>NC_045724.1:27014659-27326357 GCF_009834535.1 Camelus ferus
TTCATACTGAACTATATGTTTGGTAAGCAATTTATTTATACTTTGTACACAATTGTAGGTTCACGTGCAGTTGCAAGAGATGTTACAGAGAGACCCCATCTGCTTCTCCCCCAGTCTTACCCCGTGGTGTCACCTCGCTTAACTAGAATCAGTGATAATACAACAGGAAATTGGCATTGTGACAGTCCACTGACTTTATTCAAATGTCATCATTTTTATATGCAGGTGAGTGTGTGTGCGCCTTTCATTCTATACAATTCTAACACGTTTACAGATCTGTGGAACCCCCTCTACAGTTTAGATAGAGGATGGTTTCATCCCAGGGTCCTTGGTCCTGCCTTTATAAGCCACGAGCCTCCTTCACCCATCCCCAAAGCCTGGAAACCACTGACGTCTTGTTCGTGTTTATAACCACATCATTTCAATAATTTTGTATACGTTGAATCATAAAGTATGTTATCCTTTCGGACTGACTTTTTTTTCACTCAACAAAATCCCCTTGAGACCCATCCCAGCTTCTGGGTGGGCTGACAGTTTCTTCCCTTTATGCCACGTGGGATTCCATGGCTGATGGAACACAGTTTGCTTAACCATCCAGCTGTTGAAGGACATATGTGTTCTTTCCAGCGCTTGGCTGTTACAAATGAAGCTCTTAGAAACCACGTCCAGGACTTTGTGTGTGAAGGGAAGTTTTTATTTCTCTGGGATGCATGCCCAGGAATACAACTGCTGGGTCACGAGGTGAGGGCGTATGTAGTTTGCAGAAACGGCCAGGCTGTTTTCAGAGTAGCTGCACTGTCTTACATTCTGGGCAACAAGTGTGAGGGACCTGTCCTTCCACGTGCTAGCCAGCGTGTGGCGCTGCCTTTTCAAAGAGACATTCGGCCATTCTGATAGGTGAGTGGCGATAATCTGTCATGGTTTTAATTTGCATTTCCTTAATAGCGAACGATGCTGAGCAGGTTTTCATGTGCTCAGATGCCATCTGTGAGTCCTCTGCAGGGAGATGTCTGTTCATGCCTTTTGACCACTTTCTAATTGACTTGTTGTTTTTTCTACTGTTGTTTTGAGGTTTCTTTGTATATCTAGATACGAGTCCTGTGTCAGAAATGTGGTTTGCAGACACTTTCTTCCAGTCTATGGCTGGCTTGTTCATTCTCTTAACAGGTTAAAAAAAAACAGGATTTCAGTGAGATCCAATTTAACAAATTTTCCTCCTATGGAATATATTCTGGTGTCAAGTCTAAGAATTACTCACTAAGCTCTAGATCACAATAATTTTCTCTTTATTTTTTTCTAAAATTTTATAGTTTTGTGCCTTACATTTATGTCTGTGATACACTTTGAGTTAACTTTTTAAAATACAATGAGATGTATGTTGAAGTGGTTGGGGTTTTTTTGCTGTTGTTTTTATGCACGTGGATGTCCAGTTGCTCCAGCACCATTTGTTGAAAGGCTGTCCTTTCTCCATTTGTTTTTGTAAACTTTTAAAAATTAATTAATCAATGTATTTATTTATTTTAATTGAGGTAGAGTTTGTACAATATTATGTCTCAGGTGCAAAACAAATTGATTTCACAATTTTTAAAGGTTTTGCTCCGTTTGTAGTTACTCTAAAATATTAGCTGTATTCCCTGTGCCAGGGAAAATGCAGCCTTGTGACTTACTCGTTTTATCCACAGTAGTGTGTGTTGCTTACATCCCCACCCCTGTCATGCCCCTCCCGGCTTCCCTCCCCCCACTGGGAGCTACTAGTTTGCTCTCCGTATCTGTGAGTCTGTTCCTTTCTTTTTATATTCACTAGTTCTATTTTTTTAGATTCCACAATTAAGTGATATCATATAGTATTTGCCTTTCTCTGTCTGCTTCATTTCACTTAGCATAATGCCCTCCAAATCCATCCATGTTGTTGCAAATGGTGAAATTTCATCCTTTTTTCTGGCTGAGTAGTATTCCACCATGTATTTGTACCCCGTCTACTTTTCACTTGAGTATATTTGTGTGGATCTGTTGTGCTCTCTGTTCTGTTCTGCTGATGGATGTGTTTGTCCCGCGACCAGCAGCACAGAGCCCTGATGCCTGCAGCTGTGCCTTATGTCTTAGCATCAGGTACAGCGCTTTCTTCCCCTTGAATCTTTTTCAAGTTGTTTGTAAGCAAGCCCAGGCCCCTTGCCCTTGCACATAAATTTTAGGATAAAGTTGTGTGGGTGTGCAATAATACCCTGCTAGAATTTTGATAGGAATTGTACTAAACCTATAGATCAGTTTAGATGAATTGAAATTTTCACTAAGTTGATTATTCCAATCCATAAACACATTTCTTTCTATTTATTTTTTATTGAAGTGTAGTCGATGTACAATGTTGTGTTAATTTCTGGTATACAGCATAGCAAATTAGTTTTATATATATATGTCTTCCATTTCATACTTTTTCATTATAGACCGTCACAAGGTATTGACTATAGTTCCCTGTGCTCTACAGTAGGACCTTGTTGTTTATTTTATATATAGTAGTTAGTAACTGCAAATCCCAAACTCCCAGTTTATCCTTCCTCACTCCCTTCCTCCTTGGTAACCATAAGTTTATTTTCTGTCTGTGGGTCTGTCTCTGTTTAGTAAATAAGTATATTTGTGTCCCTTCCTTCCTTCCTTCCTTCCTTCCTTCCTTCCTTCCTTTCTTTCTTCCTTTCTTCCTTTTCCTTTTCTTTCTTTCTTTCTTATTCCACATATAAGTGATATCATATGGCATTTGTTTTTTTCTATCTTGCTCACTTCACTTAGAATGACAGTCTCCAGGACCATCCATGTTGCTGCAGATGGCATTATTGTATTCTATTTATGGTTGAGTAGTATTCCATTATATAAATATATCACAACTTCTTTATCCAGTTATCTGTTGATGGATATTTATTTAGAGATTCTTTGATTTCTTTCACCTTATACTTAAGATTTGAGGAGTAACTATAAATGATAAGTTCTTAATTTTGGTTTCCACATGTTTATTTTTATATGGGAATGTAATTGAATTTTTTAAATGTATCTTTTACTTTGATTACTTTTATATTTCCAGAAAAGAACCAAAATTGATGTTGTTACCATCCAAAGTCCATACATAACCTAGATTTTCTTAATTTCAAGCCAATGTTCTTTTTATAAACTAGGATCTTACAAACACAATAAACCTCACTACATGTAATTGTGGTGTCTCCCAGCCTCTCCTCCCTCTGCGACAGTCTCTCAGATGCTTCTGAGGAACACTGGTCTGTGGTGATATAAATGACTGAGTACATAAATAATAAATAAATAAGTGGGGAGAATGTGTTTGTTGGCTTGTGCAAGTGTTTGGATTTGAATTTAGGTCTAAACCACTCCTTATTCTGTTATATCTGTTTGATCCCTCATGAAATTCATTCAAATTCTCAAGAAACAGATAATGTATTATGCCAATTAAATCATCACATATCACGAAAAAAGAGTAAATCTCTACATTATTTTTACTAACTGTGGTGTTAATTTTGTGTCAACTACTGGGCCATGGGGTGTCACAGGGGTGGGCCTCATCCAATCAGTTGAAGGTCTGAATAGAACAAAAATGCTGGCCTCCCCCAAGAAAGAGAGAAATTTCCTGCCTGACAGTTGTCACACTGGGGCATTGGCTCTCCCTGGTTCTGTGGCAGCCACCTGGCCTTTGGGCTCAGACGGGACGTCAGTTACACAGATTTGGACTTACTTGCTTTTGTAATCACATGAGCCAATTTCTCATGAGGTATCTCCTTCCCTCTCCATATCTGTATATATATTTCCTGTAGGTTCTGTATCTCTGGAGAATCCTAATATATTAGCCATATTTTTCGAGAAGCTTTTTTGTTACAACCTTTACAGTTAGACCTACAATCTACCTGTAACTGATTTTTTTTGTCTGATGGAGAGTAACAACTTTCAGAAGGTTATTTAGATAATTTTGCCCCAATTAATGCAAACATGGATAAATTTGCCTAAGTTAAAATCACATGTATTCTTATAGTTGTAAAAAGCTTTCTGAAGGGCACCCTGGGAACTAGTAACAGTGAGTATCCCAGTGGAGTAGAACGGATTTCCTCAAGTGCGGGGTCACGGTTTTCATGTGGATCAAGCAAAATGCACGACGGTAGTCAGTGTGCTGACCGTCTGTCTCTTACCAAATAGAGCTCCAGAATCATTAGTTTGTCGGGCCCAGAAAAGACGGAGATGAAAAATGTAACACAGAGAGTCTCTCAGGAATCAGATGAGATCTTTGTTCTTTTCCCTTCTTGTGCCAAAGATAAAAATTAAAAAACGTCTCTCCTTGCTGAGAGCCATGACCTCTGCTTTAAAATGCTGCTTGCACAGCCCTGAGAAACGGCGCCGTCCTCTCCCGTTACGCTGGGCTTTTTAGTCACTCGATAACCTCCTTCAGATCCTGACTGTGATTTTTCAGTCGACAAACCAATTAAATCAAGCCCCACTCAAGCTCAGCTTGATTATTTTTTGGCCTGACATGGTGTTGAAGGCGTCTTCGGAGCAAGTCTGTCAACACTGTGCCGGACGGACTTTCAAAGCCAAGGCTTCAATGATGCAAAGCAAAATGGAGGATTTTCACAGGAGAATATTAATAACACTTTACTGCCGTACAGGCCAGCACTTCCTTTCTTCATTCTGCTACCGAGGGAAAGAGTGGAATTATGTAGGGAATTGAACACAAGGAAGGCATTCGTGAGTCGAGACGAATCAAAATCTGAGTTCTCTGTAGAGTTTCTGCAGCCAGCAGTACAGTGGAGAGAAGATAGGAGTGGCTTTCACGTGGCCAGCACGTGAGTGCTCTGTTACGCTGCGAAAGGGGTGGATTTGGTTGAGTGCTGATCTGCAGATGAACTGTGTCAAGATGCAGATGAAGCTGTTGGCTAAGGCACTGACCGGCACTCCTGCTTGCCCTGGGGTAGGATGTAGACTCACTGCGTATGGCACTGAGGCGCATTATCTCATGTGTGACTGCAGTTTTGGGGTCTTCGTTTTGCGTGTATCATGGCACTGGCATGACTTTCAATAAGTCGGAATTGCTGTTTCCTCAAAGTGGATCAGCCTGTTGCGTGTGGGGGGTGGTACCACACTCGTTGGAAAAGGGAGGCTGCGGTCCTTGGCGAGGGTGGGGTGAGCGTTAGGGCTAGGCGACTGGTGTGGCGGCTGTCACTGGTCAGGAGACGCTGTGCACCTTGGCACAGAGGAAAGACCTCAGAAAGTGGATCTCGGTCAGTGCCTAGCTTGGAGAAGAACTCTGAACCAAGGCTGGTTCGTGTTGGTTTAGCGAGGGGTGCCCCTTGCAGGTTGCAGGGCCAGCGAGCCCCTGCAGGTGGAAGGAACCAGCCCCGGGGGACTCGGTGCTCCTGTGTGGCCTCAGCAGCTCGGGGCTTGGAGCACGGCGCACTGCCAGCCGCAGCGCGTCCCGCTGGACGAAAACTCGGTGACCTGGGCCGGACCGGGGCACGCGCCAAGCTCTCCCCCCATCTGCGGGGCTGTAAACATTAGCCGAAGGAGCAATTTCACGGAGAAGTGAGCGACTGTCACTGTTGTCATAGTTTATTTTTAATATAAATTTAATTACTTTAATTTTAATTTTATTTATTTATTTATTTATTTACATTTTTCTGTTGAATTATAGTCATTTTACAATGTTGTGCCCAGTTGCTTCCATAGTTGTTAAGTTCAGCTTGTAAAGAAGCTTCGCGGCAGCCTGCAGGGAGAATCACTTTGCTCCAAGACTGAGAGGTCGCCAGGGTCAGACCTGCCCTGGGAGATCTGTGCGCATAGGGCATCCTCGGCCGTCTCGGGGCGTCTCTCGTTTGGGTGTTTTTCCTGACTCTGACAATTGAGATAGAAAATATTGGTGAAAATTTTCATACTCTGAGAAACAATTTTTTTAAAAGCTCTATCAGATGTAGGACAGTAACAAAAGAAACTGTGATTATAATTGGGGGGAAGAAATATTTACCCCCCTGCCCTGGACAGGCTCCGGAGAAGGGAGCGCCCATTTGTAACCTAAGAGCGTCCAGTCCTTACCGCCGAGGGGAAGGTGTTGGTGCTGGAATTTCCAGACTGAAGGGTGTGAGGGGCTACCTCTCAGGCTCGTGTGGAGAGGACCCCAGAGCCCGGCAGTGGCATCACCCGAGGGGTCTGGGATGGGAAGAGGCAGAAACAGGCGAGGGCATGTGGAAGTGCACAGGCTCGGCCGCGGGCTGGCGCTGCGGCAGTGGAAACGAGGTGGAACATGCTCGAGTTCCCTTGGGTAGCGAGGTTTATTACTGATCTGCTTCCTGGCGGTTTTCAACGCGCACGTTCTTTTAAATGTCATTTGCCTACTTGACCGTGGATGAAAGAAAAAGGTTGTCCATCCAAGGAAGCTAGGTTTTGTCTCAAAACAGAAATCATTTAGCTTGTATACTATGGATTAAAGTTACAATAGAAAAAGAGGGAGAGGTTAAAATATGCTACGTTTAGAAATGAATCACTTCAACAAGTCTGTTTTCTCTTGTGACAACTTGTTCTCACGCAGTTTCACCAGAAGCCTCGCCATTAAGGTCAACGAGAAGCGCAGCTGTTTGCAGACGTGTGCTAACAGCACTTTTCTGGGAGCTAATTACTTACTTTTGTGGCGTTCATTTGAATATGGGATAATTTGTAGTAATTCAGTTAAAAAATGCATTCTCAGACCATCTTTTCAAAGAATCGGGAAACCACACTTTCTTTCAGTTACTGTCTTGTTCAGCTTTCCCCAACACGTCATCCTGCTGAGATTGAGTAAAAAGGGTTAGCAGATCACCTGACAGACACCCGGTGGATGCTAGAATTCTTTACATTTGGTATTTCCTCTTATGATAGGGAAGGGGGTGGAAATCTATTTCTATTTTAATTCTTCAAGACTGAAATTACTTGCATTTACCAAGACAAAATTTGAGGTCCACTTTGTTAAGGATTTGCTTATCTGATCTCAAAAAGAATTTTGAAAACAAACGTAAATTTCTCATGACTCCTATTCATGTTTGTCAAAAAAATTTATTTAGAAAATGAAACTCAGCCTGTCAAATAAACTACAGGCACTTTATCCGAGGCCACAAAGAGAACTGCATCCAGCGCGTCACAGGTACACTGCGGCTGCTGTGGCAGCGCTCTGCAGCTCTCCGTCCGTACCTGCTTGTGATGAAGGCCGTGACGCCCTTAGACGTCACGGCCTTCGTGGAGCTGGGGCTCTTGTCAGTCGCTCAACTTTTTCATTTCTGTGTATTCTGTGTGTTTGTGATGTTGGCTAGCAGTCAGAGCATTCTCCGGAGTCAGGCTGTCTGAGTTCAAATCCCTCTGGGTCACCGTGGCCACTTACTTACCCCGTTGGTGAGAGTTTTACCCTCTGGAAGTGGTGAAAACGGATCCTTCACACGGAGTGGCTTTGAAGGGGAGATGAGACGATGTTTGTGAAAGACTGAGGCTCTCTGAGCTTCCTGTGTTGTTGCTGTTGTCACTGGACAAAGGTGCGTGTTCACAGGATACATCTTCACTCAGTGACGGATTGATACAACCCATCTCAATTACATCCACCTTCACTATTTTGATTTTAATTGATGTTTCCCATTTTCACAGTTTACTCGTTGAAAGAGTTTGGGATTGTCTGTGGATTTCCTTGAGAATTCCAGAGCACTCAGTGTAACTGGCATATTAGGTGCTTAATAGACGCCTTTTTAAAAAAAAGTATATTGAGATAACAGTAAAATTTCCCCAAAACTGCATCTGTTATTAACAAACTCTTCCTGCATGTTGTGTCTCACTTCCGACCAGCCCCGCGACAAAGAAAGCGCCTGATGTTACAGGCAGAGCTGGGACCTGGCCCCCACCCGTGTGATGTCATGAACCGGAGTTACACACACAGAGCAGAACCAAACAGAGAGGGTGGCGATACATTAAGAGAGCCTCAGTAACACAGCACTGCTGCAGCTCCACCACCAACGGAGCTGACTGAAAACGCACAGTGGCTCAGGCAGAAATGGGTTATGCTGACAGAAACGAGCTACTGTAAATGAGTGCAATTCAACTTTAGTTTGACTCTGCAGTTGTAATCTGCAAGGCTGAACAGCTTTAGTCTGGAGCAGCCATGTGACTTGACATTGAAAGACCTGTGCTCCCATCCTGGCCCTGCCAGTTGTGCACAGTGTTAGCTCAGGGAGGGTCTGCGAATGTCCTACGTGAGGACAGCAGAGCTGCAGCTGCAAGAGAAGGGAGTGTTGCTTGAGGCGTCCGGCTCACGGCCGAGTCTAGCTTCTCCAGAGGACGCGGTGGCGGCAGGACTGGCAGGGTCTCGTGTGGGTCCCAGCTTTGGACTTTTAGGGCTTGAAATCATTAATTCTCCAAATTGGTTGGTCTCTTTGGAATTGTGTGTTGATGACAAAGTTCACAGGAAAACGGTGTGTAAACTGAAGTACAGTTTAAAAACACATAATGGGGCGGAGGGGGCAGGAATACCTTCAAGTAAATTAAAATTCCCAGATGTAAATATACTTGGAAAGACAAGTTTATTCAAAGGATGCTTGCTGAACATGAGATAAGAGGAAGGTAAAAGTCTGATGGCTTGGCCCACGTTAAAACTACTATTTTTCATTCTTTATATTCTAACATACACGTCTCAACATTGTTGTTACAAAATTACTGTTAACTTTGATTAGTCTTGAGCAAATGATGGATGCAAATGAAAGCTTTTTCTAGAACCATTTTAGAGAAAGTAGCAAATCTGTGCTAGTCCTGTCATTTGAAGTGATGCCCCCTGGGCAGAGGCAGGCACCACCGAATCCCCCCGAGGCGGGGTGACAGCCCAGCCCCTACTCAGTGAAGGGCTGAACTCGGAGCCTTGTCAGCAAGTCTGAGTGGGAACCTGACCTCCCATCTCCAGCCAGTGGAAGCAGGTGGTGCTTGGGTTCCTCCACAGAGACCCAGCAGGGAGCCGGACCCCTCCTCAGCCAGCGTCAGTGCGGCTGTGCGTGTGGGGCTAGTCCGTGCTCCCCCTGGACCCCCACTGCTGTCGGCGGGGCCGGCGGTGAGCTGAGCATCCAGCTCTGTCCTGTAGCAACGAGGTTCACGCTCCGCCTTGCGCTGAGCTCTGGGCCCCCGCCACCTGAGCTCACACCGCCCCTCGAAGGCCATGGGGCAGTGCTGGGGCCAGAAACCCACCCTCTCCCGGCAGGTGTCCGCAGGCAGCAACCGAGCTAGTGAGGCACCCCCGCTGCCAGGGCGGAGAGACGGAGGACGCGGGCTGCCGGCTGTGCCGCAGAGGGGCCTGCTAGTTTAAAAACTCATAAAGAAAGAGGAGTACAAATAATAGGATTCAGAGCTTCAAAACACACTTTTCAAATGTCCACCATACGATACAAAATCACTCCTTATACAGAGAGGCGGAAAAACCACAATTCCAGTGTGAGAAGATGATGAGTGGATGCCAGCACGGAGTTGAGTCAGGTGCGGACATTAGGTGACAAGGATTTTACAGTAGCCTTCAAAAATTATTCAGCAAGTATTATAATCTTGAAATAAGTGAAAATATAAAATCCAAGAAAAATAGAAGTTATAAAAAAGAACCAAGTTGAAATTACAGAACTAAAAAAAAAATCACTTAACTAAATACACTCACTGGTTGGGCTCAAAAGTAGAGAGGTGATGGCGGAGTGGAGTCCACGAAGCTGAAGACAGATGAGCAGGGCTGGAGGCAAAAACAGAGACAGAGAGGGAACAGACTGAGAGAAAAGCGGGAACTAGCCGTCCTGAGGGCCTGGGAGACGGGACAGAAGGACCCGTGTGCAGCACAGGGGGCTGCCGTCGAAGCTGCCATGACCTGCAATGAAAAAGAGCCTGAAAAAGAACACACGTGTGTAACTGTATCACTCTGCTGTCTGCCGGAAGCCAACACAACATTGTAAGTCAACTGTGCTTCAATTCTTCAAATGCTCATTTTATGACCATAATTCAAGCCAAAACACTAAAGTTGTCATTTTTAATCGCAAAGCTCTACAGCGCAGGTAAAAAGTGGCCATCCCGTCCCGCACCCCTGGCACTTTGTGCGCCATCCTAAGGATGTGGGCTGTAGGCCCGCGGCCCAAACAAAGCCTGGTCCTGCACAGACGCTTCGCGTGGCGTGTCGTCGCCCTGCTGGTGCTCAGAGCTGCCGGGTGTCCTGTAACTGAGTGCTGACCTCACTGGCCTTCAGTCCGTGAGAGCGGACGTTAAGTCCTGGTTTCTCGTACCAGTTACTGTGGCAGTCAGCTTATGAGCTGCAGACCAGCAAACTGGCTGTCTGGTTTTTTGCCTTTTTAGCTTAAGCTGGGAGAGACTTAAGTGATGTCACAAGCCACACCCAAGGGGAATGACAGGATGACAGCAGTTTACAGAAGTGGAGACACGGTGCACGCAGGGACAGAATTCCACATGAGCAGAAAGGTGGTCTGAGCATTCCGGCGACACCGGGGCACTGGGCCTCTGTGAGAGGAATGCATCTTCGGCATCAAATAAGCAGAAAGCTGTAGAGGACCCATTTTATTACTGCGTTCATGGCCTAAGTGTTTTTGCTGGGCGCTTTTGTCACAGGTTCCACACAGGAATCTCCCGACCCATCGTTCGGCCGAACAGCGACCCATGTTGGAAGCAGCACAGAGGATCTTTTCTGACGGTGTCGCTACCACGCTGAACCCACGCAGGCACTGCAGTGCAGCCGGAACGTGGGGGTTTCTAAAGCTTGGTGTTTATTCCGAAGATGTTTTTTGGGGTGAAGTCACTGAAGCGGATGCTCCTGGATCTTGCCAAGCCGATCTGCCAGCGTCAGCCTTAGCAGGTTCCCTTTCGTTTGCTGAGTCCTGACTCGGTGGGTGATGACCTGGAATCGCGTAGCGTCTCCCACCGCCTTCTCACCGTGGATGTGGACCTGACGACGGTGCACCCGGGACTGCCGCCACGAGCCGTGGGCGACGTTTTGCCAGTGGAGGCGGTGAGAGGAGGCCTTTGGGTTGCCACGTACAGGACGTCGAAACGCCCTGGTAATTCACACCTAAGCAGGACCCTCTGGGATGGGAGAAGGACCAGCTCACAACACGCTCTCTCTTTAAGGCTCAACCACGGGGAAGAGCAATAATCGCACTTGTAAAGAATTTGCAAGCAAAATGCCAAAGTGGCAGGCAGGTTCTGGTGCTGGCACTTACATGACAAATGTCTTCACTAAATAGCAGAGAAAGGTGTGAGAATTTGATTTGCAAAACATATGGCCTTGTCAGAGAAGACCCGACAGCCCTCTCAGCGTCTCCAGCTGAATAAATCAAGAGAACTGGGTAAGCCCATGAGGTTGAAAAAACGCTGAACATCTGTAAAAGCTCGACGTTCCTCTGGGGGCTGTCACCTTGCAGGTTCAGACGGGGATGTTGGTACATGCAGTGTTGCTTGGCGTTGGTAAAAAGGTTTGCGTCTTCGATATGCGAAGAAACCTACCCAAATCACACGGGAATAGGAAAGGATATCTTTGCAGTTGGCGGAAAACTGGTGATGACCCTGCCTGCTAGGAATGGGGCCCGGAATAAAACGGCCACTGAGCCAGGATCGGCTGCGCGAGTTTCGGCAAACACGGCTCCCTCGTGCGTGAGAGCTGGTCTTACCCAGGAGAGGCCCGAGGTTCAGGTCGGCGCAGGCGCGCCCTGTGGGTCTCCCGTCCCGACAGCAGCAGGCGTGTGGCCGGCTCACTTGCTGAATCACCACGATGCTCAGAGGCCGAAACGTTTCACATCCGGGTTTCAAGCCAATGTGTCCACTTCCGTTGTTTGTACCAAAAGACGTGGGAATAAGAAAACACATTCTACCCAAATATAATACTATGTACATGTAGCATAAAGAACGGTATTGCTGGGCGATGAAGTTTATTTCTCATAAAAATGCTAAATTAGTATTAAACATCCAAAAGAATGTGACACAACTTACAGGTGGAAGAAATTAAATTCAGAATATGCCAGATGTGGGGTCCACTGTGCCACAAGCTTTTTTTTCAATCATGTAACATTTCTCAGTTACAATGTTCTCGTTCAAACAACAGTAACGTCGTGCTGGAAGAACCAAATGTAGTGATGGATGTGAAAGTCCTTTTCAAGTTTTAATCTCTAAGCAAATGCTGCTTAACGTTATCAAATAGCCGCTTGTTTTCTATGAATGTGCATATTTCATCCCTGCTGGTTCAGAATCTTACTGCCAAACTTTCAAGAGGTTAATATGAGGCATGGATCTGTGAACAACCAGCTGTGTTGTTCCACATATTACATATTTGGAATAAATTATATCAGCATATTCTGATGATCATGCTTTTAAGTAACACGGAGCCAACTCACCTCTCATCACCTCTGCTGACTTTTCAGGGCTTCATCCACTTCATGACCTTGTGGTGGGAAAAGTTCATCAAATTGATATCAATTCTGATTTTCCAGGTGGACGTGAGAGTTAAAATTCTGCTTGAAAGAATGCTTAACCGTGTTACTGAATCACAACACCTATCTTTAAATTAGATTTGAATCGTGTAATTATGCATATTCAGGAAACACTGAACTCTGAGTTGTCAAGTCATCTGTTTCTCCCACTGCTCGGAAGTCCGCATCCTTGCTGCTGTTTTAGGTCACCTTAGAATCCAGGACTGATGACACATCAGCCAGTGCAACGGCCACCTTAGCAAGTTGCATTAGACGCGAGGTGATGACTTTACTGCCAGGAAGACCAAAGCACTAACAGAAGACATGGCCGAGAAAGCTGTGTCCGTGCGTAGCTGTGGCCGCCCACACAGTCATAAAGACTAACAGCTTATGGCCGTGAATGAAAGGATCGGAGAAATGCTTTAAATAAATAAGCCTGTTAGTTTTCATATGCGTAAGTGTCTTTTAAAACCAAGTCTACATTGTTTGTTGTTCTAACTTGAAGACAGAAGTGAAACAGACAGAGATGTCACGTGCTGATCAAGGCCTCGTTTTTTCCAGGTGTGCTTCTCTCATGTGCGTCTGCAGAAGAAGTATCTTCATCCAGGGGACTTCAGGTTGCCTGAACGCTCACTTTTATGAGAAACGGGAAACAACCAGGACATCGTATCGTGTGCCCAGGGTGAACATGTGACTTCAGCCCGGGCCGGCTGCCTTCTTCCCCAGGCAGTTCAGATTGGAGATGGACAGATGTCCTGGTGTCTGCTTGGATCGGAGAGTGAAACCTTAGAGACTGGGGCGCTTGGAGCCACGTCCCCTGCCCCGGGGAAATCCACCTCCCGGAAAGGAGAAGCTGACCTCCGGCATCACCGAGTGCCCCGTCCCCTGGGGCCAGGTTCCTGCAGTGCCTCCTCCTCAGTGAGCTCTCCTGTGTCCAGCCCAGCCTCCTGAGCTGACAAACGAGCTTTATTTCCCCTCAGTTAATTAATTCATTTGTTATCTTGTAGGAGCCTATAATGAAAAAGAATATGAGAAGGCATAAAGGATCTTTTTGCTTTAGGAAAAAACCCCAGCTTGTAATAGTGTCCTTACGAGTTTACAGATGCGTATGACATTTAAAAGAAAATCAGAAAGTTTATAATAGATTTACATTATTAGAACAGAAACAAAGCCAAGTTTTAAAAAAACGAGGTGGGGCTAAGGGGTCTGGTGTTAAGAAACCTGAGACAGAGGTCCGACTAGATGTATAGTTGTGTCTTCACAGGTCTCATCCGCCGGTTTAATAGAATTGCAGTAGTGAAAACAAAATTAACATAAAAATAGAAATCCTGTGAGTTCTCTGTATCTCAGCCCCTGAATAAAGTGGCGTTCAAGTTTTTCCAGTGTCCTTAGTGCGCTGCTACCTAAGAGTTCAGGAAAAGCCGCTTGTTTCCCGCTGCTGAGGACAGAGGTGTCCCTCACTGCCGTCACCTTGTCCCTGTGTTCCCGAAGTCTGCGAAAGCCCACGGGCAAAGATTTGAAGCATTCTGCTGAAACTGTGTCAGAACTGGCCCCTTCACGTTACAGTCTGATCATCTGATGGAGAGCTGCCTCAGTGGCTGTCCCGGAGTCTCATGTCTCACTGAGCTTTTATAAAATCGACCTTTCTGCCTTTATCTGCAGTCGCTGAGTGAGTCCCACCACCGAGACGGGCCTGCGGTGGGTGAACCCTGGGGAGGAGACTGGCCACCACGGACACGGGCCGGAACCGCGGGCCTCCCTGCCCGGCTCTCTCCCTGGGTCGGGGCTTCCGTTCCTCACCCTTTCTTCCCTGACGGTGGGTTCTCTTCCCAGATGCCTCTGCTCCTTTGAAAATAAGCGTAAAGGAGAGGTTTGCCACACAGACTTGCAGACGAATCTGCTTTCCCTGGAGCTTTGAGTTGGGTCACGTGTTTCAGATGATTCAGCAGAAAAGAGGTAGAAGAGAAAGCACAGTACGACCGTATCTGGAAGGACGTACTTTCTTGAAAACAGAAACTTTGCTTCAATTTTTCTTGAAGGAAATAGAACATTTTCCAAAACAATCGCTCTACATTCTTCATCAGCCAGAGAATCCCAGTGTCCGTTGGAGCCGCGTTTTCCAGGCGGACAAGAACTTCCCTGTGACGTCGCTGTGGTTTCCAGCTGAGGTGCAGCTTCGGGCTTCATCGCTTTCGCTCCTGGCATCACTGGCGGGAGCATTGTAAGGGAAGACGGAAAAACAGAGTGACGGCGTTTTTGTAGGGGACCGTCAAATTCCTTCTGATTGTAGACGCGTCGCTTCACTCTGTGCGTCACTCACCTGAAGCTGCACGGTGCTGCTCTGCAAGGAAAACCAGATTAACAGTGAGACGGTTGCCTCTGCTGCTGGGACCCGATTCTCAATGTGCTCTTAGACCCGGGTGTATTTTTCAGCGGTTCATTTGCATTCTTCAGTGAGACAGTCAGCATGATTTCCTTGTTTACTGTTACTTTAAGCAGCTCTGGAATCATGCACTGCTGGCTTCGCCTCCAAAACATGAAACGGTCCTCGGGAGGCTTAACGGCGTGTGTTACCTTGAATCTTCGGTTTGCCTCTCCTGGCATCGCCGTTGCCAGGTGACCTGGTGCACGTCCTGCTCATTCACACGGTTACGCCGTCAGGAACTGAACGTACCGCCGGTTCGTTCCGAGCTCATGGGTCTGCATGGTGGGGGCCTTGCTTTCCAGAACCCGCGGGGGTCAGAGCTGAGCAGCGACGTGAAATCATTTAAGGCAGATCTATTCCGAGGCCAGATTTTAAGAATGTAGTCTTCATGACTTTTTCTATTTTTGGTGTTTTCTCATGATGATTTAAAAACGAAGGCAGTGGTCTGAGCTCACAGTCGGCGCTTCTGTTGCGTTTATAACCTTGGTATAAAATCAGTCAGTGAGGGAGAGGGGCCTGTGGCGAGTCGGCGTCCCCCACCCCCGCCCGGGGAGGCTCCCTGCGGCCTGGTGGTGGGGGGAGGGACCCGCAGACCAGAGGCAGCGCTGAGAGCCTCACAGCCCCTCAGACACAATTAACTGAACCCTAAGCAAGGTGAGCAGGAGGCCTGCCAGCTGGCTCACCCGCCCCCGCAGCTGGTCTCGCCGCCCGAACACAAGCAGGCCCAGTAGGAGCGCTAATTAGGGCTGCGCAGGTTGACATCCAGCACAGTTCAGGGGACAGACAAAGAGGACGCTGCCGCCCGGCCCTGCAATCGCTTCACAGCCGTTATGTCCAGGGCTCAGAGGGGCCGCTGTGTCCAGGTCGCGGGGGCACACACTGATGGAGCCTCAGGGGAGAAGCAGAAAAATCTGCAAAACACGTGGCAGGTCTGAGTCCAAGATTTCTCAGTGATGTGCCATGACTTTTGAGGCAACTTGACTCCAAATCAGTGTTTCCTTTTCTTCTGAAATGCTGAAGAGCAGTTTTATGTGGTAAGAACCAGTCAGTTCTCAAGGCAGAAACTAGGGATCTGTGTAACGTGTGTAATAAGTTGAGAGAATTTTTAAGATAATTGCGCCTGCTTTCTCCCTTTTGAACACTGTTTAGTAAGAACGTTAGATGTGGAGCAAAGAACACTGTACTTTGTGTAAGAAGAAAATGGGGCAGAGAACGGCTTTACAGGCAGTTTAATTACGGCAATGCTTTCTAGCAGCCAATTAGTAAAACCAGACGAAAAGAGAACTGTACTCTTTAGTACATTTTTTAATGTTTTCAATTCATTTCAGGATAAATGTAGATTTTTCATGAATGTATTTGAAAAGAAGTGGTTAATTTTTTAAGATTGAGCCACGTTTGAAAACAATAGATTATCTCTGTTTCCGCTCCTTCCTCCGTGTGACAGGTGACCCTCTAAGTTACTAGAAAGTGCGCCCAAATACCCCAGCAAATCTCCTTCTCTCTCAGAAACAGGTGAGTGAGACATAAAATCTCTTTTTCTGTGAGCAAAACTGGGTCACCCAGTAAACAGACACAACATGCAGGTGCCCAGAGAAACCGCGAAAAGGGAACGTTTAAAATGTGTTAATGCAATGTTTAAAAAATTGAATTAGTCATCATAGTCATCATAAGAAAAGGCGGTTTTCTTTACACTTTGTTTCTTTACTCTTAATGTAAGTAGCTTTGTATTTTGATTTAAATTGCACATGGAGGTGCCTAAAGGTCTTAGCCTGCCCCTGACGGGGAGACGGCGCGGTGATCACGGGGCGGACGTCCCCTCGGGAGCCCTGCAAACTCCGCTTCCGGGCCTGGCCTCGCCGCCGAGGTTTTTCTTTCCCCTCTTGGTGAGCAGACGGTGGGGAGGCCCCCCAGTTCTGTCCCCCGGTGTTCATGCCCCACGTAATCCCGTCCTTGTGAGTGTGGATTGGACCTGTGACTTGCTTCCGGCTGACAGAACGTGGCCAAGGTGAAAGATCTTACAGTACCTGAGGCCCCAGATCCTCAGTGGGTGGTGAGTTAACCCAGAGGGAGATGGTCTCCAGAGGCCCGAGCCGGCCACAGACGGCCTTGACGGAGGGGTGGGGCCTCCTGGAGGTTGGCTCGAGCCATGACTGGCTGTGTCAGAGACCCGCAGGTGGTCCCGCAGGTGGCTTCCAGGAACCGTGGGCAGCCTCCAGCTCACAGCTGGCAAAGTCCCAGGGTCGTCAACCCCACGGCCACTGTGGGACGACCAGTGGAATGAAGACGGCAGATCCCTCCCCGGCCCAGCCTCCGGATGAGAACGCACCCAGCCACAGCGGGGTTGCAGCCTGTTCGGCTCTGAGCAGAGAGCCCAGCAGAGCCAGGCCTGGACTCCTGACCCAGGGGTTGGGTGCGGTTCTTAAGTCCCTAAGTCTGTGGGACTCAGCTGCAGAGCAACAGAAAATTAATATGTTCTTCCTCCTTGTTGCCAGCCTTTGAGACAATCCGGTTTTTCTTTCCAATTTACTTAAAATATGATAGAATTATTAGAGCCTCAGGAAATAAGCCATTTCTTTCCAGCAGTTGCTGGAGGAAAGGTTCCCATGTCTGTTGAGCTAGATTGACTGTCTCCCCGTGAACGCCCCTTATCCCATCCTGGCAGAAAGTTGTCGCTTCCTCCTTTTCATCGCCACCAGCACTGCCCGTGAGAGACCAGCCTCTCTCTTCACTCTTCCTGAGTCCATCGGTGGACTTGTTATTCTGCCAATCCAACTAGTAAATTACAGATTTTCCCTTGGACGTGTACTCGATTTCACTGTAGCTGCAAATGGAAAATTTTAAGAATATATCCATTGTTTATCTTTCAAGAACAAAGCCATCTCATGCTTAAGACGACACAGAAACTCTCGTCATGAGAAGGTAATTCTCTACAATCACTGATCTACAGTTTCAGTAGAGTTCCTTCCTCCCCGTGAGTTCTTTTCCAGTGGAAACCTGTGCTTTTAAATATGTTTTTCGATACTGATTTGCTGTGGTTGTTTTTCTTTAATTTCCCCAGGAAAATAAAGCCCTTTCTCCGGGTTAGTCTTTAAATCATGTGCACATAGCGTGAATGAAACAGCCGTGAACTTGCATGGCGCCCATAGAAGGTCACTGAGAAATGGGATAAATCTATGTTGAAACAAGGAAGTGGAACAGATTGAGAGAGACAGTCTGATCGTGGATCATCATACAGAAGATATTTCCGTAATTAGTGCCAGACGAAGGACGAGGCCGCTGCCCCGGGGCCTGAGCTGGGCCTTGGTGGAGCTGGTTTCAGCAGCTCCACTGAGTTTCAGTCCAGTGACGTGTTCTCTGCTCGTTACTAACTCATCTTATTACAGTGCAGAACCATCTCACACTGTCCCCTTTTCTGCTCATCTGCTGAGAGTCTCTGGAATTTTCCTACTTAGTGAAAAGAAAAAGGAAAAAAGTCATCTCTTTTACGTTAGAAAATTCTATTTGTATTGATGTTTCTTTTTGATTACAAATTATGCATGGTCCATTGTTCGTTATGCCCTGTAATTTCCACTTAAAACTCAATAACCTTGCAAGAGGAGACAGAATTTCAGCCTCATCTACTTGGATGGAACAGGAAATGGACAAGGGAGGAGAGTCTCCCGTCTAAGAGTTTGCAGCATAAACAGCGGATGGAACACACGACTGAGAGTCTAGTACACAGGTACGAGGCTGCCCGTTTAACTGTCATCTTTAAGGTCTGGAAAAGTGGTGAATGCCAAGACAGGTTCAACCAAAATTATGTTGCGATTCAGTAAAGCTGAATACATTTAGTTCAGTGATCTCCATGGTTTTGGTTTGATGCTTTGTTTTTCCTCGTTCCTGAAGATTATGTTCCTCCTACGCAGCATCTTTAGAAATGTTTGAAATGAATTATTAACCTGTGATGTTTTATTAAGATGCACAATGGGCTTTTTGAAAATTTTTAAAAAGCTGAAAAAGTCCATTGTTCAGACTCACAAGGTGGAAAGGCCAGACTGACTCACTCTCCTGACGTGCTCAGGACTCGGAAAACAGACACGTCGGCACCCATTAGACCCATAGTCTCCCCTGGGAGCCGCGTCTCCAGCTGACGAGGAGGGCAGAGACAGGGCGGTTGCCCTTCCTGAAGCCCGAGCAGAAGATCCAGTGTCGGTGGAGGGCTTCGGATCCCTGCTGGCCGCCCCGAGGGTCCTCTGCTCCCATTTCAGGAACAGAACATGAAGAACAAACCACCACCGAGTCAGGTGTCACTTGGCACCAACCCGACCTCGTCAGGAGGATAGACGCACGTACCGCACGACAGGGCTCGAGGCGGGTGTGGTTGTCACAGGGTCCCCACACGTGCAGACACACACACACACGTGTGCACACATACAAGATCAGTAACAAAGAAGGCAAAAAATCTCCTTGCGCTCTCGCACCACCAAGAACACACTGAGGCTCGATTTTCAGACACTTTGATGCATGTAAATCAAACACAAGTAAACATCACAAAATTTAGACCCAGCACACTTTACATTCATTTACTTCAATCGTGTTAGACCGCGGCGCTCTGACGACGGGGTGCTTGCAGCACGAGGGGCCCGGGGCTGGTGCCCCCCGGCTCCGCCCTTCGGGCTGGGATGTTGAACTTGCTGGGGCTTCACTGCTCTTCATTAAACCTCAGTGTCATCTGCGGGCGGGTTCAGTGTGCCTTTCCTCTGTAGCTCTTCCTTCTGTAATACACGTCCTAGTCTCTGCTCGTTTCCGGTGTTTTATTCAACGTGAAAGCTTGTCTTTCTGCGACGTGCAGCGGAGCCTTGCGTGTCAGTGACGGCGCCCAGGGCTGGCCGCCGTCCCCGGGGCCGGTGCTGTGCCGGTTAAGTGGTCAGTTAGCACCTGCGCTTCTCTCTTGACCTGTTTGGGCTTCAGTTAAGCACTTGGTTGAGCAAGGACGTTATACTAGTCAGCTCGGGCTACCAGGACAGAACACCGCCGTCTGGGAGGCTCAAACAGCAGGAATGCATCTTCTCACAGTTCGAGAGGCTGGAAGTCAAGTCGGGCGCCGGCGGAGTGGGTGTCTGGTGGGGACCCCTCCCACTTGCAGACGGCTGTCTTCTCGCTGGGCCCTCAAACGGTCTTTTCTTCATGCAGCCCAGACAGGGGCTCTCTGGGGTCTCTCCCTGTGAGGACCTGGGTCCTACAGGACTTGGACTCCAGCCTTGTGACCTTATTTCATCTTAATTATCCCCCTAAAGGCCCATCTCCTGACAGGGTCACATCGGAGGTTCAGGAGGAGTTTGATACACCGGACAGCTTCCATCCTACTGGGGGCAGTGAGTTTCTCATGGGGAAATAGATGATTTTCAGAGTTACCTTTCTTTTCCTTGTCCTAATGCTTCTGCCTGGCCCTGCTGTCTGTGGGCGTTCCGAACGCTTCGTCTGCCAAGACGGTGCCCACAAAGCACTGCTTTGACCAAGGGACTCATCTTACAGGGAGGGAGTGTAGAAGGGCCTTTGTCATGGAATTCACCATCTTACTGCAAATTCCTGTCGCTCACAAGCCGCTGGCCTGAGATTCCTGGGGCGGGGGCTGTGGAAGGGTCAGGCATGCCCCTGCCTGAGAGGAGGCGTGTGGGGTTTGGGTCCTCCGGAAACGGACTGAGGGAGAGGCCCGTGTCTGGTGTGTTTCTCTGGGAGGACCCTTGGGATGGGCACCTACAGGTGTGTGATTCAGGCTGGTCGCTCCCGCATCCCCTGGGGAATTCTGGAGCTGAAAGGGGCTGGGCTGTTCCGCGTTGGGCCAAGTAGCCGGATCTCATCGTCCACCTGGACATGGACTGCGCCGGGGAGGAACGTGCCCTTGGCACCTCTCCAGAGCCAGGACAGGCCCTGGCGGGGCTGACTCGCGAAGGCGCTTGGCTGTTAACACTTCAGCCCTGGGACGGGCAGTGTTCCTTAGTGGTGTATCTCCGTGTCTGCCGTCGCCTGCCCCTCACGCATGGAATATGACCCTAATGGATACAGCATTTGCTTTAATCGTGCAGCCAGTGCGCGGTGCTGTTGCCACCCGTGGGCAGAACACCGGAGTCTGGGCGGGCACTGGAGGAGGGGTCATACTGAGCGTCCCTCACTCACCTCCCAGCCACAAAGGAGTCTATGCTCTCCACCTCGCCCTTGAACTTGACGGTTTGGAGGTCTTAGTTCCCTGGAGGAAGCCACCTCCCCCAAGAAAGGCAGTGTAGACCCGGAGGCTGGGATGCTCCGCAGCCATTTTGGGTGCCACATGCCACCGAGAGGGCAGTCAGAGAGGACGGGACTCTGCTGGCGCAGGTGCCTGCTTGCACTTGCCAAGAGGACACCAGGTTTCTTGAAGGTATCTGGGCCAGTGAGGCCACAGCTGGAAGCCAGGTGTCCCAGAGCACACCTTGGGCTTCCTGTGTCCAAAAGTACGTGCCGATGTCTTGATAGAGACAAGCCACCGAGCACTGAGGTCTGTCAGGACTGGACGTCTGTGTCACACTCCTGGTACTGAACCTCACTGAGTGAAGGTGTTGGTGGAGGAAAGGGGCATAAAATAACTGGTGGGAGGAGGAAGTGGTGACCTCAGCCTTGGCCCAGCGACCTTTTGCAGGGGCTGGCTATGGCAGCTCCGAGCGTTTGCCTTTAATCATTTCCTGCCCCTTCAGTATTCCATTAGTACATAAGCGGAGTCTAACAGACTGCAGGTTCCAGGAGGAAGTGTAACAGTACTTACGTCATCTTGTGACACTCGATGGCCGGGGACACCTTGTGACTCCCGTACGCTCGGGATGGGATTTTCCCCAGGTGACCGCAGGGCAGGAGAGGATTCCAACTGGAGAGAGTCACTCTGCACTTCCTCCCCCAGACGCACTGTCTCCCCTCATCGTTCCCTGTCCTGTGCCCCCTCATCCCAGACGCTTTGCAGAGGCTGCCAGCTGGGAGAGTGCTGGGAATCACAGACGTGCCATCGGGAGGTAGAACAAAACCGAAGTCGGACTGTTTCTTTCCTGCCCCTTCGGGCTGTAGTGTCAAAAGGCTGCCCTTTCTAGACAGTTCAGCAAACGTCGTCATCTTCCTGAATCTTGACCACACCCCGTCCCTTACCTAAGGACTCAGCATTTAAACCGTCTGGGGTGGATGCTGTTTCCTGCCTGCACTCTGACTGGTTCCGGTATTTGAATCAGTGGTGCTCACAGAGTCGACAGCTGCCCACTTTAAATCAGTTAAGCTCCTTGCTTTATACCCAGTGTGTGTGTCCGCCGGCCGCGTGGAGGCACGGCCGTGCGGCTGGGGATTCTGCACAGTGACGCGTTTCTAGAGTCGTGTGAAGGGTTTTCGCACAACTTAAGGATAGTCAGTCGTCTGCTCCTGCTTCATCTGGTGCTGTCAGTGATGCAGCAGTCACTCTTGAATGAGCTTCCTGCCATTTCAGAAAAGCTTTGGAAAACGGAGGGCTGGATGGGGAAGGCAGGGAGATAAAGGAGGTGCCTTGTGACAAGCAGTGCCCTCAAACCAGCCCCGAGACACAACCCGTTACAGTCTCCCTTCTCTAGATCAGAAGCAGCTGCCGAGGGTGACGTGACGTGGCCCGACCCCCCCCCCCCCCCAGTCTGAGGGGCCCCCGGGAGAGGCACCACCTGTGAGCGGCGACCCACAGACCCTCAGGCACTGCCCCCTTTAGTCCATGTTTGACCCGCAGACCCTCAGGCACCGCCCCCCCGCCTCCCCCACTCCCCCCAGCCTTTAGTCCGTGTTAGGACTGGTTTTTCGTCTCTTCCGCTTTCTGATAAGCAGCTCGCAGGGCAGAAGCGCGGGCGGCCTCTCGTGGGTTAAGTCGGCCCCCGTGCTGATGCTGGCTTCAGCTCTGTTCAGCCATCTTGGAACCACACGTACTTAGAACTGGTATCTTAAGTGCCTCCTGCCAGCTCTGGCACATATATCCTCAATAAAAATTCTTCCTTGAAGATAAAATGTGCATTAGACAGATTCCAGAGATTTGGGGGCCAAAAAAAATAACACTGTCAAGCTAACCAAGCTTCAGCGAGTGCGCAGGGCCCACGGTCTCGGGCCACCACTCGTTTTATTAAATGCATTGGCTGCCGCCTCCGGCATCGGGCTTCTCCTCACGAGGTTATTATTTCTTTACTCTGCTTGGCAGGACGTTGATCAGATCTGCCTGTGGGAATCCAGACGACACCAGTGGTATCAGGGATTGGTCATGTTACCTTGAGCCCGTCTGAAGCGTTCTTTCCAGAACTCAAGTCTGTGAGTGAAATTTTAAGAAGTAAACCGAAGTTGATATTTTCATCCAATAAATATATCACATTATCTTAAGATAGTGGGGGTAGAAGCTGTCAAGTCTGAAGTACTTCACTTTTTTTGGTAATTTAATTAAAATATTACATGTAATTATACACAACATAATTATGTATAATTATAACTATTATGTATAATTACTATATATGTATAATTATATACATATAATTATAATGCACAATATTATTATGTATAATTATATGTAACTATATATAATTATATTATTATATCACAACATGTATTATATATTATATCATGCAAAAAAGTATTTGGCCCTTCTTACTTGGTTAAGAAATTATAGATGTTTCATGAGGGCACAGTCACCTGGTGGACAAGCTCAGACTTGTGCACATGAGCAGGCTTTGCCTCTGTGCTCTGACGTGGTCTGTGAAGACACCCTGATAATATGGGAAGAATGGGGAACGCACAAAAACATTGACGTTTGTAATATTCTAAGTGTAGATGTCATTAGCGCTGTGAAGCAGCCACTTGAAAGGGTTCATTTCATAAATATCTGTTAAATCCTTTTATTCATCCTAGAGATATTTTCAGATGTACGTTGAGCCAGGCACCTAAAAGTCAGAGACCTTTGAGCTCTTGCTAAGAATGCAGGTTCAGTGCCAAATACGGCAAGTGAACCTTGAAAGTGTTGTTGCAAAATATCCAGGGGAAGTTTGATCACTTTATAAGCTAAATCTGCGTTTTCCTGGGTATTTGTGACTGAACCTCTTCCTCGCTTAGAATTTTTCTTCCCAGTAAGGCAAAGCGTACAGAATACTGTATCGTGCTCATCGTGGTCCGGGTAGCAGTCGTTGGGGACGGTGTGCGGCGGCAGTGACTGCTCACAATGATGGCAGCTGCTCTCCGCTGCGGGACATCTCCGTGCACCGGGAATTGAGCTCAGGGTCTTGCCCTCAGCAGCCCAGGGCTGTAGTTGTGCCCTTGTTACAAACGAAGAAACTGAAGCTAACACGTGGTACTTGTCCATCTGCAGCTCGCAGGGTGTATGTGTGGTGGCGCTGGGATGGGAACACGGACATCTGACTTGGCAGGTGTGTGGTACCCTGCGCCCTGCTGTTCCGCGCAGGCTTCCCGGGCCGGCTCACCGGGGGCAGCAGTGATGGCAGAGGCTGGGGGGTGGCGGCTGCCTGCCAGGTGGACTGACCCTCCAGCAGAGGGAGGAAGACCTCACTCACACTCAGCGCGAATGGGAATTTTCACGGGAGAATCTCCTCCAGGGAAAGGATACGTGTGAAGCTGGTGGGGTCTGCAGGGCGAGCGGAGGGAGGGTCTGCCTCCAGCTCCAGGACGTCCCTCCTCCCCTGGCAACTGATCTACATTCCCAACTAAGTGAAGGTCAGCCTAACGCCTACCCAGCATGGATCTCTTCTTTCAACAGAAATGACATACCCTGTCCCATCAGTGATTTTTCAAGCATCAGCCCATTGCAAGTGAGTACATTTATGAATATTAATTTTTATTATCAAAAGAAAGCGTATTTATACAGAAGGCTGGAAATTTCAGTTCAGAAATGTTGATCCCTTCATCAGTGAGAATTAACAGCACGAACTGACACAACATTGTAAGCTGACTATAACACAATAAAAAAAAAAGAAAGAAAAGCTTTGATGAAATGCAAAAATAAAAGAATTAACAGCACGACACAGATCACTCAATAGCACGCAATTATTTGGTAATGAGTCATAATCATAAGTAATTTCCCAAAGAATAAGTTAAGTATTCATTAGAAAAAGTAATCACCATTAATTGCACTAATCATTTTAATTAAAAGGCGGAAAATGCACTTTTATATGAATCTGGAATTTTAATTTCTGTCTTTGAAAAGGCTCAATCCTGTGAATTTTTTAAAAATAAAAATTAAAAAATGAGCATATGGAGCTATCATTTATATGTGGAGTCTGGAAAAAAATGACACAAATGAACTTATTTCCAAAACAGAAACAGACTCACAGACGTGGAAAACAAATTTATTGTTTCGGAGGAAGAGCGGGTAGAGGGGTGGGTCAGGAGCTCAGGATTTACAGATACTGACTACTTTGTATAAAGTACATGAACAGCACGGTCCTACTGCACAGCACCGGGAACTGTATTCAGTACCTTCTAACAGCCTGTGATGAAAAAGAATCTGAAAAGGAACATACATATATGTAAACTGAACCACTGTGCTGTGCTGTGCACCAGAAATTAATACTACATTGAAAACCAACTACACTTTAACTTAAAAAGCTGGCTTCTGGACATCCATGCATTAGCGCACTGGCGTCTGTACGCGGTGTGTGGCTGTTCCGTGTTGGGGACTTGGTGGCGCACCTCCTCTGCGTGTCGTCTGTACCCACATGAAGTAGCAGTGGAGCTTAGAAAGTTGGCTCCGTATTTCCAGAAAATAAAGTAAAATCTTCTCCTGTGTCACACACTGGTTTTTAAGATGCATCTGTTGGGTTTCAGCCTTTAAATCTGCGTGGTGAGCGGCACACCGGCTTCCTCGGTCCAGTGTCATAACGCAGGCTGCAACGTTTCCATGTCAGCTTGACCGGGCCGCTGGGACCCCGGGTGGTGGTCAGACTCTGTGTCTGCGAGGGTGTTGCCAGCAGAGATTAGCGTCTGCACTGGTGGGCTCCCCGGTGTGGCCTCCCCGGTGAGGGTCTGGGGCCTACACAGAGCAGAAAGGTTGGAGGAGGGAAGGAGGGAAGGCTGGCCCTCTGGCTGCCCGGGAGCTGGGCCGTGCAGGGGCTGCTGAGGGCACCTGCAGTGACGGGTGATGGCAGTGCTCGGCGTCTGGACTGCATCACCGCCAGCGTCCCAGGTGTGCTGTTCTTAGTTCTGCGAGATGCTACGGGGGGGGGGGGGGAGCTGGGTAAAAGGCACGTGACCTCTCTGCATTACTTCTCACAGCAGCATGTGAGCCCACCACTATCTCAAAATGATCGCTTTAATTAAAAATATGATCTGAAATCAATGAACAAACGTATTTTGAACCCTGGTCAACCTGCTAGCTTTAGACAAGAACTTGACTTAAATTCTCTGAGTCTGAATTTTTCTGTGTAAATGAGGATGTCATAGGGTCGTTGACATGATGGAGGTTATCGATGTAAAAAGCATATTTAAAAACACAAAGGGGTGTAAAATTTTAAATAAGTAGATTTGGGGGTAAGTTCTTTAAGAAAATCCAACTTTTTTTTTCAATTTAAAATGTTTAAATGCCCACATCTGCACAAGACGTAGTAAGTTGTCACGAGTTTTAAACACGGGCCGCGGGTTTCAGATGTCCCTCAGGTGGATGAGGGCGTTGCTTCCCTTCCGCCACCCTGGGGGACCCAGCGGTCCTCGGGTACACACTCTGAATGTTACCGATTTGTAATAAGTGGTTCGGTGAGGGCTAAGGCATAGCGTGGGTCCCAGTGCGGACCGTGCAGCCCACCTGTTACAAAGGGGTTTCCCTCTCTAGGAAGTAGCCTGACTATCGGTTGTCACCAAAGCTGAGCAGAAAGTTCTAGGAAGCAATTTTTGAAGGCCTGCATGGTTCAGACAAGCGATCCATGCTGACGCGGTCACCGTATAATCACGGTCACAGTGAAGCGATGGCTGTAGATCACCGTTACTGTCTGCTGTTTCTAACATAAAGGGATGTTCTCCAGGGGAAGCGCTGGTAAGTATTTCATACAAGAACATGAAAACAAAACGAGGCATTTCAAGGGCAGGACTCAATTCATTCACCGTCAAGAATAAATTTAAACAACCTGAAAAACGTTCCTGACTTTTTCTGACTGTATCTGAACGTTCATTTTATTCATGAATTGTTGAACTTAAATTTGAAAACGCTGCTCCCAAAACTAGAACAAAAGACATCAATAAAACCCCAAACCTGGTAAATTACAGTTTGATGCAGCTCAAAGAAAGACATCTTAAGGACAAGAATGTGTCATTGCTTATTGAGAAAAGGAATGCATTCTTATAAGATAGTACATTTATTCAGTTGAAAATGTGAAGCCAGATGAGGGATCAGACACAGAGAACATGACTGCTCCAGGGTGAAATGGCATCACCTTGCTAAGCAGTGCCAAGGCCTCAAGTGAACTTAACAAACTTCCAAAGCTCCAGCTTCGTAAGCAAGTACTGACAGTGGTTGTGTTTCAGAGAAAGGACTTCTGGAAAAATCTTAGAAAAATCTCCCCAAAAACTAACTATATCTCCTGATTCATTGTTGAAAATGGCTTAATGATGAGATCTGTGAAAAAGAAGAATCTTCTTCCCACACCCATGAATCCGTGGCTGGAAGTAAGAAGGTGTAAATGATCTCATCGCAAGAGATGAGCGCTGCAGGCGTTGGCTTATTTGGGAGAAAAGAAAAACGTTCAGGAGGAAACAGAACGTGCCTGAACCCTGCCTTCCGGCCGTGACGAACGCCTGGGGAGGACTGCTAAGAGCCCAGTTGACGCGTGTCATGGGGGTGACGAGATCAGGGCTTTAGTTCAAGTCCACGGAGCTCGGCTGAGCCCGTAACTGACGTGTATATTGGCGGTTCCGGGGAGGAGGGCGGGGGTTGGTCTTCCGTGATTCTCGGAGGCGCGCTGGTGGTAGAGCATTTCTCTGGCTGCTTGAAAAGGCTGCAAACACCGAGTAAAGAGATGGCTGATGAAGCCGCCCTCGGATTCCTGAGCCCGACGCAGCCTGGGGAGGGAGGACGCCCGCCCTGCCTGCGCTGGGAGGCAGCAGGCGAACGTGACGGCCAGGCCGTTTCATTTACCGGCTCCACTGACCTTTGAACAGTAAAGATCTCCTCTGAATTTTGAGGACACAGTGAACGTGCCTTCCAGCTCTTGCTGTTTGTAGGGTTGGCAGGTGGACTGCCAGACAGCTGTCTTCCAGCAGAGAAGCCCCAAGCTTTATGAGCTCATTCTGTCCCACTCTGGAGGTCAGGGACCTGGACCCTGGCTCCCGCAAGTGAAGGGCGGCAGGGACGGCGGGGAAGGCTGCCCGCCGCAGGGGACGCCCGGGGAGGGCGGGGCGCTGCTCTGTGATGGGAAACCACCCCTGGGTGCAGAGTCACACACCTGAGCGAATCTTCACCCGTCCTCCACGGGAGTTGCAAGTGTTGGGGAGGGGGGCGGGGAACGGAACAAAACCTAGATGAGAACAAGAAGTGGGCCCGAGAACCTTCTGCTACATGAAGCTCAAGCAGCGACACGACGTATTATGAAAGAGCATTTCTGCCTTGAAAACTTTCTGAAGAGCTGACTAATTCGTCGGGGAAATTAGCCCAAAAAGGACTTAACTCTCAACCAATCCAGCAGCTTCCGAGACTGCTGCGTGAAGGGAGACTTTAACTAGAGACATGGGGTTTTAGAAATTTTTATTTCATGACTGAAGTCAGCAGAAAAGTGTTCTTGGACGTGGAAAAGACTGAAAACAAATGTCCTGTTTTAAAAGAATTTTTGGAACACATATTCCTGATGGTCCTAAGAGGACTCTAAAGGGTGGATTTAAGGGTTTTCAGTGACATGAAAAAGCCGGCGCTGATCTCAGTGAAGTGGGGTGTGGGCACCCACTCAGCTGGTTTAGGGGGCGATGCTGCTGTGTGTCTCAGGCCCCCCGGCCCCCGCGTGCGTGGTCCCCACCCTGGCTCGTTTCCCGCAGCAGGTTCTGAAGTTGTGAAATGTGACTCTTCCGACGTTATTCTTCCTTTTAAGACTATTTTGGCTATTTTGGATCATGTGAATTTCCACATGAATTTTAGCATCAGTTTGGCAATCTTGTGAAAAGTAGACTGCGATTTTGACAAGAATTGTTTTGAATTTATAAAACAATTTGTGGAGTGTTGCCATCTGAACAGAATTACACCTTCCAACATGTAAACATAGATGTCTTCCCGTTTCTTAAGAGCTCCTTTAACTCTTTCCAGCTCTGTTCTGTAGTTTTCAGCTTGTCCTTCAGTTTGCACTTGTTCAATTAATTCCTAAGTATTTTTTGGATGGTGCTATAAATGGAAGTTTTTCTTAATTTCATTGCTCATTGCTGCTTTATAGAAATATCTTTTTATAATGATCTGCAAGCTTGTTAACCTTGATTACTGGTTTAGTGGATTACTTAGGGTTTTCTGTGTTTAAGGTCATGACACCTGCTACTGGAGATGGATTTACTACTTGTTTTTCTAATCCAAATGTCTTCTTTCTCCCTCTGCCTAATTTCCCTGGCTGGAACCTCCAGCAAGTGTTGAGTAGAAGTGGCCAGGACAGACGCTCTTGTGTTCCTGATCTTCTCCTGGCGAGACTGCGGTCACTGTGGGGTCCCCCGAGGTAGGTGGTCACCAGCAGGTGCGGGTTCCATTCCCAGTTTGCTGAGGGTTTCTATCCTGAGAGGATGTTGGATTCTGCCAAACTAGTTCTCTGGGTCCATTATGAGACAATTATGTTTATATTTATATTTGTATTATGTTGATTAATTTTCAGGGTTAAAAAATACCAAAACCTTGAATTCCCGGGAAAAATCCCACTTTACCGTGATGTGTAATCCTTTTTATATGTTGCTCTATCTGGTTTGCTAATTTTTTTTTACTGTGGTAAAATATATGTATCCATCCTGTTTGTCATTTCAACCATGTATAACTATATAATTCAGGGGCATTAAATACCTTCACAGTGTGTGACCATCACAGCTGTCCAGTCCCAAAACGTTTCCATCAACCCCAGCAAGAGCTCTGTGCCATGGGACAGTCACTGCCCTCAGCCCTCCCCGAGGTCCCCGGTAGCTTCCATTCTGCTTTCTGTCTGCTTGAATTTGTCTATTCTAGGCGTCTCGTGTAAGTGGAATTCGGTAATATTCGCCCTTTTGCGCCCGCCTCATTTCACTGAGCGTAGTGTTACCAAGATCCAGTCACGTTGTAGCCTGTGTCAGAGTTCCATGCCTTGTGATCACTGATTGATGCTGCCTTGTATGGATACACCGTATTCTTGGTATTCGTTCATCTGCCGATGGGCACATAGCTGTTTCTACCTATGCATGTTGGTTTACAAACATGTTAAGTCTTTTCTTTCTTTTCTTCCTTCCCCCCTCCCTTCCTTCCTTCCTACCCCCCTACCTCCCCTCCCTCCCTCCCTTCCTTATCCTCTTCCTTCCTTCTTCCCCCACTTCCTTCCCTCCTTCCCCCCCTCCCTTCCTTCCCCCTTCCTTCCTTCCCTCCCTCCCTCCCTCCTTTCCTTCCCCTCTTCCTCCCTCCCCCCCCCTTTCTGTTTTCCATGCGCAGCTGGGAGCCTCTTGGAGCAGAGCTGTGAGTCCCATGGTTGCTGTGGTTTCATTTTGGGACGCACCAGGCTGTGCCCGTCTGAGGCTGAGGCTGTGTTACATTCCCGCCTGCGACACACACGGGTCCCAGTTGCGCCACATCCTCCTCACCGATTCATTTGTTTATTTTTAAGAAGCCACTCAGGTCGGGGAAACGGCGCGTGGCCGCGGTTGTCCTCGGGACGCAGCCCTGAGCAGGCGGGGCGCGCCGGCCGCTCGGTCTGTGCAGCGACGGCGAGGGGGGCTTTGGGGGCGCCGGGGCGTCCCAGCGCCTTCGCCGACTCCGGTGGGGGGCGCAGCGCCAGGCAGACCGGACCGGCCCGCGCAGCCCCGCAGCCCCCGAACGGGGACGCGCCGCGCACCGCCTGCACGTCCCGGGGTGCGGCGCGGGGCTGCGCCTCGGGAGCGCGGCGGGGCTCAGCATGGCCCCGGCTGGTGCGGGGAGAGGGGTCCGACTTCGCCGCGGCCTAATGTGAGGCCCTCGCGTTGCATGCCGATCTTTGTAAGGTTTAAACACCAGATCTGACGGGGCTTTTGTCTTTTCTCGCTCTTGCTCTGCTCCGACGGCTGCCACCAGCACCAGGAGCGCCGGATCCGGTGACTCCCTCAGGAGCACGGGTGCGTCTCCACCACCGCGACCTGCTGCCGCCGCGGCAGCCGTCGTGCACACGTCTGCGTCCGCCCCCAGCAACACAGTAGGAACGTAGTGGCTTTTCTTACTCTCACTCCCTCATTCATTTTTTTTTCTTGGTTTGCTCCTAAGTGACATATTAAAAATACAGCTTTAAGACTAATAGTCAAGGAGGATGTCTAAATCGAAACACAAGTTGTAAGCAAAGCTCATTACTTCCCTCAAAAGGGAGGACTGTGGCCATCAATGCAAGGGCTCCTTTAAAATTATGAGCAATTTTTCATGCGTTCCCCTTCTTCTCTAATATGTACATGCACTTGTACCTTTTAAGTATTCACCTGACTTAAAATACGGCTTCCAAGCCGCATTTCTGCAAGAAAACCGTGAAACACCAAGTCCTCCTGCTGATCGAAACACACTTAGGATGGTCCCCTGCTGAATTTCTGCAAATTCCACAAATCTTTCGAAGGAGCCTGAGGACGATCACATTTGCAGCTGGGTTGGCTGGTTAGGGAGGGGGGTTGGGGAAAAGTCAGGCCGTCGCTACTTTTTTTCCTGTGAATTAAGAAAAAGGTTACCGTGCACTTGCCCCTCTGTCGCCACGGGGGCGCTCTCACCGGTGGTTGAAGACCCTGCACCCCGACTGCCATTAAGTCACGCTGTTTTGTTCCAAGCAACTTTACAGAAAGCCTTCGACGTGCGTCACTCACCTCTCGAAGCTTCTGTGCTCGTGCGCAGACCTGGTGTCCGTGGACCACACCACGGAGCGTACGGAGTGCTGCCAAGCGCAGCGTCTGTGCCAGAGCGGCGGGTCACACCGACGGTGCCGGGGAGGGGAAACGCTAGGGCCGCGCTGGGCTCGCACCGTCTGAGATGCCGGGTTGCACGACCGCAGCCCGGGACGAGGTTTAGTGAGCGCGGGGCCCTGGCGCCGTCCCGGTGCGGCTGCTCGCTGGTCGCGGTGGACTGTTTACTGTCGGGGGTTCTCGTTGGTCTGGAAAGGAGAGTGCTTTGTTTTAGGAACGGAGAGCTGAACGGTAAAGCCATCGCCTCTTTGAAGCTGAAAAATAATGTTTATTGAATTTGCACTGTTTCCGTAGCCCCTGGGCTCCCCCAAGAGCAGTCCTGGCACCACACCGAGGATTGAGATCCGTGGCTTCCGGGGGCTGACCCCGCAGCGCCCACTGGATCCTCAAGTTGAGCCCTTCCTCATGGGCTCTCTGTCCTCCAGCGTGACTGGTTTAGGAAACTGGAGGGAATTCCTGGTGGAAGACGCTGGGAGATGCCGCCTCCGAGTGCCGTGTCTCCTGCGTCGCGCTTGGGTTTGGTGGTTGGAACGGCCCCTTCTTGCTGTGAGACTCGGGCTGAAGCCGGCGCCTCCAGGAGCCCAGAGTCAGACGCGTGCGGGAGCTGAGTTCGGGCTCTGCACTCCGTCCCTGGCGCGGTCCTGTTTCCAGACCTCCTGTCTGGGAGATAATTAGTGTCCTCGTTTTTTAAGTCCAGATGAACTGAGGGTTTCTCTTCCTCACAGCCAAGGGCATTCCACCTGAGATATTAAATATTTTATTGCAACTAGCCATTGTGAAATTCTTAACTGTTTGAAAAAAAATGCTCAGTGGCTTTGTTAAGGGATTAATTTTCAGAGATGGAATCTATTTCTCAACATAGAAGATACAAGATGTGCAAAGCATCAAAGCATATAGCCCACAGGTGGAGCCCCGCGTTTGCCTCTAACGTGTACGTGCACTTGTGGTTTTTTTCAACTCGTGTAACTTAAAATCTGTCTTCTGAAGAATATATTTGCATATGAGAAAACCACAAAACATGGAACACTCCTGCTGACAGAAGCACAGTGAGTCCCGTCCCCGCTGAATTTCTGAAAATGCTGCACAGGGATCTGAGAAGATGTATTTTCAGCTCTGCTCACTCCCCTCATGGGAGAGGGAGTCGAGGAAATCTCAGAACATTCTTCTCCTTTTTTTCTGTGAATTAAACAAATAGGTTATGCTGTGCTTGCCTCTTGTTGTGGGCTCTCACCACCTAGTTGGGTAATTTTTATGACACGCTCCCCAACAATTCAGAATTGGAATGTATAAATTATAGAATGTCTACATCATTTTATAAAAATACGCAGGCTGTTAAACACAGGCATTTGCAGTGTGGCACCCGCGGCTTCCCCCGACTCAGGCTGGAGCTCTGTTTCTGCACCGGTGAGGGCCACACACACGCCTGCCTCCTGGAGGGGCGACAATCCCGTGGCGACGTGTCAGGGTCTGCGTGACGCACGTCACCTGGGGATTATAGCCGCAGTTTCCTGCCGTGGTCAATGGTACCGTGGGAATTACTTTCTGAACAAAAAATAACACCCTTCTCTTTTCTGTAAACATTTCATCTTTCGGATCATTCAGATTTTCTGATTATTAACACATCATTTCCCATTAATTCCTATAAGGTAGATGTTAGCAGTTATTCCCCTGGAGTTAATCCAATTTCAGAATTATAAACTACCGTAACAATAGTATGGACACCCCGGTTAGGGCAAAAAAATACCCTTGTATAAATTTTGTCATCTCCTTGAAAAGAAGAAAAACAAAACAAAACACATTAAGAGTCCTGGGTTAATACTGTTCATTTCCCTGGGGGTGCTCTGCCCTTCAAGTTGTAATGAAATTACTCTGATTTAATTTTAATTACAGACTTTCTATTATTTTCAAGGATTATGTCCTGGTTTTCAAAGGCTCTCACAAGGGTACTTTGTGTTTCCTCTAAATATTTTATGTCACTTGTGGTCCACGTGAGTACGTAGTCCACAGCCAGCCACGTGTTGTTGCTCGCATCCTGCCTTCCCAGCCATCACCCCACTCCGCAGCTGGTGCCAGCTGTGCTTGGAGGAAGGAAGAGGTCAGGATGTCGCCTCTAGTTGCAGATGAAAATGCCAGGCTGCCAAGTCGACATACCCCGCTTTCACAACAATGCATATGTCTATGTTTAACCACGCCACTGTTGTCCTCAGTCAGCACTGAATTGTTCGGAAGAGTGGAATTGTGAAAGTTATGTAAAATGGACTAACATCTCTTTCAGAACAAGCTTGGATGGACAGCAGCTGCTTTGTTTTAAGTGGGGATGTGGAAACAAGCTGGGCGTTTTCTGTTTATGACGCGTGGAGGCGAAATGTCTAACGGCATTTTGACTGTGTTTCCTTATAGATGCAGATCGCCCAGTGTAAGTCCCTTCCGTAGGAAAAACAATCCTCCATATAAGTTTTTCCTTCGTTTTTTTATCCCCCAGAAAGTGGAGAAAATCGGTTGAAACTCCTCTTGTGCTGTAGAGCGGAGGCTGCACTTAGGATCAGGGTGACCTGCACACGGGTGCGGGCCTTGCGCTCACAGAGCCTCAGGAAGCATCCTGTCGGAATCCTGAAGACGAGAGCCTCAGAGCAGCATGATCAGCCGGAGTGAGCGCGTGGGGTCCTGCCTGTTGTTAGGGAAATGGCAGGCCAGCCACGAGACAGGCACCGCTCGGAGGGCTGGAGCACTCAGGTTTGTTACGCTGCCGGCTCGGAGGGGCTACGGCTCCTGAGCTCCGAGCGCCTCCAGCAAGTGTGAGTGAGGGTTTGCAGGGTCACTTCCAAGCTCGGGGTACATCAACCAGTAGGGTGAGTGCAGCGAGGCGGTGTCACAGAAGCGGAAGCAAAGGTTGCTTGCAGTCACCCGAAACCGGTCTGCAAAGTGAGTCTTAAACTCCATGCGTTAGCCCAGCCCAGCTTGGCCCAGCCCAAGCGTTTCTTCTCAGTGTCACCTCTGTCGTGAGGGCTGCTTCAGTTATCCAGAGAACACGCCTCTGCAGCTTTTTATCTAATGCAAGTTTTCTAACGCCCTTCAGGGGTTTGCATGTGTGTGTGTCTTCGGGGAGGATCTAGTGACTGCAGGGCGCGAGCTGTGAGAGGCATTTCTGAGCCCTCACCGCCGTCCCTGCCTGGGGTCCGGCCTGTAGAACCTCGCGTCCCAGGCTGTGCTGAAGTGATGGCCTGTCCTCGCACGGCCTGAAGCTGAGTGACGTTTAATGGACACTTGGTAATGTGTTAGCTGCGTCTTGTCTCATACCTGCGCGTTCAGGGACCTCCACTGCCGTGCGCGCACCTCTCTCCCCCGATTGGAGAAGCTGCGTGTCGTTCCACCAGCACAGGTAAGTGCTGTTTTCTAAGTGTAACGACGTTTCCAGTCCTGCGTGACGACTCTGACGGTAACACCACGCGCCGCTCCGAGGTCACTGGCTCTTCACTCAGTAGCAGCCATGTCGCTGACACCAGGCCACCAGGAAGCGGCCGTGCGCTGCCTCTCCGTCATCAGCGCGGGGATCGCTATCCCTGTAAGTAGGTAGGACGCTCTGCGTCACGTGGTCTTGTAATCTTGCTGTCTCGTGTTGCGAACACGTTCAGCATCTACTACGTGCAGCACCCGCGGTGTCTTGCAGCATGTGGGGCGCACCACGCAGGTCCTGACGACATTTCATCCTCTTAACCTAAGTACCGTATTGAGAATGCAGTACCGTCCTGCACGTGTGTTTTCTCCTCAGGGTTTTCTTAATAACGTTTTCCTTTTCTCTAGCTTAAAAATACAGCAGGCGATACATACAACATGCAAAGTGCGTGTTGGCTGACTGCATGTGTCATCAGTAGGGCTTCCAGGCAGCAGTAGGCTTTGTGGCTAAGTCTGGGGGTGCCAAAAGCTATCTGTGGATTTTCCACTGAGCAGGGTCGGTGCCCCGAATCCCGGGGTTGTTCAAGGGTCAACTGCACCAGTAATGTTCCGGCTGTGAGCAAAGTCACAGCCCCTCGGATGCGGCAGCTGGCCTCCGCGCCTTTGTCCCCTGCACCTGCTGGCGCCCTTAAGACTGTTGTGAGCTTCTGTGAATGTTCAGTCAGTTCACAAATGGGAAGGAATTTCCCAGAAGCTGATAGGTTTGTTTTTTGTTACAAAACTGAGTTCTAGGCAACAGTGGTGCCCTGGAGCACTGCACCTTTAGGGAAGGTACTCAGCTTTACTCACATTTTAATTTATTGTGTTTGGTAAAATGGCACCTTGCAGGCCGGTGTGCTTTCCTTGCGTTCTGGTAAACAGTAGTGATAATTAATGAAAGAATTCATTAAAGGGAGTGACACTTTACCTGTAGGGGGTCTGGTAGCTTTCTGGAAGCATACGTACTAGAACAATGTATAATGCTGTAGTATTATCTAATCATATACATTATGTTTTGTCGTGTTTCCGGTTATGTACTCTGCTCATTGGGGTTTCCTAACTAGATATTTTCAAGAGGTACAGTGAAAATATTTAGAGCCATCTCTGTCCTCAAGGTATAATGCAAAATCATTTTTTCTAAAAATCCCTTAGGGCAAAAGAATAAAAATATTACCACCACGCCATTTAATACAAGGTGCCGTAGATTATAGGATTTCCCATTATTTAAAGAATTGCTAGAAAAAAACACTGTAAAATAAGTTGCATCACAATATTTTGTCATTTTGTAATTTTTATCTTTTACTTACGAATAAAATTCTATACTTACTTAAGTATATATTTTTTCATATCACTCATGTGCATCAATAAAGAATAAGATACATGCATTGACTGTGCTATTCCAAAAAGACTTCATTTTTTAGTCCAACTGAATTCTATAATTTTGCATTCAAAGCCACTATGTCCGTGTTTTCCTACACATTATTTTCCTCTCCGCTGCAAAGGTGTGAGGTGGCACGGGTTTCTCAGAAGAAGGCTTTCTCTGGCACCTCCTCCCATGTCACTGCGTCCCCTGGGCGGGTTCCACGCTGCTGCTTCCTTGGTTACGACAAGAGGTGTTACTGGGATGTTTTCCGGCACCAGCCTGCTGTTCTGTTGTCTCCTCAGAGGCTTTTTAAGGGGCCTGCTGACTGCCGTGCCGAGGGCTCCGGCCGACCACACAGGTCACCAGGGATCAGATCGATTCACCTCGTCTTTCGTCTCATTTTTCATCTTTCAAATTCACGTCCACGAATCGCCTTAAGAACCAGGACCCTTGGGAGCGAAGTTCAAGGCTCCAGGGCTCCGTTCCACGCACCCGCCAGCCAGGCTCCTCAGCTCGCTTGGCCCCGCGCAGGTTTCCTGTGCCGGCGCAGTGGGTCACCGGGGAGGCGCCCCCCCTGGAATCGGGGCGTAGGCCGGAGCCCGGTGCAGAATCAGCGCCCGGGGGCCGGAGGGGGTCACGGCCGCGCGGGTCCCCAGGACTGCCTGCGGCTCGTCCTGACCGGCCTGGTGACCTCGGGCTTCGTAGCACTGGCCCTGCAGTCTTAAGGCAGGTCCAAACCTGCAGATAAGCCAGTTTTTTTCTGCATAGTTTTATTTTTTCCCAATTTAAGTCGCACTGGAAGTTGAGTAGCTTCTGGTCTACGGAAGTGGACGAGACGTTTCTAACACATTCAGGCAGCATCGCTGATTCTCCAGTTTTAGGAAGAAAACATTAAGCCATTCACCCTCCGGTGTGTTGCTAACTGTAGTTTTTCATAATTGCCGTTTATCAAGTCAAAAAAGTTTCTATAGAAAATTCATAAAGAAAAACAGATGACTTTCTGAAGCATCTAAAAAGCCAAAAACAAAAGTTGTCGTAACTATATCAATGTCGTTCTTTTTCCTATACCAATTACGTTCTTAATTAATGTAATTAATTCTTGAAAAGAGTAAATTTCAGTGTCAAGATTAGCTCCCCAACTAAGGTAAACCCGTAGAATATGTGCTGTTATTTGTCTGTAACAAGCTGTCTTCTCACCACTTCCGACCAGCTGTGCCCGAGGTCCGTTGTCAGTGTAACGTGAAAAAGAGAAATCAAGGATTACAGATGAGAAAGCGGGAATGGAAAACACTGCAACCATGTCAGTGAACGAAGAACGCTGAAGCCATCAAGTCATCAGCGGCTGCCGCCCCCCCCCCGAGGGAAGACCAGCCTGCAGCCCGGCCTCTGCAGCCACTCACAGTGGTGCACCCTGAGGGGATCAGAACAAGAAAGGATGGGACACTGGCCCTAGATGGCTAGGTGCTTGTCAAAGGAATGAATTCAATGAGCCCAAATGTTTGCTTCCTCCCATACATGGAAAAGCACTGAATTCTGTAACTTGAGATGCCTGTTTTTCTTTAGTTAACAAGTAATCTTTTATTGTTCCAACTCCCTGGTCTTTGTTGTAAAGCTCCTATACCTCCTAGCTGGTCCCCTGCCTTTTCAGAGCCGTCCCTCAGAGCGACCTGAGAGGCTGTCATCCCAGCTGAGTCCTCAGAATTGTCCATGGAATAAAACATAACTCTCAACTTCCAGGTTGTACGTTTATTTCAGTCGACACATTGTTTTGGGGGGAAGTGCATATAACGTTACCTTTATTGTTATCTTTATAATGTGAAGCAATGAAATTGAAGTTTGGCAAAGTCTTCCTGGGTTGCGGGTGCTCACCGTAGGCATTTTTAGGTGGATTAGCAGGAAGAAAGCAGTTCTGCGTGAGACGGAGACCATTAGCATGTCCAGAGGGTTCTGAAGTCTCGATTGATCAGAAGTGAGCAAAGATTTAAAAGGGGAAGAAAAATCTTATAGAATTAGTAGATATTAGTTTTCCTAAGGATTAGAATGAAAATCTCTACTTAATAAGATTTCTGAGCCCTGACATTTATTTAGGCCGTTTAGTTGCATTCAATACATCATTTTAATTGAATGAAAAAAAATTGAGCGTCTATTAAAGTTTACTATAACCAGATTTAAGTACACATCTGGAAAGAAGAGCTTGTGTAAGCGTCTTTATTACACTGGATGAAGCGTGTTATTGCAAAGGGATGCAGGGATTATAAAGATAAACCACAAAACCCAGTCTGAACTTCTATTATTGCAGAACAAAATACAGAGGAGGGGAAAACGGGAACGTGGGGAAAGCCTCCCCCTTTTGCACAGGCATATTTGTAAATTAGAAAATTTGACACATTTCACTTAATTGACAGATTAACCCCCAGATCTCAGTCCTGGGCCACCAGTAGTCTGCCTTGTGCCTCTGAGATGTGCTGGCTCTGGACGCTGCAAACAAGTGCAGTCACATGGGGGTGCTCCCTCCTCGGCTCCTTTCACTTGGCGCCACCGGGGAGCTCCTCCCTGCAGCAGGCGCCTCCGTCGCTCACTCTCACGCCAAGGAGCCCTCCACTGTGCGGCTGGGCCGTGTGTTTCTTTATGCTCTCATCCGTTGGTAGACTCTGGGTTGTTTCCACTTTCTGGCCATTAGGAATAAAGCTGCTATCAACATTTTACACACTTTCACATCTGTTTGGTACGAATGAGCTGCCGAGTCTGAGTGGCTGCCTGCAGGGCTGGTGTCATCAGAGGTGGTGGGGGAGCCGGGGAGCAGGCCAGGCCCCAGCTGGGCTGGGGGGAGGGAGAGGGCGGCCCCGGGCTGGGGCTGACGGCGGGCAGGCGGCACCTGGGGGCCGGCATCCATCCTACAGGTGGGACCTCGGTTCTGTCGGCTGCCCCCAGCCAGAGGGAGCTTCTGCAGCCCAGGGCGGAGAGGAGGGAGAAATGCTGGGTTCCCCTCCTGCGGCCGCACGTTCCAGAGCAGAGTTTCTGGAACAGAGCTTGGGTGGGGTTTAGGGGGTGGGGACGGCTCCCATGCCAGCGATCGTCTCAGTTCTTATAAATATTTAGTAGTTTTAATTGGACGATTATGCATCCACTTGCTCTATGCACTTAGGATAATTTCTGAAAACTGGTTAGGTTTATAATTTTCCCTAGCTAAACGGCCTTTTTTCTCTGTAAGTGCTGTATCTTATTTACTTCTGTCTTCTTCTTTTACTGGAATCTAGATTTAGGCAAAATTTTTTTAGATTTAGCACCAACAAACATGATCTATAAAATGAAAAATAAGGGAAGGGAAATTGAGATATGTTGAAATAACATTTTTGTATCTCATTGGAACTAATACATAGTATAAATATGAAACCGATTTTGCTATGTTAAAGTGTAGACAGCAAATCCTGGAGCAACTCCTAAAGAAAAAGAGCACAATGTAGCGGAAAAAATTAAAGGAATGGAAAATGTTACATTGATTTTTCACTTAATGCAGAAGAAATCATTATGCACCATCAGATGGCTAAATAAAATTTTAAAAAATAGTGCAACATCAAATGTTGGCAAGATTGTGGAGAAACGATCCCTCACCCTTTGGCGCTTTCATTAAAAATCTTCGTGTACAATTGCCATGCAGGCACAGCAGCTCCACCCTTGGACCACGTATCCCAGAGCAATAAAAAGTCATCCTCACTACAGTCCTACACGCGAATGTTCGTGGTAGATGTTTGTTGACCACAAACAGAAAGTGGAAGCGACCTCGATGTTCCGAGCAGCTAAGCTGTGGTGCGTCCATGCCAGGGGTGGCCCCTCAGCTGTGCAAAGGAGCACAGAACGTAAGCCAGATGTAAGCGGCCAGTCTGAAAAGGTGATGTGCTTTGCAATTTGTTTTACAGCAGTTTTGAAAAGCAGTATTTTAGAAATAAAGGACAGATGCGTGTTTGCCAGGAGTCGGCAGCTGGGCAGGCCTGCGTGGTGAAGACGCCCAGGCGCACAGAGGGGCTGGTGGCGGAGTCGCTCTTCCTGTCGTCGTTTTGGTGGGTGGACAAAGTGACACCTGGGATAAAGTTGCACAGAGCTGATCACACACCCACGGATGAACACACTGAAACTGGGGAAGCCCGAGTGAGTGCATTTTACCAGCACAAACACCCTGGTTTTCATAGTGTTGCTGCTTTTCTCTGCAAGGTATTACCTTTGGGGCAAAGTGAGCCAAGGACAGACTGTTTCTCCACATCATTTCTGTGACCACACGTGAGTCTGCAGTTACTGAGAAATAGGCATCGTAAGGAACACAGCCCACGCGCGTCCTCTAACGTGGGGCGCTGCTCCACCGCAGCCAGCCCGGGGGCGGGAGCCGGCGGCGGTGGGGGAGCTCACCGACGGGCTTCCTGCTGCACTGGGAGGTCGGCAGCCATCGGCACAGACCGCCAGGCCTCCCGCGCCGCAGCTTCACTGCCAGATCCCTGAGCAGGAAAACCGGTCGGCGACATCTGTTCTCCAAAGACAGGAGGACGAATAACAGGTTCTGCGGCACACAGTGCACAGGCCCCGAGAATCTAGAATTTAGGAGCATGACTGGGGTGTCCACTTGCGAGGACTCTGAGAAGAGGCCCCAGAGTGTCCCACCTCCTGAAAGTGGATGCAGCGGGGCGACAACGGTCCGAGTCCAGACTGAGCCTGGTCACGGGAAAGGGTCAGAAGTCAACCCGGGGCAGCAGGCGGCTCCCCCCCCCCCCCACGGGGTGCATGAACTTGGGAAGGAAGGAGGAGGGGCCGCCACAGAGGTCAGCAGGGGTGGGGGAGCCACCGGCAGCTGCGCAGGGACAGCTGTGAGACTGATGAGTTTCTTTTGTTTTTATGTGAAGATCGATGGCTCAGAGAGGTTAACAAATGTGGGCAAAGCCCAGAACTGGCCTGCTGTCTTTGGGGGAAAATTAGGTGGCTCTGATCCTGTTTATTTTTTTAAAGCATTATTATTTTTTTCAAATAGCTGTACTTGTAGTGGGAACTCAGACTGCTGGTTTTCTATTCATTGTACTGTTTTTTGACTGAAATATATATATATATATATATATATATATATATATATATATATATATATATATTTTGGTAAGAGTGACTGGATGACCTGATAGCCTCTAGCAGGTTGCAGTTTGCAAAAACTATTTCTAATTTTTAACTTTAACATAAGGCTTGCATATGTGTGGGCATCTTTAATATAGATACTTATGGTCAATGTGCAAGGTAAATGCCTAAACTTACAGCTTTGCAAGTTTTCTATGTTTATATTCAAGTTATTATTCTTGTCAAATTGCTGGGATCCCTGAGATGAAAAAGGGTTTACAGACTTCTGAAACGCTAAGACAGACTTCTGAAACGCTAAGGCAGACTTCTTAGCAAACCAGGAGAGGTTACTGGGCTGTGAATTTTGTCCCCAAAGATCTCACAAATATTGTTGGTTCCACCCTGGGCTGGTCTGTCGGCTTTAAAGGACACGCCCTCACTGCGTAGCGCCCCGTGGCATCACAGGACGCTAGTGAGATGCAACTGAGAACATGGCTCAATAGTAAGTAGCTCCCAAGAAGCCGGAAAGAGTCCACAGACTTCTGACACCTACTGACTTCTTGTCGGGGAGCAGGGCCCGACTCTGCGGAGGCCGAGGCCGAGCACTGTCTCCCGAGCCCACTCGTCATGGAGGAACAGGGCTCCGGCCGTCACGGTTTCCGTGACGCACGTCCCAGCTCCCGCCCTGCTCAGCCGCTGCCGCCCCCTGGCCGCCCGCCGTGGTCTGGCCACGTACAGCGAGCTCTGCGTTGAGAGGGCTTGGTTTGTGTGTCAGACTTCAGGATGGCTGGGAATCAGAGGTTTGTATTCTTTTCCTGTCAAGTGTAGGAAAAAACGTGTCATAAGAATTCTGAGGAAGCGTCTCGGTGAGAGTCCCCTGGAAGGCCGCAGTCCCGCTAGCGCTGCTGGCCGCGAGGAAGGAAGGGCCGTGTCTGAGGCAGCGCGGCCGCCAGAGCCAAGGCAGCCTGTGAGGGTAAAAATGAAAAGCACATAGCACAGCTTTAAAGCAATTTGAATGTTGAATGTACTCAGAGCTAATGTTTAAATTTATGGGGCAATGGAAATTGTTTCTAAGGCGAGCCCTGAAAGACACATGTGAGGTGTTACACTGGTTTTTTTCCCATGCTAATTGTTGAATTAATGCGATGAAACTGCTCACGGTGCTGCTGGCTTCTCGTCTGGCGCCTTAATGCTTTCCCTCCCCCCGCCGATCATGGGCTCTGCACGTAGCGAGACGCTGCTCCCGTCGGCTACGTGCCGGGCAGCTCTGTTAGGCTCCGGCCAGAGATGCCGACAGGGTGCCTTTGTTCGCAAGAGGTACAACCTTTATTTGACTTTAATGCGTGGACCCTAAGACTTGGCTAATAAACCAAAGCAGTGGATAAACAGTTTTATTAGGCACTAAAGATTATTACAATGACCGTGACCTGTCACCTGTTTAACAGGGATTAAATGCTCAGTGAATCTCATCATCTCAGACACTGCCTTGTTCTTGCAGTGCATTATGTAACTGCCTCCTTAACGGCGAGTCAGTGAAAACTCTGAATTAAAACTATTGCAGTGTAATTATCAATCATTGCAATAGATTTCATTGCCTGTGTTTCTGAACGTCCCAGTGACTAACTGTGGACTCAGACTCAATGGCTTTATTTCTGGTACTTTGCAATGAAAATCTGAGAGAAAACTGAGGCAGAAAATAGGAAAATACATTGATATCAATATGAATAACAAGAGAACAGCTCATTCTCTTGTTGTTGTTGCCCCCCCACACATGCGCGACACACAGGCAGCCCTTCCTGTCAGATCTGCAAGTGTCCCCTGTCATCCCGTGCTGAGGCCACTGCAGACTGGGTAGAAGTGTCCTGTGATTAAGGAGTTCCCAGATGCAGGAATATTTCGTGCTGACACCGTTTGACAAACGCACTGAGAAAGCCTTATGAGGTGCTCAACTGAAAAAATACACATCTTCTCATGAAACAGGATCCTTTAATAAGAAAAATTTTCACTTTTTATATATTACAAAGAATGAGACATTTTTCTTTTTAATCATGAAGCAAAACGATATTTTCTGCTTTGAATAGGATCACTGTGTTTTATTCAGCGTGTTAGTCCTTAAATTCAAGTACTTGAATCTTGTATAAGATGTCTGCGAAGACAAATACAAAGGTTGCAAACTGGTCCAAGAAATGAAACAGGGCAAAGCGATTACAGTCTGCCGTGACTCTGGGGTACGTGCTGTTGACTATACAAAGTACATTCATGCTGCGGGTGGTAGCCCCTTTTGATAATACGGTCTGTGTGGAACTTAATATTCAGCATTTCCAGTTACGTTTAACAAGCGCTGACTTATTGTACAGCGTCCACTATACTGTGCAGTCATTGCAGATACAGATATCCCGTCCTCCGACCCCAAAGCTTTCTGTTTCAGAAGGAAATATGTAAATAAACTAAAATTACAGTCATTCTTATGTCAAATATTGGGTAATTTAGTACTCATGCACCGAACCAGTGCGGATCATGCCATATGAGAGAAATAGTGTTGAGAAAATAGACAGGAGGGAGGAATTGATTTGCTTTAAGGAGCTGGAGGAAGACTTTATCGAGAACAATATTTCAGCCAGGACTTTCATGGTTAATGGACGTTTGAAAGGTACATAAGGGAAGTAATGAATGTGCTCTTTGCAAATTTAAAGAGTCCAGTGAGAAGTGTGTAGATGATTGGATTCTGTGAGCCTCAAACAGAAAAAGACACAGTTGGGGAGGGAAGGTTAGAACCAAAGCTGGGAGCTCTTTTATTCCTGGTTGCATGATCTGCAGGTGCCTTCAGACGGAAGGGACAGTCACCAGGAGAATTTGAGGACTGAGAGTCTGTGAGCAGGTGCATGAATTTATGAATACTGCAAGGGTATCGATTGATGGTTCTCAACCATAGCTTCATTTTTTGGAATCATAAGAGAGGTGGTTTTAAGAAAGAACGCAGTGAGCTTAGAAGTCCTCACTCCTGTCCATTACCACAGAAAAAGTTATGCAAAATGTAAATTAATTTTTTGGACCCATCCAGAAACTTAGTTGCCAGGTAAAAAGCTACCCCCAAACTGGAATCACAGCCGAGATGTGCTGACCTGGAGCAGAAGCTGCTGTAGCCAGCCACAGGCGAGCAGGAACACGGAGCGGGCGGTTGTGACTGACTGATGGAGGCCGGGTGTGGACTAGTCTGAAAGCAGGAAAGTGCTGGGGGCCTCAGTTCTTCTCCACGTCTCAAAGTGGAGAACCCTGACAAATTCTGCGCATGCCGGGTGGTCGGGGCCAGCACCAACACTTACAACTGTGCCGATCGTGTTGACCGCTGGCACGTGACGGAAAGGGCCTTTACCTCTGGTTTTCCTCCTTCAGCCCCAAGCCCCGTCTCATTGCCAGAAACAGACAGATGGCAGTGGGGGGACATTCTGTAAACACTGGCTGGCACTTCTCAAAACCATCAAGGTAATAAATTCAAGGGAAGTTTGAGAAACTGTCACAGCCAGACAGAGCCCGTGGAGAGCGACTGCGAGTGCAATGTGGCTTCCTGGGTGGAACACGGGAGCCGGAAAAGGACATTAGGTAAAAACTAAGGCGAACTGAGCGAAGCGTGGGCTTTAATGAGGGCCGTGTCAGCACTGTATCATTGTAAGACCCTAATCACAGGGGCACTAGCTCCGCCTGTGGGTTAGAGGGAAGGAAACGCTGAGTGCGCACCTGCAGTCCATCCAACGTGGCCCTGGATGAAGAGAGTGGACGGTGCGGGGCACCTACACCGGTACTGTCCTTAATAGTTTCAAAGCACAGCTCCAGGGCTGATGTGGAAAGGAAATGTGTGAAGATCTGGCTTTGTGGAGATTAAATTAGACCTGTTCAGAACAGAAAGTTAGGATCTCCTGACATTCTAAGGATATTGTGCATAAAACAGTTAATTAGAATTCTATCTATATTCATACAGTATTACCTTGTTTTCCCATGTCAACTTTATTAAGCTACCTTTAATTACTGGATCCATTTCCTAAAAGCATTTGGATTTTTATTATACTAAAAATTAGTTTTATCCTGATCCATCTTTTAATACTGAGTCTTTTAAACAAATGCTTTCTTTGGTTTTATTTTCCGTGTAAAAACAAGAAGCGTGCATGGCTTCAGCCAGTGTTAACGTCCTGCTGTGGCCTTTCTGTCTTCTGAACCTAATTCTCCATGAGCAGATTTTGCCAGCCTACATTTTGTCAAGATCTAAATTTGTCTCCTTTCAATCTTGACTCGGTGGATTTGACCACATGCGGTTCACCCATTGCCAGTTTCCCCCTGAGGCTGTGCGTGTTTACTGATGCGTTCCTTGGGTTTGAACATAATCTGAAAGAGAAATGAAGACAAAGATGCAGATGGAAAGGAAGGGATAATTGTTCTGAAGAACTGGTTTGAGCCGAACGAGAAATTTCCCATGGAAACTGTTGTGGGATCCAAACGGCAGGGTGAGTTTACGCAACACACACGCAACACATTTACTAAAAACACTGCCTAGATCCACACTAAATTTATGTTAGTGATCGCCTCTCAGAAAAAGAAAAGAGAAAGAGGAGGGTTCCTTGCTCTTTTACTGTTTCTGGCGTCTTTTATGACATGATTAAGTAGTACCGTACGTTACGTGAGTGTACACTGAAGAGTCTGTTTTTAAAGTGTATCGTTGTTGTTACATCAATATTTGATTGCCTTCTGTTAACTGTTGCACATCATTCTATCCAATTGATATTCTGAAGTTTGTTTGTTCTAACAAAGATGGAATATAGAATTTTGCCCAATAGTTTGTATTCTGAGAAAGTGTGGTGCACTGTTTATCTTCTCTCACTGGTCTAAGTAGCTTCGTAACAGCTATGTGATTACCTGCGACGCAGAGGCGTGTGGCAGGCTACTTCGCACGTCCCACCAGGAGTGTGGTGGAAAGCGTTTCTCGTGCTGACCGACTGCTGGACCCCACGCCCACGAACTTCCCTTCAGGGAGTTTCCATCTAGCTTGTGTTGTTTATTCCTCTAAGTTGATTTTAGAAATGCAGTTTTACCTTTGAGAGCAGCAGTCTCTTCCTAATGTATTGATTGTCCCGAGACACCGGACCTAACCGAGGTAACTTTTTATTAAATATCAATATATTTGTAAACACCTATGTATTTTCTGTGTAAATATGGAGTCTCTTTCTGGATTAAATCTTTGCTTCTGTTGGCCTGTTTTTCCTATCTATGTAAAAATTCCACAGCATGTAATTATGTCTTTATAATGATCTTAAATTCTTGGTACAAAGGAAATTATCCTTTTAAATTTTTTTCTAATTCTTAATCTTTAAATTTCTGAAAAATTTTTTAGTTGGCTCCCCTGAAACATATGTTCTTACATATTAAGAATCAGTTTCTATTTTTTTGGAAAAGTCTGTTTATGTTTTCCTCCATCTTTTCTTTCTTTTTCTTCTTCTTTTTTTTTTTTTGTTTTGCATTTAACTTGTGAATTAATGTTAGGTTCATCACATCTTCATTAATTCTTTATACCAATAAACATGGGAGAAAAAGATCTATGATTTTCAAAAATATGTGGTTTCATTTTTGATTCTTTCTCCCACCCACATGATTCTGTCCCACCTTTTTAAAGGTTTAATCTTAAATTACTTACAGTTCGGTGTGTTACTATTATTAATATCATAATGTTCTATTTTATTTTCTAATTAGTTATTTCTCCTTGATTCACTCACTCCATTTTAAGATTTCGTCTATTTGTCAGCTTAAAGAAGTCACTGGGCCCACTGGCACCGAGCGGTGTTGGAAACGAAGCTGCCTCTTTCCGCTCCTGGTCTAGCTCTGCACACACGCTGGGCGTGCGTTTTCCCATTCTTTTCTGTGATTGTGAAAATAATATACACACTTAAATTTCGTTAGTGCTTCTGTGCCTCTTATTAAAATGGGCCCCCAATGTGTGCGTTCTATTTCATCTGAGTTGAAACTCTCTATTTAATGTATATATGTAATGTTCCCTCAGATTTCCCGAATGTATTTGACCAAGAAACTCATTTTCACAGGTTACTTGGTAACGTCTATCAAAATACTAATCCCCAGAAATCCTCAGGTCACTTGGTGTCATAAATCGTGAAATAAAGACCCAGTCACACACTGTTCGTTTCAGTAAATGTGCATTTTATGCTTGAAGCGTTGGTACCTATTACCAGGTACAGGAATACCTTTATGACATTTACGTACTTGCAGAGTGACGGCGAGAGACAGAAGCAGGCCATTTTACCCCCAGGCGTGGCGTAGCTTGTACAGAGGATGCTGTGGGTGAGCAACGAGCACAGGTGGGGCGGCCTGGGCGGGGCGGGCCGGGGGCATCAGCTTCCTCTGCGGTCGGTGCTACCTTGTGCCTCAGTCAGCGAGTGGGAACAGCCAAGGGAGAAGAGGCCAGAGTGGATGCAGTTGCATGAGCAGAAGCCGGAACCAGAACCCCAGGCCGTCTGGGAGGGAGGGGCAGCGAGGGCCCAGTGGGGCATCAGGGCCGAGACTCAGGGCCTGCTGTGGTGGCATTGCCCGCCTGCGTGTCTGGGGACAGTGGGCCACTTCTCTGAGGTTTCACCAGGGGACTGATGTGGACAAATTTTTAATGAGTCCATGGTTTATATCAGGGTTCACTCGGTGCTGTACGTTCTGTGGGTTTGGACCAAAGGATGGTGACGTCTCCATCTCTGCAGAGTCGCCCAGAACGCTTCCACCACCTTATGCATCTCTGTGAGCGCCACTTGTCCGTAAGTAAAATATGTTAATCAGCACATGTTGTTGTGGAAGTCAAACCACGTCACGGGAATAAAGTATTCAGCATGTGGCAGAGTTCAAGCTGGATACAGCCAACCGTGAGGATAATAAAAATAACATTGTGACAGAACATTTCCACTGCACCCATGTTCATAACCTCATCGGTGACTTTTGCAAAACAGGTGTTCCTTCGTAAGTTACTGTCATCTCTTCTAGTCTGGTTTCTAGGAACCAAACCCCAGGCTCTTTTCTAAAAGTGGTGAGGAAGATAAACAGTGCCATTTTCTGCCATAATCAAAACTGGAAGAGGCTGTAGCAGAAGCCAGGCTAGCCTCGTTCCCGGCTGTGCCCACGTGATGAGTAGCCGCCTCTGTGATTGGCACCCCCAGCGGCTCTCACCCGAGACACAGCACCTCAGGCCCTGACTGCACTGCCGCCTGCAAAGCTGGGAAATCTCCTGTCGCCTCTGCCTCTGACACTGTCCTGGGGCCTATTCCTCTCTCCTCTCCCGTGAGATTTCAGATGAGTGGCTGCTTTATTATTTCCCCAGGGGCCTCTTAGCGAAGTTGGCTTTTAAATATTTTCAGGGCACAGCAGTGGCTTTCCATTCATGGATTTTCTGCGTGGCACCACAGGTGGCTTCAAAGAGTTAGACCATCTGCTCGACCCTGACCATGGCAATGCCTGTCTAATGCATGTGAACACACACACGCACATACATGCACACACGTTCCAACATGCATGTACACATGCATGGGCACATGTGCACACACACACACATATGTACACACGCACACAAGGCAGAAAGACAGAGCTGGAGTGCGGCAGGTGGGGTTAGGAAAGGCTAAACCTTGTTTTCTTTTGTCTCCCACAGTGCTCCGGCCCCTACACTTTCCCAGCGAGTTGTTTTGGTTTATCTGGCAGTCATGCTATTTTATTTCAATGAACTGTTCTGGATTTTCCATGAGGAAATATTTATTCCTCATTTTTTTGGTTCTGACTCTTTTCATCAGAAGTAACTGAGATGTTTGAACAAGAGAGAGAGAGAAGCTTTTGTCCAGGGGACATTAGGTCTGTTTTGAGTCATTTGGGGAGATAATTAGAACTCCAGACGTCAAGCAGCACTGTTTGGACAGCGGGCTGGCCCGTGGGGACGCCGGTGTTTGTGACCATTGCGCAGGCAGTGGCCCTGGTTCCGGGCGTGGGGCCCGGGGCTCTGCCCGTCCCCGCGGGGCACTGTCTGGGTCCTGGCAGGGCCTGCGGTGGCCCTGAGCCCCGGTGGGGGGGCAGGTCTGGTCGGGTCTTATTACGGGAACTCATCCTCTCAGAGAGACGTGTCCTCGACACCGAGGGGTTTTCAGTACCAGGCAGCGCGAATTTGTAAATCAGATTCAGCCTCAGAAGGGGCGCCAGAGCCTTGCTCAGGGGTCCTGCAGAGGGAGGAGCCGGAGCCCTGCTTGGGCCCCGCCCGCAGCTCCAGCCGGAAAGCGCCAAGGCGCTGACTCCTGCAGAGAAGTCTTTAAAGACACGGAAGTGTAACTGGCATTTGTATTCTGGTGTGGCTTATTGCTGGGTTTTGCTTCTTAAACAGTTTAAAGCAAGCTGTATCTTGCTTTTTCCATGAAACTGAATCGAACATGTCTTTATCATGTTTCACAAACTCCTTATAAATAGTATCTGAATGAAGTTAAATTTATTTAAGCTTTTTCAAAGTTCAGACATACAGAAAGATTCTAATTTTTTGCAATTATGATTTATATTTTCAGTTTTTTTAAATTAAATCCTTCTTCCTAACGTAAATCCCTCATACTAGAATTATTCATTTTAAGTAATATTTGTTTATAAATTTAAACTTTTAATATTTAATATTGATCTATATAATACTCATTTATTTTATATTTGTTTATATTTAATATTTTATTTGTTCAATTTTAAGATAAAGAAAAAATTGAACTTCAAATTTGACAACCACACGTGTTTTATATTAACATATAATTTCAGCCCTGAATGTTCAGCTTCTGCGGCCTCTGCACAATGAGTATAATAAGGAAATTTAACACTGAGAAACTGCTGCTGTCTAACTTACAGGCCGTGTTTAAGTTAATGACGTGGCACAATATGGACTAGAACTCGCCCCGTTCCGCCCACGGAGGACACGCCCACTTCCCTTCTCACTGTGAGTCGTGTCTGATCTACAGTTTGCACAAGACACTGTACAGACAGGCGTTCTGAAAAACGTTGAAACGACAATCTCAGAATGAAAGTAACATTTTAGATATTTTTAACTTTGTTATAAAATTAAGTTAAATCTCACTTTACTTTTCATTTTACTGTGGAACAGAAATATCTTTTCCAAGACTTGTGCCGACTCTTGGGTCAGCCCTTGTGAATTGATGTATCTTCACACTGTCTGGTATCTTTGCCTTTGTCATGTTTTTATGACCAAAAGTAAATGTCCCCCTTCAACACACACCGTAAAACTATACGCATAATAAATAATTTAAGTGAATACATTTAATGAAAACCATTATTCTCCTGTAAGCTTTTTTTAATTTAATAATTAACATTGGCTAAGTAGGGTCTTTAGTTAGCATTTTGAATTTGGGCCCAGAATTAAGGTTATTGCAAGGTCACAGCCTGTTTTGTTCAACTTTTAAACAAGGGCCCTCTCCAAGGCTGGCTGCTCTCTGACTTGAACATAGGGCAATATATTTATTCTGGGCACATACAGTCTCCCCCGGCGCAGCAGCACGGGCCGCTCCATCACTGCGCCTCCTTAGGGAGAAGCCACGTTCTGCCTCTCACTGCGGGTCAGACACGGCCTGTAAGCTGAGGTTCTCTGGGCTCCCGCCCGCCCCACTGTGGGTGGTGTGGTCGCACCAAACCACTGTGCACGGGGCGCTGGTGTTGCGCCCCAGCTGCCACAGACCCTCACGTTCCTGCCCTGCGTTGGGTTCCCACGGTCCACTTTTCTACCCATGTGCATCCTGCTGGACCAGGGGATAAGTTATAAGCCAACATTTGATTGTCATCTTCTCACCTTTTTGTTACCTCTTCTCTCCCATCATGCCACCTCTCCTTCTGCCTCACAGAAAGTTGCGTTTTTTCATTAGAGACTAGAGGGCTCATGGCTGTTTCCCAGGCCGTAAGCTGCAAAATGGCGATGCGGGGAGATGGCTGGGGAGGCGGGTGTTCTGCGGTGCTGCCTCACCCCGGGGTCCCCAAGTGGCTCCGGACTCTCACCCTCACAGGAGGAGGTGGGTACTATTCCAACAAAGGAAGGGGTCAAGCCCTTTTGGCTTCAAAGCTCGTCTTCTGGAAAAGCTGACCTCTTGCCAGAAATGTACTTGATTAGAGAAGATCCCTGCCATGTGTGACAATGTGACAGCCAGACGCCTGCAGGCCAACATTGTCTGTCGGGTGGGTCGCAGGGAAGCCCACCCTGTCTGGGGAAGAGGCGAGAGGCTTCGAGGAGGGGAAGGGGCGTTCACAAGGGGCGGGGCTCGCAGGGCCCGCGTCATGCAGCTCCCATCGGCCAAGGTTTGTGAAGTCGCCCGAGGCTGGGAGTCGTGCAGACAGATGGTATCTGATGAGCACAGACCTGGTGAGCTTTCTTCCTTTACGTCTGCCTGACCCCTTCCCACCACTCGCCAGGGATCCGCAGCCTTTCCCGGGCCTGCTGATCACGCTCCTGGAGAAGGAAATCAGTGAAGTTGCCCTGAAGCAAAGGAAGCCTCCGAGCGGCGCTCACAGTCTGGTCACGGGCTGGGTTACGGCTCCCGGCTTTTAGCGAGCACCTCCGTTCTCCTGCTGTCAGACTAATTAGTTTTATGACAGGCCTGGTATGTGAGTCTGGGATTTTTATACGATGACTTTACAGGATGCCCTATTTTCCTGGGTACTAGATAGGAAACCACGGACGAGACGCAGTCCTGCCCGGCTGGCAGACCAAGCACAGACGGTTTAACAGCGGCGCAGAGTCCGTCACAGGACGACGGAGGGGTCCGGAGAAGCCCGAGCGTGCGCGCGCTTCCCCGTGCGCGCTGCACATGTTCCAGCTCCACACACATACATTTAAAGAGAGAGCCTTGAGAACGTCTGTAAACGAAAGTGCTCCCCTCACGGCCAGCTGTCAGCGGTGTGTTCACGGGTGACCGTCGCCCTAGGGGTGGTAAGAAGCACGAGCCAGTTTAAACATGACTTCGGTCTCCTCTAGCTGGGCCGCCCGAAGGGCTCCCTGGGGGGTTTGAGTCCTAATGCCCCCTTTCTGCCACCCGGAAGAACGGTGTTTTCAGGACCTTCTCAGATTACTTCCCCATCTGGCTAAACTCACCATTTCCTTCATGTGTTTCTTCACCCTGACTTGCTGATTCACATATTTTCTAGGTTTTGGTGACGACGTCCACTCAGGTGAGGGGCGCTCTGGTCACCAAGTTCACGGCTGAGCACCACGCTCACTGTGCCAGTTCTTAGTGAATTTCCCGTGAACGTAAGGGTACTGGGTACAAACACATTTGAGTAACAACAGCGAAATAAAATGAGAGACACCTGCAGCTACGGAAAAAGAGGAGCCATGAGGACTGAGGCAGCCACTTAGAAGGTGATTTGGGCTGAAGGTCATCCATGGCCCCAGTGAGCTCCCTGTTTTAAAGGCAGAGCGAAGGCCGACAGGAGACGACAGTGCGGAGGTGGTCTCTTCAGATGACGCCAGTCATGCTGGCATGATTTTTGTCTGGTTTCCTTGAATCTCTAATTCAGAACTTAAGTGGCAAGGTATCGTCACAAACCACAAAGGACGAGTGGATGGAGGGACCCGCCCCCAGGCTTCACATCTGAGTGCTGCCAGCGTCTGAGCAGAAAGCATCACTAGGAAGCCGTGAGGTGGATGATAAACCGAGAACAAAGGCCCACAGGTGACCAGCTACAGTGGGGCCGGCACCGCAGCTGCCGCTGGGACGTCTTTGGCCCAAGCGTAAAGCTGAGCCCAATGGCCCAACGTCGCAAGGACTGACGGGCCTGCACTCTCGGACGCCTGTGACCTCTGACAACTGACCGGTTTCAAGTCCCACACCGAGGGGAGAGGACTCAAGGGGGAAACAAAGTTGAGCAGGACTGGGATATTAAAACAAAAGGAAGCAAAGTCCTGGATAAAACTAATGGAGGAGACAGTTCCGGGGGACCTCGAAAACAAAAGAGAAAACAGCGGCAGACACAGGGCACTGTAACAACCTCTAATGAGAAAGAACATGAAAATGAGTATGTGTGTACACGTGTGCACAGCTGGGACACGATGCTGGGACCAGAAACTGGCACATGGTGACTGGCTGTGCGCCAACAGGAAAAAATAAATAAAACAGCGGCAGAGAGGCTTTAAGAAGTTAAAACAGCTATACTAAGTATGGCCTCATGCTGACTTCAGGAGAACTAATTTTATGTAAACGGTGAGGTGCAGGAACGTGTCAACATCTAATTCCACCCAGAGCCATTAAGGATGACAGCGGTAGAGCGCCGGCAACGAGGGAATGCCAGACAGACGCTCCCCTCAGACAGGTTAAATGTCACCGACTGCTTCAAACCGTGCTGGGTGGAACGCACCGAGGAAATGAGGGAAGAAATAGAGCCCAGCAAAATTAGAAAAACTCAGGAATAAAATAAAATATTTCAGACAGAACTGGAAATGAAAAACATTTCAGGCTGAAGAAAAAATTATCAGGAACACAAAACCAAGTAAACATAATGGAATATGGCTTAAAGGAAAGAGAACATGCAGAGAAGGGCGAGTTTAAAACTTTGTAGAGAAGAAATCAAGGGGCTTGCGGCTCTGAGCAGGGCGGGACAGAGCGCCGAAGAAGCAGAGGCCTGACGGCACAGCGCTGCTCACCCCAGGGGAGAGGAAGACGCAGGCTCAGCTCGGCAGCGGCTCCCGGTTTGCGGTGGAGACAACGTCCCGACGGCAGCGCGGGGACGGGAGCCCACAGAGCCCGCGGCCCCCCGGGGTGGAGGGGCGCAGGTCAGATTTCAGGGAGGACAGGTCGGCGGGGGCAGAGGACGGGGTCCCACAGGGCGCGCGCGCCCCCGCGACCTGCGGAGGGTCCCTCGTGGTTCTGGCGCTGAGCGCTGGTCTGCGTGTGCATCGGAGGGACACGCGGAAAGGCCGCCCTCAGAGCGACCTGCGGGCTTCCAAAGGGGCGGTCGGGGGCACGAGCCGCTTTACCTTCGGCCCACGCGTCCCCCCAGGACTAGTGCACCGCGGTGCGCGTGCAGAACCCCTGCTTCGCTGGCGCGCGTTGGGTCGCTGATTTTACACGTATTTCAGATTCGGGGTCAGACGCCTCCTGCCCCGGGTCCTGCCTGCGCGCCCCGCCGCGCCCACGAGGCCGGGCCTCCTCGCCTCTCCGCGCTGTGAAGCCCGAGTTACACACTTGGCTACGTGGCACCATCTCTGGGGAAAAGCGCAGAGACGTCAGTACTCAGTAAACTGACAACGAGAAACAACGCAGTGCTGGCCTTAAGGTGCCGCGTGACCGCGCGTCTGGACAGCGCGGAGCTGCACACGGACTGTTTGCAGAGCGCGGCGCCGAGCGCAGGCCGTCTGAGGCTCTGCGTCGTCCAGTCAGGACTTGCGACGTCTGCTACCTGCAGGCGGGGGGCTTCGCGCTCAGATCCGTAGGGGTGACAGGGCGGTGGAAGCAGCCTCCACGGAAAAAGGTTAATGAAACAGTTTCTAAGGGAGAGAAGAGACTGGAGGGGAATGAAGTTGTGTCAGGGGCGCTGTGCTGGGGGAACTGCCCTGTATTTTCACTAAAGGTGGAACTGAAGGAGATTAGCTTCAGCTGTAATGGAAGCAGTTTGGTCTAGGTATGACAAAGAGACTTTTTTCAGCGTGGGGGCTGCAAAAGAAAGTGTCACCAGGGGGTCCTTGGCATTTCATATTCTCAGATATGAGTGTTTTAAAGGAAAGAGTAAACAGATAATAATCTGCAACCATTACTGGGCTATAAGGGTTCTCTAAAGTACAGGGAACTAACGGAGAAACAGAAGCTCTCTGTTCCTTTCGTTCCTTTAATCTGCTCATCTAGAGATACAGGCATTAGTCTTGGACAAAAATCAGAGACGCAGGTGTGCCGGAGGAGAGGGGACCCTGTGCTGGTGTGTGGACCACGGCTTGAGTTGTGATTGTCACTTTCAGGCTGTTATGTTTTATTTTAATAACAAACAGTGAGCATTACCAGAAAAACTCTATTTTGTCATATTTTCACCTTGAAAGAATGCAAGGCTTCCTTTCAAGTCTAGAGATAATTTTATTTTCCTAAGCATCAGCGTCTAGTGTTTAAAAGTGCACGGACGCCTCTGATGGTTGGTTCTTCTAGCTTCCTGTGCGTGATGTCCCATTCTTCTGCGAATCTGTAAGAGTGACCGAGAGTGAACTTCAAGCTGAGCATCATTTCTCCTACGTGGGTGGTTGTGTGGCATGTGGGTGACAGCCTCGCAGCTTCCTTCCAAGGGGACTGCAGTGGGGAGTGAGGGCGGAGAGGGTGTGGGAGCCCGGCGGGGCTGGGCCGCGGGCATCACCACTGCTGGGTCCCGGGTCCACCTGCTCTCCGGAGCTGTGTGTGGGCGACGCGCCGTGCCGTGCCTGTGACCTCGCTTCGCGGCGTGCTCTCTGTGGGAGCACAAGGTCATGAGGGCTGTGCTGTGCCCTCTCCCTCTCAGTCTCTCAGCACGTGACGGTAGCCAGCCTGTTTCCATCACCAGAAACCCTCTTTGCCAGGGGGTTTCTGAGGCACGTGGTTTACAGGGAATACACACATCTGGCCATTCTGATGACTGGAAGATACTTCTCAGGGGCATTGGTCTGTCACCCACAGTTCCTGGCTCCCAGCTGCCAGGCCCTGGAATTCTCTGATGGATAAGAGCAAGGTCCAGGTCTTTGGCTGTGATATTCGGTCTCTTGCCCTCAGTTCCTGAAACTGCATCAGAACCACGAAAGTGAAAAGGGTGACTTGTTACTTATAACAAGTCCGTTTCCACCGTTACGGGTGTACGTTGATGAAGATGAACTTTGGATCCTGCCCCGGCTGGGGACTCGCCGTCAGGAGAAGCAGACGTGTGAGAGAGGCCTGGAACGTTCAGTCCCACCCCCGGAGCTCCAAGGAGGAGCGAGGGGCTTAACTCTGAATCAGGCACCACTGGCCAGTGACAGCCAATCATGACAGTCACGGAGCCTCCATGAAGCCCCAGGGTAAACTTCCAGTTTTAAGATGAATAAGAACCAGGGATGTAATGTTCAACACGATAAATGCAGGTAACACTGCAGTACGCTGCAGGTGAAAGGAAGAGAGCAATTCTCAAGAGTTCTCATCACAAGGGAAAAAGTATTTTTTCTTTTCCTTTAATTTTGTACCTATAGGAGATGAAGGATGTTTACTGAACTTACTGTGGGCGTCAGTTCATGATGTACGTAAGTCAAATCATTACGCTGTACACTGTGTGTCAGTTATATTGCAATAAAACTAGAAGGAATAAAAACAAGCCAAACCAAACCAAACAAACAAACAAACAAAAACCCAACCCCAAATACAAACCCCTTAAAGGGCAGCGCTCTTTGGAGAGCTTCCACATCGGGGGCCAGGATGCGGCCACCTTGTTTGGGGGCCCTTTGTGTGGGGTCTCTGCGTCTCTTCACCTGGTTCCATTTTCATTTCCATTTCTGTTTATTCTTAAAGCTCTGTTCCTACCGCTTACCCTTGGGATGGCAGTTAATGTCTTCAATTTATAACAATGTAGTTAAACGATCAACCTAGAGCTTCAGTTTTATGCTAAAACTCATCTCTGATTCAGCTCCATTCCTCCGCCTTTATGTTGTTATCACAAATTATTTTTTACACATTCTGTGCCTATTGTCATAGATTTATCATTGTTTTGCATACATTTGTTTTTAAAATCGTGGAGGGGGAAACAGAGGACTCACAGACCAAAAGCACAGAGGTAGCAGTCCTTGTGCCCCCGTTTCTGGCCGCCTCTCACAGGGCCCTTTGCCTCCTAGTGGCCTCCTTTCACCACGACAGGCTCCCGTCAGCGTTTCTCTCAGGGCAGAGCTCTCGTCGTCTGTGTGTCTGGAAACGTCCTAACTCCTCCTCCCTTTTTGAAGGGTGTTTTGCTGGATAGAGAATTCTTGGTTGACAGTTTCTCTCTTTCAGCATTTTAAGTGCTTCCTCTCCCTGCCGTCTGTCTTCTGCAGCTTCTGATGAGAAACTGGCTGTTCATCTGACGGAGGAGAGCTTCTCAGCCACACATCACCTCTTGCTGCTTCCAAGATCCCCTCTGTGTTTTTGACTTCCAACAATTTATGTTTCCCACATGTAGATTCACGTGTGGGGAAACCCTGGTCCATTATTTCTTCAAACACCCTTTCTGCCTATTTCTCCAAACGTCCCTGCCCCTTTCCTTCCGTCGCCGCCTTCCGGAGCCCTCGCTGCGCGTGTGCACATGCCCGGCGGGGAGGCTGCACGTGCTTCCCCACCTGCGCTCGCTCTGCCCTGCAGGCTCCTGGTTGGAATTTGTTCGGAACTTTGATCCTCCTCCCTCTGCCTTCAGCCCCTCCTGTGAGATTTTTATTTCAGTCTTTGCACTTTCCAACTCCAGGGTCTGGGTTTGGTTCCTTTTATGAAATCTGTCTCCATTCATTTTCTCGATTTGCTAAGACAGTACTCTCTTGGTTCCGTTTGGTTCTTTGTCCCTGGTTTCCTGGAGCTTCTGATCACATACAGAGCAGCCGATTTAAAATCTGTGGAGTCAGTCCGTGTTCGTCCTGTTAAGGGATCATTTTTGTTAATTCTTTCATTTTTCTTCTGAGTGGGCTACACTGTCACATTTCTTTGAATGTCTCATAATTTTGTGTTGGAGCCTGAACATTTTGCACACGAACATGTGGTCCATCTGAAAACCAAATTGCTAGCCTTCAGGTTCGGGGCAGTTCTTCGCCGTGCGCGGCGGTTGCTGTGCTAGTGTGTCAAGACTGTATTCTTTGTCATGTGTGGTCTCCGGAGTTTCCGTCCCTTTAGCTTGTGGTGAGCCACCGGCAAGACACAGACTCCCTTAAAGGTCTAGAGCCACAGAAAGAAGAAAGCGGTGGTCTCGGGGTCTGCCCGCCGCCGCGCGCCCCGGCGCCCCTCGGTGCTGGGCCGGGCGGGGCGTTTCCTCTGGCCTCGGCCTCGCTCTGCTCACGCGGGGCTGGAGCTCGGCGGGCGGCGAAAGCCTGGGGCCTTCCCCACTTCTTCCCGATGTTAACTTTTTCTCCCGGGCGTGTGGCTGGCTTTCCGGGCGCCAGGTTACGTGCGGGAGGACTGTGAAGTCCTTGTGCCCAAGTTAGCTCTCTCCCCAGCTTTCGCTCAAAGGCTTCGGCAGCTCTGTTTGGTCCCACGCCGTCCCCGTCCCAGGCGGCGGCGGCGGCGGCGGCAGCTCGTTAGGCTCCGCGCGGCCGGCCGAGCGGCGCCTCCCGCGGGGGCCTCCGCCCCGAGAGCAGCCGGCGGGCCGGGGCCGCGGGCGGCGCGCCTCCCGGGGAACAGGGCGCCCTCCGCCTCCTGCACAGCCAGGCCGCCGCGCCGCGGCGCCTCACGGGGGCGGGGAACGGGCCGGGCTGGAGGGCCACCGGCTGCCCTCCCCCCCCCCCCCCCCACCGCCTTCTCCCGCGCAGGCAGGCACCCCGCTGCTGTGAGTCCGGCTGGTTCCCGGCTCCGCACACGCGCTTGCGAAGGACTTCGCCTGTTCTCCCCGCGGTGATTCTGCAGCGGGAGGGGCACTGGGCGCCGCCCGCTCTGCCGCCTGAGCCGACGTGGCCGTTCCTGCCTGGTCCCGGTTCCGGTGGAGCATCGGGCGCGTGGGTAAGCGCGATGCCGACTTGCAGGCCGAGAGTCTGTCTCTTACACGTTGAAGAAGGTGCGAGCCCCCCCCCCCCATGTCAGACGCCCCCTGGTGGTTTCCCAGGGCGGCGCTTTGCCAGGTGGTGTCTGTGCAAGTTATGTGGGTCGTCGCGATTCTCCTCTAGAGGTTTATAAACGTAAACACGTGGACGCACTTCTTCATTATGATCCACCTTCAGTTCCCGCCATCAGTCCCGTTCTGTTGTTGCATGTTACTGCTTTAATACACAATTTGATTCTGCTTGTTTCGATTTTATTTGGGGTTTGTGTATTGACATGTAAAGTGAGACTGGTTTAGAGCTGTCTATTTTATGCAGTTTTTATAAGGTATAGTTATGTTTCCGTTTCTTAGGAAAAAGCTGAAGTTTTTTTCTATGCTGTGGGACAGTTGAAATAGCCCTAGTGACATATGCCAGTGTTTTAAAACACCATAAAACCTAATATTCTGGGGACAATAGTAAAATTAGTTTGAGATGTTAAAAAATATTTTCTTTTGAGGTTTAACTTTCCCAGGCCACTGCAGTAAAATGAAGCAGAATGAATCAAGCACACCATTCGGTACTTCAGTGGCGAAGGAGGAGCGATGATCCACCAAATAAAACTTAAAACGATTAGCGACACTCGTGGTGCCTGTTCATACCTCAGCCTGTGAGGCCCCTGCATTTCTACACGGAGAGACAGAGAATGTAACTTGACCCTTCAGGATGGCAGTGGGCCAAATGCATCAGGTCGCAGTTTCCCTATTTGGATAAGAACGCCTTTCGATTGAAAGTGGTGAGCATAAATGCTAATCTTTCATTTATCTTCAGTAAAACTGTTAATTAAACAGTTCACACTTTTTCAGCTGCTTGTATCAAAAACTTCACAGGCTAGAATTCCTGAGGCTGTCTTCCAGGCACTGAGCCAACTATTAGCAAAAATACCGTATTTGCATCTGATATTTAAGGAAAGAGTGGGCTGAAAATACGTAATTTGGGAGACCTGATCTTAAAGGATCCATTCTTAATATTTTAGTGAAAGAAAAGATAGGTGTGAACTATGAATTATTTATAAAAGAAAGGCAAAAAGATGTGAAGAGGAAAATGTTACACACGCTTTTTAAAGAAAGACTATCGTGTAGACTAAAATTAGGTTTCTTTTTTTAACAAGAATAAACATTTAAACTATCTAATTATTCCAGCAAAATTTTCTTCCAGACTATGATGACCACATGTTCTTTGAATGACTGACCTTTGTGAACTTTACATAGAAGCAGGCTTCCCTTCTTAGGAAAAGTCAGAAGCTACTGACACATTCACATCCCTGCAAAATGATCTCTTTACTGAGAATGTTGTTGGAACTTTCAAAAAGTACTTCAAAATTTATTTAATGTTACCCCAATTCTACTACTTACACAATAATTCTTATCAATAATAAAAACTATAAGGCTGCCAAAAGGCAAGAGAAAACAGTCTAAAGAAATAAAACGATTATCAGAACTAGATTCAAATACATTACAGATGTTGGGACTATCAGATAGACAATTTAAATAACAGTGATTAATATTTTAAGAGCTCTAATGGAAAGAAACAGGCAACATAAAAGAACAGATGGCTAATGTAAGCAGGGAAATGGAAATGCTAAGAAAAAGTAAAACGGAAATGTTAAAAAATTAAAAGCACGGTATCAGAAAGGCAGAATATCTTCAACGGGCTCATTTATAGACTGAGCAGGGCCAGGGGAAGAACCAGTGTTCTTGAAGTTGTGTTCATCGGAACTCCCCCAAACAGAAATGCAAAGGGGAAAAGAAAGCAAAATAAAAAGGAACATCCAAGGGCCATGGAACATTGTTAACACGTACAACATTCAGGTGTGTGGAACCACAGGGTGAGAAGAACATAAGAACAGAGCAGGAGAAACATTTGAAATAACGGCTTAGAAATGTCCAAAATAAATGGAGACATATTCATATTCATGGATTAGAAGTTTCAATATTTTTGAGATGTCAAATCTTGCCCACCAGATTTGTAGATTAAAAAAATTCACAGTAAAATTCCAGCATGGCATTTTGCAGGTGTTGACAAAAACGATTCTAAAATTTTGCAGCATCATAAGGCCAAGGGTCTACAGCAGTAATACAGTTCTGAGAAATAAAAGTGAGTTTGGCAGACACACACTTCCTGAGCTCAAGATTACTATAAAACGACCAAAAACAACTGGATGCTGGTGAAAGAATAGACATAAATTAAAGGCAGGGAATGGAGACAACAGAAAGAAGTCACAAAAATGTCTTTGACCAAGAAATGATCTTTGACAGAGAGCAAAGACAATACAATGCAGAAAGAATAGTGTATTCAACAGATGGCACTGGAAAAACTGGGAATTCAAATGAGAAGAAAGAATCAGTGACAATGATGACACGACAGTTGCAATTTTCCAGCCTGGGGATCAGAAAGTAGACAGAATGATGAATGACTGACATATGCTCAGAAACCTGTGGGGTAGCATCACGCAGACCAACATACGTGTGATAAGAAGGGAAAAGAGAGAAGGAGGCAAAAAGACTATTGGAAGAAATAATGGCCAAAACTTTAGAAATCTGTGGAAATTTGTGAATCTACACATCTAAGAAGCTCAACAAACTCAATAGGGTAAATTCAGAGAGATCCACAGTGAAGAGAATATAATCAAAATGTCAAGAGACAAAGGGATAATCTCGAATCTAGAGAGAGAAGCAGTTTGTTAGGTACAAGGGACTCTCAGTAATAGTAACAGCTAAGCTTCCATCACAAACCACGGAGACCAGAAGGAGGTGGGATGACATATAAAAAAAATTGTCAATCAAGAGTTCTATGCTGGCACCTGGCAAAATTATCCTTTGAAAATGAGGGAGAAATGAAGCCCTTCTCAGACACGCACGGGCTGAAGGAGTTCATCACCGGTACACCTGTCCCACAAGGCGTCCCGCCAAAGGAAGTCCTGCAGGTTAAAATGAAAGGACACTGCCTAGCAACTTGAGGCCATGTGAGTAAACAAAGATCTCTAGTAAAGAAAACTACATAGACAAATATAAAAGCAGTATTATTTTTAAACCCCAATTTTAATTTTCTACACTGTATAAAAGACAAATGCAGAAAATTATTGTAAAATAATTACCTATCTACAGGATTGAATACATAATTTTTAAAGATGTAATTTGTGACAAAAACAACAGAACCACAGGGGAAGCAGAGCTGTGTAAGTGTAGAATTTCTGTATGCTATTGACATCAAGTTGGTTTATACTCAAGCCAGACTGTTTTAAACATACGAAGTTAATTGAAATTCCAGTGGTAACTTGTGAGAAAATGTACACTCAGAAGAGAAATGAGAAGGGAGTCAAGGTGACTGTGCAACAACAAATCGCCCAAACTCAGACAAGCCAGTGGTGGAGAGAGTGACGAACAGCCAACAACTAGTTCTGAGACATTCATGCAGCAAATGGCAAAATGATGGATTTAAGGCTTTTTAAAAATCAGTAATTACTTTAAAGGTAAGTAGATTAAACTCTCTGAGAATCCAAAATTCAGTGTTGATTCCCAGACAGTAATAGGTTGGAAGTGAAAAGCTGGAAAAGGATGTTCCATGCAAATAATAACGAAAAGAGAGATGGGACAACTACAGTAATGTGTCAAACTCGACTTAGGTAAAAAACTATCACAATGAACCAAGAGGACATTATATATTGACAAAAGGGTCAGTTCATCAAGAAGATAAAAGTAACTTTAAACACAAGTGCACCAAGCTGTAGTGTCCAATGTATATGGCAGAAGCATAAACAGACTTGAAGGAAAAAGTACAAGCTTGACAATAATAGAAGGAAATTTAAAAAATTCCCATTACAACAGCATCCAGAAGAATAAAATGTCTAGGAATAAATTTATCCAAGGAGGTAAAAGGTTTGTTCAATAAAAATACAAATGTTACTAAAAGAAATAAAGGAAATCCTAAATAAATGGAAAGTCATTCCTTGTTCAAGAATGGAAGACTTAAGTCAGTATTACCCAAGGCAATCGACATATGCTGTGCGTTCCCTGTTGAAACTGCAATGGCATTTGTCTATCATCTGGTCCATCTACTTACCTATTTATTGCAAAGATGGAGAAGCGAAAGTCTAAATTATATGGAGTTTTAAGTAGCCCTGAAGAGCCAAAATAATATGAAAAAGAAGAACAGGTTAAGAGGGTCCATATTTCTCAATTTTAAGGATTACTGTAAAGTCACAATAATCTAAACATCGTGCATTGGCATAATTACACACACACACACATATTGTTGGACTCTCGCCTCTATCCCATTAGAATTCCATTGGAGTAGAATTAAAAGTCCAACACTAAGTCCGTGCATCTGTGGCCAACAGATTTTCGACAAGAGTGTCAATACTATTCAGCTGAAGAGACTATTCCTCTCGTGGTCCTGGAACTACTGGATGTCCACGTACAAAAGAATGAAGCTGGACCCTTACCTCACATCATATACAAAAGTTAATTAAAGATGGATCAAAACCTAAATATGAGCTAAGACAGTAAAGTCATAGACAAAACACAGGGGGCAAATCTTCACAACCTTAGATGTGTCAGCGGGTTCTTAGATATGACTCCAAAAACACTGGTGCAGATGAAAAATAAATAAATCTGGCTTTATCAACGTTAATGACTTTGTGTATCAGAAGACATCATCAAGAAAGCAAAATGACAACCTACAGAGTAAGAGAAAATATTTGCAACTCATATACCTGATAAAGACTAGTATCAAAATTATATAATGTATTCTTACAATAAATAAAAAACAAAAAATTAGGAAAATGTGCAAAGGACTTGAAAAACATTTTCCAAGGAATACATGCAAATAGTCCACACACATACAAGAGGATGCTTGACATCATTATTCCTTAGAGAAATGCAAATCAAAGCCACTGGGAGATACCATTCCATACCCACTGGGTTGGCTATAATACGTTTTTTAAACAGGAAATAGCAGGTTTGGGTGAGTTAAGAAGAAATCTGAATCCTCACAAATAGTGCGGGACAATGTAAAATGTCCCACCCTATGTGGAAATAGTTTGGTGACTCCTCAAAAGAGTTAAACACAGAATTACCCCGTGCTTCTGTAATCCACTCTTCGGTAGAGAGCCAGAGTTGAAAGCAGGTACTCAGACCAGCCGTACATCTACATACACACATGTGCACGCTAGGATTATTGACAATGGTCAAAGGTGGAAACAGCCCAAATGTCCACCAGCCAATGAATGGATAAAAATGTGGCAAGTGAATGTGAAGGAGTATTACTCAGCCATGAAAAGAAATGAAGGGCTGGGACATGCTGCTCCATGGATACATGCTGAAATATTTTTAGGATCCTGATAGGAAACTTCACATTGCATTAATTCCATTTATGTAAAATAACCAGAGTAAACAAACTCATACAAACAGAGTGCTGACAGTTGGTTGCCAAGGACAGAGGCTGGGGGGGCACTAAGGAATGGGCAGATCACTTAATGGGCAGGATTTAACTTCGGATTGATAGAAATATTCTGGAACTAGATGGTGGTGGTGATTACACAACATAGTGAATGTACTGAATGCCACAGAATTGTTCTCATTAATTTTTTAATTAGGATTAGGAGATCCAAAAAAAGAAATTAAAAAAAAAAAAAAACCAGAGGGTTCTAAGCAGTATTCTAGTTGATTACTAGCACTGGGGACATCGGGAAGACAGCATTAAATTAGTTTCTTAAACTAGAAATGCGTTTGGTGCCTGGCCGGTTCTTGGGTGCTCGGAGCGTGTTTAGTTGAGATGTTGCTGGGATGCTGACGCTTGCTAACACATCCTGAGTGACAGGGCGACTTGAGACAGAGGCTGAAATCAATCTCAATACATCAGTGTCAGTGCTTCTTTTGAAATTTGGTTTTCTGTAAGGTTAATATTTTGCTGTATAGCTTAGACTCATAAAAATACGAAACCAGAGAAAGCCAAGGGAAAAAAGGCTTCAAACTTCAAAGAAGATATGAATAACATCCAAATATTATGCCTACTTCACACAGTGAAACAGTGTTGCTTGGAGTTACATCCCTGATAGAATGAATTTACTATTTATATATTTTAAACCCTGTAATTACAATCATCTAACGAGATGTGATACTTGAAGCTGTTTTTAAAGCACTTAAAATCAGATGCATAAACAAGAACTTAAATTGAGTACACAGTTGGTCTTTTTAAAAATAAAAGTAGGTGTTACTAGTATAAAAGAATGTTCGTAATGCTGTTCATCAGTCCAGGTGGCGTGTTTGAATCCTTCCTCGCCTTTTCTTCACGATTATCAGAAGAGAAAGATTAAAGTCGAGGCCCTGCTGTCAAGACCTGAAACTAGCTGCCTGACTTACATTTTAAAATTAAAGTGTTACTGGACACACAGAGCGTCTCATTGGAATGCAGATAAAAGAGAGGTTCCATTGGAACGCAGAGGTGTGTGAAATGGGTGCATAGGTGCGGTGATCGGAGTCCCTGAAGAAAAGAAGGGCGAAGAGCAGTTACCAAGAGTAGAAGGCAGAGTCGGCGCAGGACGGGAGCCGGAGGGCCAGCCGGGGTCTGCAGACTGAGCGGGGGCGCGGGGCGCGGGGGCCTGGACGCCGGGGTGCGCGTCCTTCCCCGCGGACGGTGGGGCTGCGTTCTCTGCTCGCCTCCGTCCTCCTTCGCTGTCTTCCACCCGGAGGCTCCTGCAGCTCCCCGGGCGTCCCGTTCCTTCACCTGGCTCACGTGTCTAATCGTTCATTGACTAAGTGAATTTGACTCATCTTTTCTGAATTACTGCCTGCCCTTTAAATTTTCCTTTAAAAGGTGGTTACTTAGCGTAGCGTCCCCTGTCCTCCAGCCGGATTTAGAGTCCATCTTTCGTGACAACCATTGTTCTCTGCATTTTTTTTTTTTAATGGTGTTCGATAACCAGTAAACCAGGTAGGAATAGTGTGAAATCCTGAAGACAGAGCACACGGGGGCGGAGCGGGGCGGGAGACCGTGCGCGGGGGGCGTCTTCCTCGGGGAAGAATGTTGAAATATTACCCCAGACCCTGAAAAGCCGGCGATACACCTCAGCTTTGCTGAGGCTGTTTTCCTGAAGCAGAAAGATGCGCAGAGACGAAATCCAAGGCGGTGCGGGTTTCCTGCAAGCGTCAGAGGTGGGCGCTGACGGGCTCCACAGAGGAGGGGAGGGGAGGGCACGCAGATGAACCCGGCGGGGCCTGAGGCGCCGGCGTCGGAGCCCAGGGTCCGAGTCCTGCAGGTCCAGCGCTGCAGGCGGGCTGTCAGGGGAGGGGCTGGGTGAGCACCTGCGTGATGGGTCCTGTCAGCCGTGTGAGGGTTAGGTGGAACCATGTCACCTGTTCCAGGGAGGGAATCCTGCCGGTGCGGGTAAGGGTGTGTCATCAGAGTGGCTCAGGTAAACCTCGTAAGACGGTCCCGAGCCCAGGGTGGCACCCCCAGGCCAGCGAGCTCCAGGTCAAACGTAGGTCAGATGCGTCGCCCAGGGCAAGGGGCTGTGGCCACCAGAAGTGCTGCTGCAGGAGCGCGCAGTCTGCTCTCTGGGCCACGGCGCTCCCAGCGTCCAGCTCGGACTGCCCGGGGGCAGGTGGCGGCCATTACAGCCCTGGCACCAGGTCCTGGGTCACTGCGGGTGACCTTTCCTTAGTAGGAACCGTGCGCTCTCCTGGGCCAGGGACGAAGGAGGCAAAGGAACACGTGGTCTACAGTCCCCAGTGGCGTAAACCGGGCACAGAAAGCCACGAGGCCGGTGCCCGGCCTGCGTTCTCCCTTCTGCAGCGCTGGCTCCAAGACCCCTTGTCCCTCCTACTGCCGTGTTCGAGCCTCCCAGAGGTTCTGGGCGCAGACGGGCTCACCGGATCCGGAAGCCTTTAGCAGAGGCCTTCGCTGGCTGGAACGTGATTAGAATTCTGAGTAAGCTGGGGAGTTTCGGAGGCTGAGGCCTGTTCCTTGCACTAAGGCGTGAGATAAAGCCCAAGCCAAGGATGTAGGTGGCGGGGAACCTGGGCGAGGCCGGTGCTAGTTTGCGCTTGTCTCGTGGCTTCAGCGGGATGTGCGCCAGAATTCTGCGCTCATGGGCAAGGTGAGTTCCGCTAGGAGGTCGGAGCGGACCGAGACCGCCCCACGTGTCACGACGAGTGTGCGGCGGGGTCGGGAGAGGGCGCGCGAGAGACGCGAGGCCCCGCACCAGGCGCGCAGGGGGGGAGTGGGCGTGGCGGCTCCGCGCGGGGCTGCCGGACCAGGGCGCGCTTCTGCTAGTTTTAGGGACGCATTAAACATGAAAATAAAGTTTTTGCTTCATAGTTATTTACAATTTTTATACTAATAATACTTATGAAAGTATAATGTTTATACTTTAATGGATAAATGGTCTTATTTTCACTTTTAAATATTTATGGAAAATATCATCTCATAAATATTGTTACACAATTTTCTACATCTGTCGAGTTTTTATAGAAACAAAATTATTTTAATAACTGTCACCTGAGCAGGTCATTAAAAGTCAAAAACTAAAATAATCAAAGAATATTAATTTGCACGCTTCCGGGAATGCCAAACAGATTACTCGCATCACGTTTTTTCCCTTCGATGGTTTCCACGTGAAATGTTCTAGCAGAAGAGGTTATGAATAAACTGGCTTAAATTCAAAGATGAAATAAAAGTGTCATTTTTGCTGAATATTTAAATGTGCTGTGCACGGTGATCAGTGTATAATATATAGTTAGTTTTTAATATTGAAGTGTCTGCACTATTAGCCTCACCCCACTTAAAAGGTAATAAAGCTTCAAGTGAGATTAAGGAACTTGCCCAACGTCACCCCGCTTTTAAGTGTGTCAGTCTGGATAAGAACCCCATCAAGCTGCTCCGGAGAGTGTGTCTTTAACCTTTAATCGCCACTGGCGTGCGCGTGAATCACCCACTCAATACGTGCGCTGGGGGAGCCTGAGGTTCTGCGTGCCTGACGAGCCCTCAAGTGCTGCTGGTGCTGCTGGTGCAAGAACCGGGCTTCCAATAACAGAGTCCACCCTGGACGTCCTTATTCGTGAAGGGCGCCGACTGTGCGACCATGAGTGCCTTAAATGGGTCCCTGCAGATCTTGAAATAATTGTAAGGAAGGAAAATCACATTCACTCCAAAACCAAATCGTTCACTATTTTTCTGGAGGTGGATGCCCATAGTTTCTTTGGACATGTTTTCCAGTGTTTTCTTGTTCTGCTTTGTATTTTCACTCTCTTATATTCGTTTAAAGATTGCGCCTGTCACCAAGATGGTTGCCTAACTTGGGCATCGCACAGCTCTGTGTGCCAGCACTTTCTGAATTGCTTTTGGGGGAAATTCTCCTTTCTAACATTTTCTGGTTCTGACGGCGCTTCTAATAACCACGCCTCATCAGCTTGTTTAGCTGTGCGTCCTTGGGTGTGTGAGAGAAGAAAACCAGTTTTGACCAAGATCACTGATCAAGGATGACGTGGTGCTGAAGGGTTTCCTGTAGACCCCCCACCCGCCCCGGGGGAATCGCGTAGGGAGGGACCATGAGGCTGACAGAAAGGAAAATTTTGAACCACGAATTTAGGGGAGGTGAGAGTTAGCTGATATCCTTCAAATCTCCAAATTCTCAGAAGAGGACGTGTTCCCAGACCTCCCGGTTATAAGAACCAATGTGTTTGACTGTCCGCTTCATTAGGAATGATTTGACATCCCGCTACGTCCAACATAAATTACCCTGGAGTCGCTGCGTCCATGTGTGTGTCTCAGCTTTTTCACCGACCAGGTTCTTTTGACCATGACAAGGTTGTTGCACTACCAATGATAACAGCGCATCTTAAATAATTTGAGGGTTAAAAGACAGTGTGCACACACAAAATGAGCTCTTAACAGACATCACATGTAGTTGTAAGGCCATATTGTGCAACGCAAAACCAAACAAGACTCTGCTCAAGATCGACACAGTAGAGAAGACACGCAGGAAGATGAGGAGGAGGACAAACAGCGCTTCCACACCCTGACCTTCTCTTCTCTGCTTCCTTCTTTCTGCAGCCACGCTTCCCTCTTTCTATCACAGTCGGCGATTCGCTTAGCTACGTATTATTTTATGCGTCATCATCTGTCTCCCGTAGAGGACGTACATTTCCACAGAGGCAGGGAAGTTTCTCTGTTTTCTCTCCCAATGCATCAAGTTCTAAGAGACTGAGAACAGAAGCTCAAAAAATATCTGTTGAATAAACTCATGAAGTTTAAAATGCCTGCTCTGCCGCGGAGGACCGCAGGGGAACGCGCTGCTGCTAGAAGGATGGACAGGCACCCCCCGGCACCCTGCCGTCGGGATCCAGACTGCACGTGAGTGTGGAGCTCGAGTTCCAGCCCTCTGTGCGTCTGAGGCCTCCAGCAGTTTCTTTAGAAGCAGACACTGGTCTACCGGACCACCAGGTACCTGGAGGACACAAATGCTCATTTTCTTCCAAGGAACAGACCTTCAGCCCCAGAGTCACAAACTGAAAATAGTCTCAGAAAATATGAGCTCAAAGTAGGCAGAACAACAGAACTGAAAAAAAACAAACAAACAAAAAAAAAAACCCCAAACCTACCCAAACAAAAACAGACCCCATGAAAGCCAGAAAGAACAATGCGCGTCGGAATCACAGTGGACGCCCTGAGTCACGGAGGCTCCCGGTTGGGAGAGGAGTCCTGAGAAGCGCAGGAGGGAGGGAGGGACCCAGACAGAGACCCCCAAACAGGAAGGTAGGAATCAGCCCAAATATATGACTAGTCATTATAAACGTAGGGTTAACTATTCACTGAAAATTATAGGTTGTCAGATTAGCTTTTTAAAAACGTGGCACACCCTCATCATGAAGCAGACAGTGAACTGCAGGCTATAATAAACCACGTCTGCAGCCACTAAACGAGGCTGTAAAGCCACGTTCATCAGAAACAAGCAAGCCTTCAAGGGAAGCAGCGTTGCCGCAGATGGAGGTGACCCTGCATAAGGATACAAATTAATCAAGAAGACACAGTTCGCTGCTCGGACCCATGAACACCGTAGCCTTAAAACACACAACTTACACGCTAGCAGAACCACCAGCGCTGAGGACAGGTCTGTAATAATGGGGGGGGGGGATTGCATCGCTATTTCCCAATTACTGATGACCATGTGGTCATGAAAGTTTGTGAGATGGTTCACTAGAAAAATTATTTCAAAAATATTCATAGGAAAAATATATGATAGCAACAAAGTGTAAGCAATACAAATATGTATTTTCAAAAGGAGAGAATAATTCACTGTGATGTGTTTGTCTCTTTGGGGGACTTACCCGAGGGAAATGAAAACTTGTACGTGAATACTCATAGCAGGTGTACTTACAACAGTCAGTAATAGGAGATAACCCAGACAGCCGTTAACAAATGGACAGTTCAGTAAATTGTGCCCCATCAGTACCGTGGGAGACTATGCAGTGGTGAAAATTTTTAAATACTGATGAGTAACAACTTGCCTGGATCTCAAGGGAATATTGCTTATGAAAAAGGCCAATCTCTAAAGACTCAATAATGTGTGATTTCATTTACATGACATTCTTGCAATGACAAAATTATAGAGATGGAAAAAGGTAGTGATTGTCTGGAACAGGAAAGGGGTGGGAGGAAGGTGTCTCTGTCCACAGGTGGCACGAGGAATACTGGTGACGGAGCTGACCGTGAGGGAAGTGTCATTTCAAGTGGTATGCCTGAGAACTTTCTCTCTGGATTTGCCTTTAATAAACACATTCAAAGAATGCTCTTCATTTGTCAATAGCATTTACAGCATAAGGCAATGAGTTTGTCACATAAAAGTCTTGATTAAGTCAATGCAGTCACCAGGAATTAATGATCAATACACTTGGAAATACAGCCATCACCATTTACTATACACGCCCCATGGATTCTTCTAAATTCTTAATAATTTAAGTCATTTTATTCATTTTGTATGAGTAAGAATAAAGGAATAATGAAATGCAGCTTGTTAGAAATTGTGATTAAAAATGTAACCATTGTAAACTCAAAATTTATTCCTTCTTTCCCTGGTTTTCACTTTGTTTGTACCCCAAATGGGCGCTGCCTTTTGGACGCAGGTACCTGCTCACAATCGTCATTGTGGATCTAGAAAACAACCCGTCTCGTAAACGCCAACACTAGGTTCCAGATACACCAGCTCCAGCCCATCGTTACTGGCAAGTCTTCCCACACCTTCACCTTCAAAATACAACACTGGGATAATTTTTGAAATGACTGATGGCTCAAAATGATCTTGAACAGAAGTTGACCACCTTCTTGCTATATTGCTGTGTCTTTCATTTTTATTTATAAGCCTCATTTAGAATGATCTCTCCAATAACTTTTAAATATCAAAGCCATGTTTATGTCCAGTAACCTTTCTTTATTCATTTGCCTTCATCATTTGTCAGCTTTCAAAGAGCATCAAGTAAATTTTTGCACATAAACCTAATGAAAAATGAAATTAGGGTGGGCCAGGATCTTGTCACAAAATACTGCATGATGCAGTTCTGTTGAATGACTAAATTAATACGAAGATCAAATTTCCTTTTTCACTTAGACATACATTGTCTATTCATAAATTCCTAAGTTTGAGGAAATTTCATCTAGGACACCATCGTCTGAAGGTTTCTCTGACGTTTCATCTGCGGAATCAAAGTCAGCGCCACCGTCACCGCCTCGAGTACATGTTCTGTGTGCTCTCCTAGTCTGAACTTTCTAATAATTGTGACATGTTTTTCACGGCCAGTTTTTTTCTCTTTGCCATTATTAGTGAAGGATGAAAAATTAATGCTCATGTGTTCAATAAGATTAAAAACAGTCTGTAATGATGGTATCTCCAGTCTTGTAAACAATTTTGAAAATGCAGAACTCTGGGCACCTCAGTGGAGTGGGCTGAGCGATGGCGCAGTCGTGGTGGTTTGCTGTGCTGTGAACCATCCTTTAAACCCGGGGTGGGCACATGTTTGCTGCGAAGAGCCAAACAGTAAACGTTTTAGCTTTATGGGCCATTCGGTCCATGCCATCTTGCCTCAGGTCTGTCTTTGTAGCCTGAAGGCAGATACAGACGGAACGTAAGGCCAGCCCTTGGAGGGCCCCATAAATCTTCGTCTGTAGCATCAGGAGGAAGCCTGGGTCTGGCACACGGCCACACTGTGCCTGGCGTGTTCAAGGTTCCGACGTTCTTATTTCAGTGCATTTTCAGGATATACATCCCTAGTTGGCAGTAATTTCCATGCAGTGATGAACATCCACCATGATTAGAAGCAAAATAAGAAACACAGCCAAACGGCTGCTAGGACAGAAAAACACGTCACCAAGATTCCCGAGTGTACCTGGGATTTACAACCAGTGATTCAATATTAAAATTACAAAATACAATTTTTTTCTATTAAAACTTAGTAAATTTTATTTTTGGCTTCTGGATGATATCCAAATAAGAATAAAATAATGAAATACTAATCATTGCAAATACTTTTAGCAGCTTAAAAACTCATGCACCTGAAGTTCAGTGGGTGCTGGTGCCAGACCGAGGGCCTTCTTACATGGAGATAAAGAAGGGTCCTGATCGAGGGTGAAGAGATGGACCAGCTCATCTGAGCATCACCTCCACGATGGTTCCCTGGTAACAGGTCGGTGACAGTTGACCACAGAGTGTGGGAAGGACCGTGAGGAGGTGCACCCCAATAGGGGGGCTCACAGCCAGGACCCCCCCACAACCTGACACATTAGAGGGAAGGGAGTCTGGAGTGTGAAGTCTAGGAATCTTGAGGGGCACTGAATTGATCCGGTTTTGGTAGTTGCCCTGCTTTCCGGAAGAAAGCTTGGAGAACTTAAGCCCTCCGGACAGAGGCAAACTCAGACTGAGCACAGATAACACACAGGTGAAGCCGGGGTCGGAGGTGAGCTGCAGGGAGGCGGGAACAGCAGACCCACAAGAGAAGCCTCGCCCCGACAGCTTCACAGTCTCAAGCACTTTGGCTGTTTGCCTACTTGGATATTCCTCATTAGACGTGTATCTATGTAATATATAGGTAGATAGTAGATCACATTAGATATTATTTATCACATAAAATACAAATGCTTATAAAATAAAAGGTCACAGCACAAAAGCACAAAAATCATCAAACAAGAGGACATCAGAATGATCAGAAAGGTTTGAAAAAGATCTCTCTCCCTCTGTCTCCACGCACGCATCCTCTTCTAGCCGCGAACACCGACTCCACTTGACTTTTCATCCTAAATTCTTCTGTTTCAAGTGCTTCTCTCTTCTTCCCTGGCACCACCCTAGCGTCTCCCAGGTGCCTCTGCAGCATCTTCCAAACCGACCTCCTTACAGCAAGGCTCACCCCCCTCGCCCTCCCTCGCTGCAACTGGAAGGATTTTATTTTTCAAATGTGTATCTAAGTACGTCTCTCGTTCCCTTATACAGCATGTATCCACCACCGCCTCTTCGAGTATCTGCTGTCTGGGCTCGGCTTTGGGGATAAACGCCAGCCGGTGTGGGCGGCGGGGCTTTGCTTCGCCATCCACATTGTCCCTTCCATCAGCCACACGAACGGACCACCCCCTGTCCCTCCTCAGGCCCCTGCACTTGCTGTGTCCTCCTGCTGCCTTTCCCCCGCTTTGTCCTCTAACCCCGTTCTTCCTTCCTTCGTGAGCTCGCCGCCACGTCCTCATGGAGGGATCCTGCGCTGTCCTCCTTGGGACGTGCCCACGCACTTTGTATTCCTGCTTGATACTTACCTTGAAGTGTGTAACCATGTCTATCTGAGTGGCTCCTTTATTAATGCCATTCTGTGCCACCAGCTGCACATCCCAGGAGGGAAGGAAGCGGAGTTTTCAGCTAACACAATGCCTGTCACATTGTGGGTTTAAAAATATATTTACCAAGGAAAATTATTGAGTAATTAGCATTTGTGTGATGAAAACATAATTGGCCAGAGAAAATGCTGCTAGAGTTACTATCACATGAGTATTTGTTTGTCAAATGGAGAGCTCAGTGCGGTCTGCCATGAGCATAAAAATAAACAAAATGGGACAGAGTAAATGGATTCCAAGTTCATTACTTTTTATTACATGTAGCACAGGAAGCATCACTTGTTGAGAATTAAGTGGGCGTTAAATAAACTGATATTTACATAACTGATTTGCATTTCTGAAATGAGTACATTTAATTCCCATATATATGGCTATTTAGAGAAAAAGAATACTCATTACTTTTGACAATAATTCAATTCTGAAAAATTTATCCTGAATGATCTCAACTTTCTTTACGATGACTTTGACCTGACCCATCTGTCTGTCCTCGGAGGTCCCTCGCCCCGGCCCCTCACACAAGTGACAGCTGCGCTACGTCTGCGTCCGGCCCCGTGTAAACTCCATCCTGCCTCTGGTCCTGCTTTCAGAGCTGCTTTTTTAAAAAAAGACTTTATTTTCTAGAAACAGCATTAGGTTTATCATAAAATTGAGAGGAAGGCACAGGGGGTTCCACAAACCCCTGCCCCTGTTCACCCGTTACCAACGTCACGCCCCAGGATGGGACACTTCTTCCCAGGGGTGAACCCCCAATGACACGCCATTGTCACCCAAAGCCCACACCCCAGGGACACGCGGGCTCACTCGGTGCTGCACGTCCTGTGGGTCCGGAGAGATGTGTGGTGGCCTGTGTCCATCGTTCACTATCACACAGTCTTCACGGCCCCCGCAGCCTCAGCCCTGCGCTCGCTCACCTTAGCTGCTCCTCCGCGCGGTCGCCGCCGGCCGCGTCGCCGTCTCCACGGCGTTCCCGTTTGCAGACGTCACCCAGGTGGACGCGCACGGGGTGCAGCCTTTGCAGGGGGCGTCTTTCACTAGGAACACGCCTGTCCGGTTCCTTTCCCCGGCCTGACGGCCGCCTCCGAGGCGCCGAGTCCCACCTGCGCTTCTTGCCGCCTGAACCGTCGCCGGGGCTTTTCGCCTCCACCTTCCTTCTCCTCCTCGCCTGACAACCCCCTGCTCAGTCCTCAGCCCCGGTGACGCATGATTCTCTCTGTTGTAAGTTATCCGTCTCCCCGTGTGAACTGAAAATCCCATCCTTTCACCAGGGTGACCCCAGTTACAGAGCTGGACAAGCAGCAGCGCGAGTTCAGACGTGAGAACAAGGGGCTCAAAAGCCTGAAGTCACTTCATTTTCTGTCATTACGAAGTACGGAGGCGAGCGCCCAGCACACAGACGGGGCGCCTCTAGCCAGCAGAGTACTGTGATATCGCCGGCAATGCCAACCGTATGAAGGCCTCGATGATAATAAAGCGCTATCACGGCGTGTGAAAGCGCACAGGAAACCGCGTCCAAAGAGACATTCAGGAACCGTAAGCAAAGAACACGATAAAACGTGTAACAGACGTTCCAAGAGGACTGGAACAGATTTGCGTGATTGCAAGTATTTCTTTTTAATAATGTATTCAATGTGTGCGTGCTGCTTCGTATCAATACATGAAGAAAAAATTGATTGATGAGCGATAAGGGGACTTCCACTGAATTTCTAGTTTAGAGTTTTCAAAGCAAAGAAAAACTGTTTCTGTTTTCTGTACAAAAAGCATCAAAACACTTGTTAGTTCAATCAAATTATCATTCAGAATACAAATACATTGATTTGACTTTTGGTTTTATTAGCAAATATTTAATTCGGTGACTTTTCTCCTTTAAGTGATCATGTGGACTCCGTAAATACAGCCTAAGTAGATTCTTTTCCTTGACACATGTGTCCTCGTGTTGAGCATCGACCCACGTAACAGCACACCGCAGGCGAGTCTGTCCAGCTAAAAGGATACGGGTATAATTCTAGCTACGGTTTATATTGTTACAAACAAATACGTGTGGACACCAACACACACACGTACACACAGCACACAAGTGATGTGTTTTGTTGTATGTTGATGCATTCTCAGACATCAATTTAATATACAGACAGAGCCGTTTCCACCTCAAATTTTTAAAAATGATGTGTGTGCATGTGTGTGTATTTGAAGGAAATTAACCTACCATAGTAATAGAACTGGGCAACAAGTGAAGGTGCTACCAAGAGAAAAGATTAAACGCTTTTTGTTGTTGTTTAGAAATGGATTACATTGTCTGAGGAAAAGAGCGTCCCACAGCTCATGTAACCAAAGAAATGCTGCAGGCCTCGCAGTGGTTCCGAGCGGGCAGGCCCGGGGGACTCGGCGCGGGGGGCCAGTCTCAGAATAAGTGTGCCTGGGCCGCACGGGCAGATGAACCAGGGCAGCGCGTGCTCCCTGCCCTTCTCGCCCCTTCTCGCCCGCACAGTGAGACGGCAGCAGAGGCCTTTGTGCAGAACACGAGGCACTGACAGGAGCCCCGGTCCTCCAGGAGGACAGCCCCCGCCCCCACCCAGATAAGGTGCCATCGAGCCTCTGTCAGGTCTTTTGAGTCACTGCTTTCACAGAACAGGAAAAAAGGAAATTGTTTAAAAGGTAGGTTGATAAATAGGCATTTTTAAATTTATTAGGTCATTTTTAAAAGGCCCATTGTGAAATACTTAGAATTTTTCAACTACAAGAGTATATTTTCTGGACTTTTCTTCTACCCAGACAGTGTTAACTTCTTAACTTATTAAATTCTATTGTGGGTTTTGATTTTTTTCTCCCAGAAAGTGGCTTTATTTGAGGTACCCAAGTCTTAAGTTTATCAATAAGGGAAAAAAAAAAAAAACTCTACTAAAAAAAGCTTAAACTAATTCCAAATAATTTAAATGTATCTTGAATAAAATTAAAAAAATATTGCTAAGAATAATGAAATATTGAACACCCCATGAGACAAGATTCTCAATATCTAGAATTTTATCAATAATTCAGAGACAAAAAAGCAAAATATGTCCCATAATAAAGAGGAAGAACATCACAACTTACCCAGAATTGGCAGCGACTAGCAGACAGCATTGAATTGGTTACTATGACTCTACTGCATGTGTTAACAATTTTAAGTAGAGCCATGGAATTCATAAAAAAGACCCAAATCATATTTCTAAAGCTGAAACGACAATGTTTCCAGATAGATAAACAGCAGGTTAGATATGCAGAAGGTGAAATTAGTGAATTTAAAGACAGAGCAATAAAAATTATCAAACTGAAACATGGAGGAAAAAATAAAGAAACCTAACAAAGAATCCTTGACCTGAGACACAATTTCAACCAACAGAACACACATGTAACTGGAGTCTCTGAAAGAGAGACAGAAGGACGTATTTGAAGGTACAATTGCCTGAAATTTTCTAATTTTATCAGGCCCTGCAGGTCTGCAGAAAGGGCGTGCTCACATTTCTCCTAGTTATGGGCTTCACCACTTAGGCACAAAATTTAAAGAAAAAAGCTCAATTATAAAGGTAAATAATATTTTAGAGCACTATTTTTTAAAATAAATTTATGCAAAAATCCATGGTTAACAAATTATCAAGAATTTATGTGAAAGAATAGAGGATTCGCTACCACCTTGGTCCAGAATGACCGCTGTCCTCACTCCTGTCTGATTATCGTGACGCACCCCCCATCCCTGCGCTCCTCCCGCTGCCCGTTCCAGCCAGATGACCCGTGAGGTTCCCACGTCAGCCGGTGGCTCCGGGCCCTGCCACTCAGCCGGCCTCTTCTGTGATCAGCTGATCAAAGGAAGCTGCTAAAAAATTTGCTCACAGCCACACCGAATTTCTCCCCATCCTCTTTTTTGCTGTAAGATATAAACGCAAGTGTTTGCTTTGTTTTGTTTTCTAACAAATGCTACCAGTAGAGATTGCTTCCTAAAGCAGTGTCATAAATTATAGCTTTGACAGTTTAAAACATAGGAAGCGAATTTTATGTGAGCGAGAAGAATTTCTCTCAGTCAAAATTGCTAAAACACAGATATTGTTTACACAGGGGTTCTCATTTCTGAGGGTTATATATGTTTTAAAGATAAATAGACTTTGTGCAGAGGATTATGAATGTAATAGACTTTCCAAATATTTTACTTTTCTGACTCACAAATAAACATTTATCATTTATGATATTTTTTTCTAAGAGGAACTTAATTCTCAGTATACATTTTGGTTTAATAGAGAGCATTCTGTAAGAAACTTAGTTGCCTTTTAAACAATAACGGTGAGAGTGATAAGAAGGTTGGTACAATAATGTGGCCGTGCATTCCACGGAGAGCAAATATAGTTTCAGTCTGGGTCTGGAATGTTAATTCCCTTCCTGAATTTCTCTGAGTCATCTTCTCATGCTTAATGACACTTTGTGTTCACATTTTCCTCATGAGCTTTGCATGCAAGCCGCGTCACTGAGATTAGGGAGACACAGTATTTACTGTTTATAAGACGCAGCTGATGAGGTGAGAACACAGATGCAAGCGTGACAAAGGTGAGCCGCGCCGCTAGTTACGGTTCATTCTACCGCAGGACGCCCTGTGCCTCCAAGCACAGGTCTCTTTTTCTTCTTTTTAACTCCATACCGTTAACAAGTCTTAGGAAATAATCTAACTTAGTTCTTAGCTCTCGTACAAAACTACACGCATATTCGAGGTTCACATTCAGATGAAGCTGTTTCATTCATGGTTAGGTAATTTGAAACGAAGTCCCATCAGTGTATTCCATTGTTTACTACAAATTTTTGCGTTTGATTTGGTTTAAATGCCACATAAACAAGTCTTTACTTGGATACTTTTTATTGTGTCTTTAATGCAGTGGCGATTGTCACGACCCCTTTCGGACCAGAGGCAGCTTATCGGTCTTGCTGTTTCTGTATTGCTTTTCTAAAGGGATGCAATGGGCCTTGACACTTCATGAAGTGAGTCATGTCACTGGGAAACACGAGCACGTCCACTGGTTCAGGTGATGGAGACAACTGTGCAATAGGGACCACTGGTGACACCAAAGGGTAAATGGACTGATGGATGGACGGTCAGTACACTTGAATTGAGCCCCAGACGAATTTTTAAAAGATCTTTGAAGCATATTTGCTCTCTTTGAGCCAGGCGACCTGACAACATCGGTGTTACTGTTCACAGTCGGACGTCTGAACCTGGGAGCTTAGATGCGTGGACTCCTCCCCTGCGATGAGCTAGCAAGTCAGCTGACGCAGAATTTCAGCCCCGGCTCCTTCCTCCGAGTCTGTGACCCCACCTACCTGGCCACCTCCTGACCTGGGAGCGTGGTTCCGGGAAGCCACGAGGTCTGTCGCACAGTTTTACATGGCGCAGGTGAATCCTAGAAAAAGTGACTCGGGGAAATTCTCGAAGCAGGTTTTTGTAAAGACGGAGAAGCAAGCACAGGTGTCCTGACTTTGTGCTCGTCCCTCTGCAAGACTGGAGGCCGCTGCACAGAACACCACCCCGAACTCCCGTGTCGACGTGACCGCAGCACGCTTCCTCTTTGATGCAGTGTTTTACATGGCTTCTGTCTCTTCTTATCCCCAGGCAAGAACGGCCAACTTTTCTATAACTTTTCTGTATTACCTTGTAAATGCCTTGTTTATAGCCCTGTGCAGTCCCCTTTGTTTTCCATTCTGTGTCCCCAAGTAGACTGTGAACTTCATGGGAGCTAGAATCTGTCATATTTTCATCTCTGAGCCTGAAACACAAGTGACACCGAACTGTATTTGTCTGTAAATGGAACAAACCACGGAGCTACTTTCACCGGTACCTACGGGATGAGGAGCTGTGTCCGGTCTTTCCTGCAGCCACTCCTTCCGGGTACCTAGCACGTCCTCCCACGGGACGACCCCCTTCTCACCAAAGTCAGATGGCCCGTCACGTGGGCTTTGCCACAGCCCATTCAGTGAAGGGCTGCCGGAGAGTCTCGGGCTTTGACGTGCAGGAAACTTACTGTTGCAAAGATCTTTCATCTTTTCTTTGTCTCTTTTCTAGCAGCAATTCTGATGAAAATCTGCATTTTTTTATTGAAGTACAGTCAATTACAGCGCGTCAGTTTCTGGTATACGGCGCAGTGGAAAATTTGCATTTTAACCTACCCGTTAAAATGATTTTGAGAGATCAGAACCTCTAAATCTGCGGCATAATGAGCTATGGTATAAAAAAGGCACGATTGCAGTGCTTTTCTTGGCCTGTATTTGAAATATCTGTGAAGATTCCTGTCTTATTTCACTATGACCATAGGATATCATTACTTCGGTTGGCTCAAAAGAACTTAAAATCAGTGAATGGGAGTTTGCTTGGTGCCTAGAATGTATGGCACTCAGCTGTGTGTTAGGGACTGAAAATTTATACGATAGAAAGAATGCACAGTGCCTTTCAGAAGCGAACCTAGTATCTGCCCCCTATTTATAGCCACTGGAGGATAAGGAATTATAAGTGTCCAAACCACATAGGATACTCTAATGAGGGGAGTCCTGCGCTGCCGCGAGGAGACCGAGAATGAAGACATTCCCTAGACGCTCTCATTATAGTTTCAGTTTGAAAAATAATGAGATTTCTTTTAAAAGGGGTTATAAAAAGGAAAACATCTAAGCTGACTTAAATCACTAAGTAAAACATGAAAAACAATGTCCCCTGACCAGGCATGGCCGTGTATGAGGGCAGCCGTAACTGGAAAGAGCAAAGAATGACCCAGGAAGATGAACACTCACACCAGCCTACGACTGCCTTGCTGTCTCGTTTGCCCTCAGAGCTCCAGCTCCCAGAACAACACAGACTCATCCTGAAGGGCTTTTAATGGATAGTGTATTTTACGGGGATTTTTAATTGGAAGCTTTAGAAGGAGCTATTGCATAACCCATGATCAACACGAGAGAGAGCAGCTCATGTGTGTGATGGCTCGTGCAGACGCTGCGGCACGTCACAGGAAACTGAGAGCAGTGCTGAGGTAAAAAGAAGCCATGGAAGTGTCAAAAAACATACGAATTTGGAATTAACAGTCATGGTCCTGAGAACTAAACTCTGCCTTTTTGGTAAATGCCACACTGTGTGTTAAATACCCGCCGTAATGGAAACGAGCTTCCGTTCCAGCTGGTGGTGCTGTCTTGGTGGCAGGAGCGCGTGTGCTGTGCACTGTGTCACAGCACCTGTTGGGAATTATTAGGAAGAAACGGAATCAGATGCTGCCTGACGCCTTGACCTGAAATGTGCATTAGAATCGACAAGCGTTAGCAGTCTGTGCGGGCACGCTGCCGAGGGTTTTGAAAGTTTACGGTGGAAAATCTATAAAAAGCTCCAAGTAAAGACCTTAGAAACATAAACTCCATATTTCATGTAGTTTAAAAATGTTTTAATTAAATTTATGTCTCAGCTATTCACAAGCCCTATTAAATTATAGAAACAAATTCATTTTCACTGTAGTTTGCACTTTCCACAGATTTTGTGCTGTGTTCCTGCCACACATCAGGCCCTGTTCTTGGTGCCACAGATACAGTCTAAACCTTTTTCTAGAAAGAAAAATAATAACCTACTGTAAATGGCATTATTTTATTCTTTTTTATGGCTGAGTAATATTCCATTGGATACATACACCACAGCTTCTTTATCCAGTCCTCTGTCGGTGGACATTGAGGTTGTGCTTGTTTGTTTTCGGTGAGAACATTTCAGCCCCCTTTCTCAGCAGATTTCGGTTTTACAATGTGGTGCTATCAGTCAGAGCCACGTGTTGAAGGTTAGACCCTCAGACCTATTCATCTTGCACCTGGAAGTCTGTACATCTTACCTACCTCTTCCTGTTTCTCCCACCATCACCCCCCGAGCCATGGCAACAACCTTTCTAGTCTGTTTCTAAGTCTCTGAGGTATTTTCCCCCAGATGCCACATATAAATAATACTGTACAGCGTGTGTCTTTCTCTGTCTGGCTTCTCTCTCGGCACCACGCCCCGGGCCCACCCGTGCTGTCCCGCGCGGCGGGCCCGTCTCTCTCGGGGATGGACGCACTGCACCACGTCATCTTCACCCAGTCGTCCCACGAGGGACGCTCGGGTTCTTTCCATATTTTGCCTCTGGTGACATAAGGCTGCATAGCGACTTTTTTTTTCAAACGTTCAGTGTGTGTTTTAGAAGTTGAGTCTCCTGTCTTATCTTGAAATCACTTCCTTTCTCTCTGTGTCCCCCAGCTTGTCCCCAGCCTCTCCCTGGTCAGCAGTCCCCTGACCTCCCGGAGTAACAGCACAGCACCAGCGGCTGCCTTTGCAGATCCACCTCCTCTCCGGCTGGGGAAGAGGGACCAGCCTCCAGAACCCGCCTGAGCACTGGGAGGCGATCACTCGGAGCTCGGGCAGCAGCCTCAGCATCCAGCTGGCTGTCCTGTCCCTGCTCCTCGCCTTTCCACCCTCCTCCCTGCAGATGCCGGAAACCCTGCCGCCTCGGCCTCCTCGCGGGCGTGAAGGCGAGCATGTGATGCCCGAGTCCTGCTTTCAGCCTGTTACTTCTGCACTGTTTCTGGTTCTGTTTTTCTTTAAGCCACTTAAACAATTAATACTATGAACGATCTCTCCGAGTCTCTAAAAACAGTTGAAATCACTTAAAGCAAAAGTTTACGTGCTTAACATCAACGCTTAACCTCTGTGCTGTTGAAACCCCGCCCTGAAGGTCAGTGATTTCCTAACGTCCATCGTTGGAAGCTCTCCTCTGTCACTTTATGTGATTGCCGCGAGGCCCTGGGCAAACACCCAGCCCTTGTGAAGGTTTTGCTGGCTTCTCTGGACATGCTTTCCTGCTGACGCCGGCTCTCCCGGCCGTCAGACTCGGGACTCCTAGGCTGGTCTCCAGGCACGTCCCCTCTGTGCTCTATTACCACATTATGTCTCCTCTTGAGACCTTAATCGTGCCCTTGATCTCTGAGCATGTGATGCCCTGGTGTTTTCAAAACTCCAGCCTCCATTGCTGTTTTTATAATCGTCTGTGGGGCATGTCCACCTCTGGTAATCTAATCTCAGTGTCTAACAATGAAATTAGCATTTCCTTAAAGAAAAATATCCCTCCCCGCCCCCTCCCCTGTTACTCAGTGTGGGGTCCCTCCCCGCCCCTCCCCTGTTACTCAGTGTGGTGTATTTCAGTTTACTTACCAGACAGCTGACTTCCCATCTACATGGCTTAGGTCTCTGGTCCATGAGCCAAGAATATTGTGTGACGTGGTCTTTATGCTTCTGTGCAGTTCTTGCATTCTCTAAGTATAATATGTAAAAATAGCATATTTTAACATAACATATTTTAACATTTTACTTATTCTTTGTCCTCTAATTGTAATGCATTCTGAAATCAATTCGCTGACTGTTCCCATAGTTACATTTGTTCAAGAATGTAGTGGGTTAAGAAGGTAAATGATGTCTCAGTACTTAAATTTTACATAACTCAAATGAGGGTAATTTAAGTAGTCGGTTGAATTAAAGTTGCTAAAACATGTCCTGCTGCTATATGAATTACTAATAACTGGGGATTAAGAGACGAGAAAAGATAAGCATAATGAGATATAATTAAAACAACCCTGTTCACTATAGTCTCCAAACTCACATTTTATGTGAAAATAAATGTAATCTATTTTAACATTTCTCAAAAGAACATTATATGACACTTGTAATAATCTCCTCTGCCCTGTATCAGCCATTAGTGGAAGATGACAGAAAAAAATTGCTTCCTTCCATCTGGTTAAATGCACTGCTCTGGCCTTTGTTGCTAGGATACAGCAGATGTCAGTCTGTTTAAAGGCGTTTTGTAAAGAATAACTAAAATGCCTTTTTCTCAGTGGAAGTCTATAGGTGGCACCTCTCAAACCAGTCACCAGAGTCTTTCCACAAAAGTAGACATTTTTTACTTTAATATGCATAATGATTAATCCCATTCTATTCCTGGAAGAGAAGGAGCTTAAGAATTTTGACTATAAATATCCTCTTTAAAATTTTAATATTTTCATATTTTTTATAAAATCACAAAGGCATGATTGTTCAATTTGTTTCTTCAGAAGAAATTCCTTAGCAGAATGTTTTTCTCCCTGGGTTCAGAAATTTACTGCCTGAATATGCTTTAACATTGAATATATTGCATAATTAAAATTACTTTTTCTCCTATAAAATAGTCTCATTTGAATACTAAATTCATTTATTGTCACTTTTGGATGTAAATTTGTATAATAGGCTAGATTCTCATAATACTGCAATATGTTACTAATGACTATTCGTAAATCACTAATTACTATTCATAAATCACTAATTACTATTCATAAGTCCATCAACTGCAGAGTGTTTTTTTTTCAGGACATTTCTTTAGGATGTTTACTGAAAGGAAATATTTTCTCAACATGTAAAATTCGGTATGCTTTCTTAAAATTTGGTGTTCTGGAAGATCACTCATTGGGCAAAAATTAATATGGGTTATGAACACTGCTAAAACACGCCAGGTGGCCCTGGTCCCTGCAGCGGGTACGTCAGCGCTGGTTTGTGCTCCAAATAGTTGTTTACTAAAGGAACACTATGGTAAAGGTTTGCTGTGCTCGCTGGTGTGTGTGTGTGTACTGTCTTATTTTTAAGACAACAGGAACAGTCCTTGCACTAATCAGGAACAAGATTAATATGCTGAATGGATATAGAATTAAAAACAGGTAGATACTAACCTCTTATAAAGAGTAAATTACTTTTTGTTTTAGGTTGAAGCATGGTTGATTTACAATGTTACATTAGTTTCAGGTGCACGGGACAGTGATTCGGTGTTTTTAAAGATCACACTCCATTAACAGCGACCACAAGCTCAGGGCTGTACGTCCCTATGCGGCGCAGTGTGTCCTGCTGCCCGTCAGTTTCGTACGTAGTGGTCTGCGACCTTCCATCCTATGTCCCCTGTTCCCCCTTCCCTCCGCACTGGTAGCCACTGCTCTGTTCTCTATGTCTGTGAGTATTTTTGTAAATGAGTTTATTTGTACCCTTTTTTATAAGTTCTTATATAAGTGACATCATGTGGTGTCTGTCTTTCTCTCTCTGACTTACTTCACTTGGTGTGACAATCTCCAGCTTCATTCATGTTGCTGCAAATGGCATTGATTCATTGTTTTTTTTAATATGGCTGAGTTGTGTCCCATTGTGGATACATACATCTTGTCCCGTCATCTGTCGATGGATGTTTAGGTTGTTTCCTTGGCTGTTGTAAACGGCCAAGAACATTGGGGCACATGTATCTTCTCAAATTAGCGTTCCCGCTTTTACAGGTACGTGCCCAGGGCTGGGGCTGCCGGACCACGTGGTAGTTCTGTTCTAACTGCTCTTACAGAGTAATTGTTTCTAGTCTTTCTCATTTTAACCAAAACAGCTTTTCATAAACACATTATTCTACACATTTAGGGGAGCTTATTTTAAACTGTAAAACATTGTAAAATCTTTGGGACACTCGGTAGAGTGACGACCTGCCAATTTTGGCTGAGATGTTTGCCCCGATTCAGTCTGTGACTCCCATTTGCAAGAGGCTTTACTGGTGAGGCACACTGATGTTCCTTACTGCTTTCAAAGTTTATGTTTGTCTCCATAACTTTCCACATGGATTCAGTTTGGAAAGGCATTTCCTATTATTTATGAAAATTTCAAGCAGTAGGTTAGTTTCATTAACTATCAAGCAAGAGAATACACGGTTTGGAAGCGACTCAGCAACAAAGGGGCTTGTGTGTGCACACGTGTGTGTGTGTGTGTGTGTCCGTGTGTGTGTCCTGACGGGGGCATTCCGCGTGTTCCCATATGCCGGAGTGACCGGTAGCTTCAATAGCAATGAGGTCCTTTCACTGAGGAGAAAGTAACCTGATTTTGTAAAGACAACCCTCCCTCTGACGACATGCACAGAGTGATGCCAGAAAACGCCCGGCAGTCTCTCCCGTGCTTCCGGCCATCGCTTCATCGCAGCCTGTGTGCGAGGGCGGCGTTGCCATGGTAATTACTTATCACTCCCAGCTACCACTTGCTGTGGTGATAACCGCCCCAGCAGACTCTGGCCGCCACGTTAGAACTGCCTGTGGGTGATTGTGCATCTATAGGAGGAACAGGTGCTCAAAACCCTTTAGGGCTGCTTCAGAAAATCAGGGGTATTCAACGCACGGAGGATCCAGCTTGACCTCAGCCGCTGCGCTGTGGGCACATCCCTCCCTCCCACACAGGCAGGGATGAGACAGCCCACATGCTCCTTTTTGAGTCACATAGTTACCAACACACTGCTGTACAGCTGTCACCTGGCAGCGACTTGTGATGAAAACTGTTAGAAACAGGATGTGTGATCCTGAATAATTATTGCCTCAGTCAGCTTCCGTCTGCTAAATGGGGATTGGTGCTGGCTCAGGCTTCCCCTCCCTCCTTTCCTCCTTCCTTCCCTCCCTCCTCCCTCCCCTCCCCTCCCTCCCTCCTGCACAGGTGAGAAGTCGGACATCTGGGTCACGACACCCTGAGGCAGGACATGACAGACGCACCAGGAGAGGCACTGAGTTGAAGGCGAGTTCCGAGCCCTCGGCGCCCTACCCCGTGGAAGGATGGGGGGCCTTCTTGGGGACGGTGGCTTTAGAGTTAGGTCATGACATCTGAGCAGGGCTGTGCCCGCGGCCGAGATTGGAGGGCATTTCAGGCAGAGGGAACGGTGTGAAGCAGCCGTGAGGAAGGGCCCTGGGCGGGGAGTGTTTGAGGAGCAGCAGCACGTGTGCCTACGTTGGGTTTGAGTAAGGCGCTCAGTCCGGGACGGGGAGAAACGTCTGAGAAGACGGGCCAGTCCCTGACCGTGGAGGAACTTGACCCCATGGTCAAGTAATCTGCCCCGCGGGTGTCATGGCTGGAAGTGCCTGCACAGGGGCCACACGCCCCCCAACAGCCAGTGATGCCGGCTTCTTTCACAGCTTAGCCATGCATCACGGCTTCAGTCTCTTCAGTCTGTTAAATGGCCATTATTGCTGCCTCATTTTTCTTTACTTTTTAGACATCAAATTTGAGAAAATATTTAATAACTGGATTTCAGAAGGTTTATTCTCAGAAACCAGAATTCTGGGTTTTGTTTTTTTTTTTTTGCGTAGAAAATCCTATTCCTTAAAAGTCAATGCTCTGCACATTTGTATTTACTAATACTAGGAAAGACATGAATTTAATATTCTGCAAAATTTGCCACAGATTAGAAAAGAAACACTCCCCGTTTGCATGAGAGCAGTGGGATGTTTACACCAACACAGGGCAAGGGCGCTGCAGGACGAGAGGTACAGCCAGTGCCACTCCGAGCCCCAGGGGGCGGGGGGGGGGCAGCGACCGCACAAACAAAACACTGTGAAACCAAAAGCCACCAGCAGATCGACAGTGCTGTGAGTCACAACCAAGGCGTGATTGTGCGAGAAAGCGTGTTTATGTTAATCTTTTAAATTAATCAGTATAGTCCTACATTAAAAGAGAAAAGGACAAGAATTCCATTTCATCACAATAAATAAAACAGACCATTTGATAATATTCAGCACCTGTTCATTAGAAAATTAAGCCCCTTAGCAAAATAGGAACGAAACATAACGCCTTTAACCTGAAAGGGGCCGTGCACTAAAAGACCGGCAAAACTCCCATCTAATTCTCATTTGCAGACAGGTTCACTGTATTTGTTTACAAACTAGGTCTGTAGATAACTTATTTAAAATAAAAAATAAAAAATTAAAAGACTGCTGAATTAAAGTCAATGCTCGAAAGTTATTTTTATGTCTTATTTTAATAGTCACGTTTCTCAATTTCAGAGTTCACTGTGAAGCCCCTGGAATTAAACACATGCACACGCGCACGCAGACGCGCACGCAGACACGCACGCACGCAGACACGCACGCACGCAGACACGCACGCACGCAGACGCGCACGCACGCAGACGCGCACGCCGCACCAGTCCAGCTGGACGGAAAGGAGCCGTCGGTGCCTGGCACGTACACCTACGCAAACACGTTCGGTTCCGTTTCTGCGGGCCGTCCAGTTCGCTGAGGTTTCTCCTCGTAACATACGGCCGCTTCTCCACCGCTTGCTTTAGCTGTAGACAAGAGGGAAGCGGGAAAGACAGGACCTCACGGGGCAGAGCCAGCAGCCGGGGGCACAAAGGATCGGGGGTCGCTGGGACCGCCCTAGAAGGAAAATCAACACTGGAGCAGAGTATGTTCTCTGTCCACGAAGTCCCAGGACTCCAGAGCGCTTCCAAGTGACATTTCAGAATGGCGATGGCCAAGGGACAGCTCTGTGTCTCCCGTCCCCTCCCATGTTGAGGGGGCGTGGCGCTGCCTGTCCCCCGCCGGGACCCTGGGCTGTGTGGCACAGACAACACGTTGTGGTGGTCCCGATCAGCAGGAGACAGGCGTGAACCTGACGTTGACCGTGGGATTTTGGATTTGGTCCTGATGCCCCACAGGCCTCGAGTGATTTGGGGAAGGAGGATTCGGTGTGTTTTGTGTCTCTGAAAGAAACAGATACTCACGGCTAAGTGGATGCACTGCGATATTGTTCCGTATGACCCGTGTCTGTCTACACGGCAGGCTGCGATGGAAGCCGTGTGCACATCTCCCGCGAGGACTGAGTTTCCACACAACACAACCCGGGTCAAAGCTCCGACTCTGAACAGAGGCTCTAAGAGGCAGCGGCCGCTCCTTCCAACCCCTGTCACCTGTGCTCTCAGACGACCGGGCTGCAGACAGCTTCTCCTGCTGGGTGTCTTGGAACGAGAAAAATGAGAAATAACGCAAGACGCTGATAATCTGGGATTGTTTGTCGCTACAGCAAAGTTGACTCACCAACGTGGTCGTTTTGCAGGGGACACAGTGCAGCCCCTGACGACTGTCGTGTGGACTGACCCCAGACTGTTTTCATTGGAAATCATGATTTCACCAACCCTAACTATGCGTTCTTGGTGCTTAGAGCCTCAAAATGCTGACGTAAATTTCCATGGCATCTCAGAGCCTTAATGGGGTTCCCCGATGACCCCTCTGTTCAGGAGATCTTTTAATTTTTTTTTTTTTTTTTTTTTTTTTTAGTATTTCTTGCTGCAACATGAAGATTCCACATTGGTGTTTTCCATGAATATATTTTTTTTTACTGAAATGAAATTGAAACTTTGAAGTGTCTTTCAATATTACATCTTTAAAATTCTGTGGCTGCACTCAAAATTTCCTGAGATGGAATACATATCTGCATGATTCGTCTTTGGTCTCTGGTTATTTCAGAAATGACTAAATCTACATTATTCTAAAACTCAAGGTAAGTAATGCCATTTTTGAAGACTGGGGAGTGACATGGTGATTTATGTTAGCATATAAGCTTGTGTTCAAAGCATCCTATTTTAAATATGAGGAGGGAAGCCCAAGAAAAAATTAGATTTCCTTTTGGAAAAGCTGTGTCTTTGTCCTTGGAAAAGTCTTGTTAAATCACGTCTTTGATTAACCTGCTTTGCACCTTTCTTACAACAAGAGCATTTTAATACCTGTTGTCTCGGGCATCACTGTGTGTCGAGGCCGCAGTGCACATGGCACTTAACCTGCTCATTTTTTTCAGCGAGGAACATGCTGGTTCACCTGACGTTCTGCGGTTTCTCCTTGCTCTGCCCTTGCTGTTTAGACGAGAGCCCCTTTGAGGAATCTCCTCATTCACAGCGACCGGCTGCTGCCCTGCTAACAGGGCTGTGGGACCACGTCAGGAGGGAGGTCAGACCCACTCTATGAAGAATCTGAACGCTGAGAAGAGAATGATTAGAAATAAAAGAGGCAGGTGACGTCCCCTGTGACGGCCTGACACCAGACTTTGCTCACCCTTCCAGAGCTGTTTGGTCTCTGTCGTCACTAAAGCACGGCTTTAAAACTGTTTATATAATAGCCTGCAATACTCAGATGTCCATCCAATCAACCCTTCTTGCATTAATGAGAGTCCATTAAATTAGTTGCCGCTCAAAATAAAATGCTAATTTTTCTCATTGAAGTGGAGTTGATTTACAATATTGTGTTAGTTTCTGGTGCACAGCATAGTGATTCAGTTATGCATGCATGTAAATATTCTTTTTCATTATAGGTTATTACAAGACATTGAATATAGTTCCCTGTGCTGTACAGTAGGTCCTTGTTGTTTATCTATTTTATATATAGTAGTGTGTACTTGATAATCTCAAACTCCTAATTTATCCCTCCCTATCCCCTTTCCCTTTTGGGAACTAACCATAAGTTTCTTTTCTATGTCTGTGAGTCTATTTCTGTTTTGTAAATAAGTTCATTTTTTAAATTCCACATATAAGTGATATCGTGTGATATTTGTCTTTCTCTGTCTAACTTACTTCACTTGGAATGACAATCTCCAGGTCCCTCCATGTTGCTGCAAATGGCATTATTTTATTCTTTTTATGGCTGAGTAGTATTCCATTATATACATATACCACAGCTTCTTTAATCTGTCCAGGGACATTTGTGTTGCTTCCATGTCTTATCTTCTGTAAACAGTGCTGCTATGAACATTGGGGTACGTGTATCTTTTCAAATTAGAGTTTCCTCTGGACACACGCCCAGGAGTGGGGTTATTAGATCATATGGGAACTCTATTTTTAGTTTTTTAAAGAATCTACATACTGTTTTCCATAGTGGCTGCACCAACTTACATTCCCACCAACAGTGAGGAGCAGTGTTCCTCAGACTAGCACGCACAGTATGATTTGAGCTTCACTTTTCAGCTATCAGTTCTAAGCTTACCTCTCCGGCACATTCCAAACGCCTGGAAAACAGAAAAGAAGCTGCTCCACAAATGTGCTCCCCGACGGCCTGGGCTCTGGCCTTGCTGATGTTATTTTCTGTCCCTAGAACTTGCATCCAACTGTGTCTGACCAGACTTTCCCCGACATTAACTCATACACAAGTTCTGCCTCGTCATAAAAGCACCTTGACCCTAAGATGGCACTTCCCGCTTGTATATTTTTCCTCATTTAATAATTAATGTATACTTGCAGCAACACATGAAAATAAAATCTTAAAAGAGTTGGTTCTTGTGATCCCTCTACCACATGGGCAGCACTGTTCATAATAGGTTCCCAGCAAATATTTTGCATACTAAACTGGAACTTGGATTATTCATCTCCTTGTTAGTTCCTGGTTGTGCCAGTCAATTTATCAGGTGGTAGCGATAAGCTAAAAGCAATAGAAAATCCAAAATGGCGTAAGACATTAAAAAGATGTATTAGCTCATGGAAGTGACAGAGTCTAAGTGCAGGACGCCCGAGAGGCCGGGATTCACGACGCTTCTGCCCCGTCTCCCACGTGACCGTCCTCTCTCTGCCCTGCTCCACACGCCGCCCTCGTGCCCGGCTGTGAGGAGCCCCGGACCGATGCGCGCGTCTGCACACACACAGACACAGAGGAGTAGAGATGGGTTTTTATGTTAGATTATTCCTCAAAGCAGAGGGAATTTCTGCAAAGAAAATGTCCTTGGCATCTGTTGACTGAAATTGGGGAAAACGGCTGTGCTGACTCTAACCCTCATTGCAGATGGACGGCCTGGGTCCCTGAGCCTCCTGTCCACGAGGGGAGAGGGGCCCGGAGACCATCAGGTGCACCACGGCTTAGGGAAGTGGTCAGCTTCCCTTGAGGCAGTGAGTCTGCAGAAAAGGAGAAAGGGGTCCTGGGAGGGCAGCCCGGGTGGACCCACATCCCACCCCACCCCCCCCCGGCCCCCTTCCTCCCTGACTGTTCCGCAGGGGCCGGAAGGTACCGCAGGCCACGTGCCGCCCCCGGGCACAGTCCTCTGATGCGACACACGGAAGTCCTCACCGCTGGCCGATTTCCTCATTAATCCTCCCCGTAAACGTGCGCTGTAGGCCCCGCAGCGCCGTCCTGGGACGGAGAGGAGAAGCTGGCAAGCCGCCGAGACGCCGCTGGGACCACGGGGCCCCCGAATCACCTCCAAACGCTGGATGCGTTCAGATTCTTCACGACGTGAGAAAAACCAAACTGCTTACGTCCGTGTAACTGGCTTTTCCGTTACTGCAGGTGGAAGTACAACGAAAGCATATGGTGGGAAAACCACACGTTTCACTTCAGTAAACAGAGGAAGAGGTGTGACCCCCAGAACCTGACGCGAGCATCAGACCTGGTCCTGCCTTTCACAGGCTTCAAGGCGTTCGTGTTAGGACCTCACCGACCCTGACTTTTCCCACCTGCACACCGGCCATCAGTACAGCGAGTTGTGGCCAAGTACAAGGGGTCTGATACCTAAAACCACAGCTTGTTCAGAAATTCTGGGAGCTTAAAATTCTATGAAAAGGCTCTGTAATATGTGCTTCGAATGATTTTTTGAAATCTTTTTTGAAGTATTTTTTAATTTCTGAAGATCGTTAATATATCTGAGGAAGGGCAGTGGCCACACGACACTCGATCACCGCCCTGTCCTCTCGTGATGGGGTGTGGTGGTCACTCGGGCGGCAGTGCCCTTTGATCTGGGGACCTGCGCGTGGAGTCCGATTCCCTGGAGGCCGTGGGCGCGGCCGGGGCGCCCTCCCGCGCCGCCCCGCCCTGGCCTGACAGCTTGTGTATAAACCCCTCCCTCCCTCCCTCCCGTTTGGACACGGCCTCCCCCTCTCTTCTCTGACTCATTCTCTTCTGTGTCTCAAAATTCTCTTCACTCCTTGCCTCCAGGGCAGTGACGATCAGAGTGTGGTTCCCGGTCCCCCAGGATCGCGGAGGGTCTTTAAGTGGAAACCCTATTTTCACAAGAACGATAGTATGTAATTTGCTTATTTTTAAAATTGAAGGATAGTCCATTTGCAGCGTTGTGCTAGTTTCTCGTGTGCAGCGTAGCGATTCAATTATACATTTTATATGTATATTCCTTTTCATATTATTTTCCATTATAGGTGACTACAAGATATTGAATATAGTTCCCTGTGCTCTACAGTAGAAACTTGCTGTTTATCTATTTTATATATGGTAGTTGTACCTGAAAATCCTGAACTCCCAGTTTATCCCTCCCCAACCCCCTTTCCCCCTGGTAACCGTGAGTTTGTTTTCTACGTCTGTGAGTCTATTTCTGTTTTGTAAATAAGTTCATTTGTGTCCTTTCTTTAGATTCCACATATAAGTGATCTCATGTGGTATTTCTCTTTCTCTTTCTGGCTTACTTCACTTAGAATGATGATCTCCAGGTCCACCCATGTTGCTGCAAATAGGAGTTGTGGTTTATTTATACAATGGAAAACTACTCAGCCATAAATAATAGTTTAAAATTGCCATTTTAAATGAATTTAGATATAACATTTTAACTTTAAAAAATTTTAACTTCTATAAGAAATAGTGATATTTATAACCCACATTAGAAAAAAGCACATTAGTCCTCAAATAATTTTTAAGGGATGTTAGAATCTCTGAGAAGCAGCCTCACACAGAACACCTTTGGTTCTTTTCCTTAGTGACTCGTTCAGAACAGAATATTAATGACATTTGGCTCTGAAAAGCAAAGTAAGAATTATATTTGGTCATAGCACAAAAATATTTCTCTTCAGAATATATTAATCAAGATTTATAAAATGATTATCCCAAATGAAAGCTCATCAAATGGAAATTACTTAACTTTTAAGGCATATAAATAAATGTGTGTGTGTATATATATATATACGTATAATAAACTGACATTTATACCTGTACATGTGACACATAATGTATATAAACATTGATTTATTTGTCAATACTTAGGTTCATTTATATGTAACTAGAAATGTGTTGGTGTGAGTGTAGAGGGCAAATATATAGATGAAATAAGATACTTAGTTGCAATAAACATAAGTAGGTTTATTCACATTCATTCAAAAATTATTATTCTATTCACATCCAGAACTGTGCAAGATATTGCAAACAGCCCAATAGTCATATGAGCACATTTCTTAAGCTCAGCCAAGTGGCACACCATCTAATTAGTGTGACAACCTGAAAACAATACAGATACATATGACTGCAGACGAACCCATAAAGATTATATAATTACACTTTGGCTTGTTAAAACACATAAGTGGAGAATCTAGGGTGCGTGTAAGTCATGCAATAATTTCACTTAGTTCGTGATAACTACCTGATTGAACAGAAACGTTACACACTCGATGGGTATAACCCTTTGCTGATCGCCCCGCTTTTGCTGTTTTGTGACATGCCTTCGTCTAAAACAATAATGTAACCATCAGGCTGGGGAAGAACATGACGGCAGAGAGAGGGTTCAGTGAGGCGTGGGGACTGACGTCCAGAACCCTGCCTCCCCCAGCCTGCCACTGCCAGTGTTGATTACCATATGAATCCACTTTTATTGGCTACACTGCTGCACCTTTTAAAAATAAAATTGGAAGAAATGATCTAAAAGACCAGAATAAAAGTGATGGATGAATTGGGGAAATGAGATATGAGTGCGTGACTTTTGTAGAACAGGAGGGAAACATGAAATCACCAGGACGACCTCAGTGAGCCGGGGAAAGACGCCTTATTAACGCTCCCTGGGTGGGAAGGATGGGCCCCGAGGAGACTGCTCAGCTGATCGTCTCTGAGGAGGTCAGAACAAGGACGATCGGGTCATTTGCAGAATTGGGAGCATTCAGTTTACTCGACAGGCAGAAGTTTTCATTATGAGGATTTTTAAATCTGTAGGAAGTCCTTGAAAGGCACGCGGAATAAAATGAGCACCTAGTTCTAGAGTTTATGAAGTTAAGACCGTTCACTGATTCATCTGTGTGATGAGACAGCAGGCACCAGACAAACAGCCCCGGGACCCTGGCGGCACCGGGGTGTGACGTTCTGGCTGTCTTCTCCAGAACGTGACCTCACACTCGGTTACTCTAGAGTGAAGCCATAGTCGCTAACCCCAACTCTGGGAGTGGCTTTTCTGAGGCACATAGAGGAAAAAAATAAACTGATGTCGGCTTCTATTTGTTACCTGATCTATAATTTTGGCTGTTTCTTTTGTTACACAAAATTCCGTTATCTTCTAGAGAATTTGTGTACTGAGTACCATAGTATCTTGCAGAATGAAAATCAGAGGCATAATATGAGGAACTGGGGAGAAGTGCTCTGCAGAGATAATTGGGGAGCAGGCAGTTTGGGGCGTATGTCCGATCTCAACAGGAAAGAAATGAGAATCAGAGGGTGTTTGTTTTATTCATGTGTTTTCTTCTGTCTTTGAAACCAAAAGAAGGAATGAAAAACGCTGAGCTAGCAGCACATGCCCAGCCCTGTGAAAAAGAGCGTAAGAACAATGTTTTTCTCCCGCAAAGCTCCTGTGAAACCTGCAATGGTGATCGTCACTCCTCCTCCTCTCTTGTGGGAGGTACTAAGGTTTTCACTGTAAGGGAACTAAAAGGAGCCAGTCAAAGTGGATACATGAAGAGCTGCATATGAGGGTAAGTGCGCGATTCACATCCCTGCTCTACCTACTTCACGGTGCTTTCTGAAGCTTAAGGGGGAGAGATACAAACATTCTGGATAAACAAAATCAGGTAACATGTAGGTCATTATTCCTAGAAACATGTTATTCTCAGTTGTATATTCAGTTTACAAAGAAAAATCTTACATCTAAGCTATATCTACAAGGAAGAAATAAAGCCGTTATATGACAATTAAAATTTTGAATGTGAGTCTACTTTATATCTGGAAATGTGGATGTAAACATGAAAAGCCTTCTGACTTTAAACTATAATTGAATATGATAAATGTCATCAAATGGCGTCTTCCCCAGAGCCTTTATACATTAGCTCATTGCGCCGGTGCACCGGTCGGCGCAGAACATCCGGGGAGGTCAGTCAGTGCATTATTACAAGCAAGGGAGAAATTTTATTTTGTGACTGAAACCCAGTATGTTCAAAACTGGAATAATCTTTACCCATATTTCTAGCAAGTCAAATATAGCTGAAACGATCAAGCAAAATGGAAAGATTTTTTTGAGGTCAGATTAAAAGATGAAAACTCTGGTTAAAGGCTCAGAGATCTGATCAGAGCCTGAAACTGATTAACGCCCAGGAAGATGAACTGCTGTTCGGAAAGGTTCAAAGGCTTTAAGAATTCAAGGTTTTAAACTAAAACAATGATCGACATCAAAGGTGACCATTACTCTGAGGATAAGGGTGGGGTTGGTTCCGTCCAAGCAGAGGAAAGAGACCACCACCTACCAGATCACGTGTCAAAGCCAAATTCAGTGTTACTGGGACAAAGTCAGCCTTGTCTCCCTCGCATGTCAGGGGAGGAGTAAGTGAGATGGGACACCGGGTTTCTGTGCGTTAGAGCCCGTGACACTTCGGGGAATGAAAAAGAGGGGCCAGCCCGAGGTGTCCCCCCAGCGCCCCTAGGGGAGAGCCCGGGTCCCGGGGTGGACGGCACCCAGCCGCTGCGCAGGTGACTGGTGGGGGGAGCTTCCCTGAGAAACTGATGTGATGGGCGCAGGGGTGAGAAGACTGTCTACAGCATAGAAACAAGATGAATAAAGGAGATACATGAACGACTTTAAATCATCTGGTCACTCTCAAGCCAAGTGATTGGGTTACTAAACACAGACTTTTCTAAGACAGATATTGCTGCTTTAATATTATAATGTATTATATGGTTTTATTATATTATTAATTTTTATATTATAAATGCAGACTTCTTATAAAGTACTCATCTTTATCATCTAACAAAGCACCACTCAAAAAAGTAGAAGTATTAAGTCTGTAATATGCCACTGGAAAACCAGCACTGAGTGAATAAAATTCATACACACCGTACAAGGGAGCAAACAGAGTGGTTCCAATTAGTTACTGACACTGTAAATGGAGTAAAAGTGATTTAAAACCCACATAATCAGCCTGTGATGTTTACGTGTCTATTTACATTATTCTGACATTATAAACGGAGACTTACTGTGCATGTGACATTCCGAGTTTACATATGAATATTATTTGTAGGATCATTTTTTGAATTTATAAGTCATAAGTCAGCTTCTCTCCTTCCGCTCATTAACGTACAAAGTCGAGAGTGGACGGCATGTAGTACACGAATGAACGGTAAATCATGTTCGCACTGGTGAAATGTAATTAGGAAATTCTGTTTGGCGCTGTCTTTGGAATCAGGATTAGTCATCTGAGGCCGGACTATTTGTTTTCAGGCTCTTAGTTACCAGGGTTATTTGTATGTTTGAGAAATTTCTGCAACTCTGTTGAATCACATGCTATATTTTAACTGAGAAGCCAGGATTCAGAAAACTAGCTTTAAATATTGTTAATGAATTTCTTTCTTTTAACATATTTTCTTGACTTGTGACTTATAATTTAGTAAATACCTAAACTGCTATATGTTAAAAATTCAGCAATCCCACTCTTGGGCATATATCCAGAGGGAACTCCAATTCGAAAAGATACATGCACCCCAGTGTTCATAGCAACTCTATTTACAAAAGATAAGACACTGAAGCAACCTAAACGTCCCTCAACAGATGACTGGATAAAGAAGCTGTGGTATATTTATACAATGGAATACTACTCAACCATTAAAAAGAATGAAATAACACCATTTGCAGCAACATGGATGGACCTGGAGAATGTTACCCTGAGTGAAGTAAGTCAGAAAGAGAAAGAAAAATACCTTATGGTAGCACTCATATGAGGAATCTAAAAAAAGAACAAAGACAATGAAGCCGGTAGACTGATAGTGCTTATTGATCGTTCATTGCATTTAACCTGTCAGTTAGAAACTTCTTTGGGTGCTGGGCCCTATTTATGCACTAAATGTGGAACGTCTGGGCTCATCTCCAACATTTGATGATGTTGAGTGTCATTGCTCATATTCTTACAACAACAAAGTACTGGAAAAAAATGGGTAATCAGTGACTTTTTGCAGCCATTGGAGTCCTGAGGTCCCAAGGTCAAGGTTCCCTAAAATTAGGTCAAATCGGTGAAATGCAGGGGATCACAGGCAAGCCTTGCTCATCTGGAAGGAGGCCACGCAAGGCACAAACTGGTGCCTTTAGTGAGTAACTGGAGGCGGAGTGAGGACTGGCTTGAGAATGAGAAACTGGGGGGACGGTCATCTTAACGGTGCTCCCACACTTGTGTACTTTACCTTCTGGAAATGGCTAGGCTCTCCTACTGAGCATCTAAGAAAGATCGTCTCCTGGCTCTGGCAGGAGGTGGAAAGGATGACTTCGTGATACACACAGGTACAGAGGATTCTCCACGGCCAAGGCCCGCTTTCCGGGGACGGAGATTTTACCAGTCGTAGCTCATCGGGGCAGAGTATTTTCCTCACTGCAGCCCCTTCGCATCCCCAGCCCCACTTAAAGAGCGGCTGAAAGCGGGGAGCACTGAATGTCCCAGACCAGGGACACACACCTCCAAAGACAGATTTCACAGTAAAATCTTACACCGCTGCCCCCTACCTTAACACCCCACGAAGAGGACACCAGTAAGGCACCAGCGGGCTGCGGCTGAAATGCCCGCGGCAGCCGCTCCTGGGGAGGACCTCCCGCAGAGCGCGAGCCACAGCCAAGGGGCTGGGGGGCCTGACGCCCTCTCCGCTCAGGGTGCTCAGCGCTGCTTTCCTTACAATTCCTTTTATTTTCTGTGTTTTTATTCCAGTTTTATGGTTCAGAATTATGTCTTTGCACTGTACTGTCTCAGATTCATCCAAGGGTATTATCTCATTATGACGAGAGCTCCGGGCTGTATGTGCAGGCTTCCTCGCCCCTCTCCCTGTATGGCCCTAATCTTTACTTGTGATGTGTCCTAAGCCGAATAAAATATGGTGAACAAGAGGCATTCAACTACATCACCATTCTGGATGGCTCGCTCAGACACTGCGTGACCATTTATTCCCTGGGAGTCTTTCTAAAAGGTCTTCCGTCCAAGAGTCTCCACTCCAGAGGTTGTTGGAAGGCTGGGCAGTAAGCATGTCATCTCCAGGATGCTCCCGCTCTGACGCTGACCCTCTTTCCCTCCCTCTCCATCTCTCTCCCCGGTTCCCTCGCATGCCAGCCAGCAGCGCTTTCTTCCTTCCTTTCCATTTTTAAAGTCCCCCCATGTCTCTTTACCCAGGACACCTGAGCTTTGGTGCAGCAGCACCTTCCAACTGGGAGACACTCATGTTTCTGGCAGTGCATCTCTCCCTGCATCTCGCTTTTCTTCCTGTGGTTGGTCGTCTTGATTAGCCCAGAGACCCCTCAGGACTTGGCTGCAGGAGCTGGGAGCAGGTGAGCGGAAGTGTGAATGCATTCAGCTAACCCAGCTCAGGTGGTATTTATCTGATTCATTTTAAGAAATGAAATATGCTTCTCTGAGGCTCAGAGTCAGTTTTCAATTCTCCGTGGCACCCTTTTCTATTTTCTGGTTATGGGAACGTTATTCGAGACGGGCAGATTGACTGTCCTGAGTCAATAGCCAGAGAACTGGAAAGGAAGCCCTGAATATATGTCCACTTTCCCAAATACATCTAGTGTCACGGAAGTGCCAAAGGTGACTCTCACGCCACAACCAGGCTCTCCCTTAAGGTTTGCTTCTGCTGGTTGCTTATCAAGCACGGAGCCCTAAAGGAATACTTCAGCTTTTTTGCACTTGGTGTTCATAATTGAACAAAAAATTCCTTTGAACTTTCTATCACAGGCAAATCTTTTTCTGTACTCAGAAATTCTGTTTTTAAATCAACCTCAGGTTCACAAAAAGAATAATTTACAATACTCTGAACTGAAAGGAAACTAGGGAGCAACTTATGAGACGGGAAATGGACAGGTTGTGCATGGGTGATGTGACACCGATCATTTCTAGAGAGGTGGGCGGTAATGCAGTGCTTATGATGGATCCTTTCTAAAGAAAATGCACTGGGGACGTGGTACTTCACACAGCGTGCACTTAAATTACAGTGTTCAAAGGTGATTGCTAACGACACTCATTTTATGTTTTTGAAAGTTAAATGCACTGTCTTTTACTGTCTCCATGCATTCATGCACACACACATCACTGCACCACGATAATTAAAAAACAAGAGATCTCTTACCCTAGGAGGACAGTGATCGTCCTGGGAAGCTGGGGACGTCCTTCATTTCTCAGGTTGCTACTGGACTGGCCACTTGCCCTTCGTCCCAGCCTCCATCCTGTCTCTCTAACTCCTGTGCGAATCCAGTCAATTACTGCTGCCTCGAGTCCGTCTGTGCAACAGACAGGATAGGCGACTTCAAAGGGGTGTTTGAAAGGAGGAAAAGAAAACAAAAGTCTTCAAATGATTAAAATAGATGTTTTCTCTCTTTCTTTTCTTTTCTTTTCTTTTTTTTTTAAATCTTAAGCCTGGAGGTAGAGAAAGGAATTTTGAAAGGAAAAGGTGACTTCTGGAAATGTTTGGAAAAACAATGAAAGAGGAAATACGATCAGATGAGACAAAGAATTTCTGCTTTTTTATTATCTAAGTCTCAGATGAACAGCATTGTAACGTGATGTCTGCATCCACCACAATGTGATCATCACCACGATCTAGACCCCTTCCGCCACCAGGCAGCCAACCTCCTTCACCCATTCTGCCCACTCTCCAGGCTCCTTCCCTCTGGTAACCACGAATCTGGGCTCTTGTCTATGTGTTTGTTTTGGCTTATTTTGTTTGTTTTTATATTCTGCAGGAGTGAAATCATACGGTGTGTGTTTGTCTTTCTCCAGCTGACTTTACTTCCTTCAGCATAATCCTTCACTGTCCCTCCATGGTGTCGCAAATGGCAGGGTCTCATGCTTTTTATGGCTGAATAGTATTCCACTGAGTGCATCTACCACACCTTCTGTAGCCACTGATCCACTGACAGACACTCAAGTTGTTCCTATAGCTTGGCTCTAAGTAACGCTGCAACGAACATAGGGGTGCAAATGTCTTTTGAATTAATGTTCCCATGTTCTTTGGATAAATCCCCAGATGTGGAATAGTTGGGCCATATGTTAGTTCTATTCTTAACTTTTTGAGGAATCTCCACAGTGGCTGCACCAGCGTACAGTTCTACCAACAGTGCATGAGGGTTCCCTTTTCTCCACATCCTCACCAACATTTGGTATTTCTTGTCTTTGTGATGATAGCCATTCTGACAGGGGTTAGGTGACGTTACAGTTTTGATTCACAAAACTCCCTACTAATTGGTGACGTTGAACACCCTTTCATGTGCTTGTTGGACGTTTGTGTGTCTTCTTTGGAAAACTGTCAATTTGGGTCCTCTGCCCATTTTAAAATCAGATTGTGTGTCACATTCATATGAATAGTCAGTCGGCACATAAGGAAAACTGCATCCTTCATCTGTTGTGTGACTTGCAAACATTTCCTCTTTTCTCTCGTTTCTGTTTTAAACTTACGGTAACTTCCGCTTTCCAAGTGTTTATAATTATTAGTAACTGTATTTGTCTTGCTTTTCCTTTGTGGTTTACATACAGTCCCAGGCTCTCCCAGATCTCCCTTATCCCCCCAGTAAGTCAGGGGCATATGCCCTTCACATGACTGGAAACCAAAATTGTCAGCACATGATCACAAGATTCCTAGGTATCTGTTAGCCTCTCAAAGCTATCAAGTGTCTGCCTTGCCATTTCTGCTGAGCTCCAAAAAGTTTGTAAAAAGCCACGATAAAAGTTCAGATAAACTCACACAATAGGTGATTTTACTAAAATTATAATTGTGTACAAACTTTGCTCTAAATAAGCACACTTTTAAGCTTTCTTATCAGCAGCTGACTTAAGTCTTAAAATTTAACTTTCGGTCCTTGAAAAACAAAGAAGTCCTAGGAGAAAAGTCTCTCTAGAAGGACACTTGCCTTTTTTCCATTATTAACCTTTTCTTCTTTTATATTTTTGTCTGTAACTCAGGCATGCTTTGCAAAGATGAACGATACTAAAGTGTTGAAAAATCAGTAACACCATAGACTAAAAGTTGCAAAATAGCAGATGCTCTGAAGGCAGAGTGTCGCTGAAGTGCAGATATCAAGTAAGCGACGTGCTAGTCAAGCTGGCTGCTGGCGTTCTGTCTCAGTGTTGCAGAGGAGATCGTTTAACAAGTGAGTTCGTGGTGATACAGGTTCAATAAACATTTGCTCAGTTGAAATTAAACAATTTATTTGCCATAGGTATCTTTTTTTCTAAATTAAATTCTTTATTTTCAGAGCTACGACGCTGCTCTTCATTCTATAAGGGGACTAAGTGCTTGTAGAATGCAGACAGGCCCCCCAAGCTCTGTACCGTTTCACTCGATTCCCTAACGCCCTTGCCGGAACACCTGCTAGCTTGTTCCCGGGATCGGCCAATCCTGAAGGGAAAATGGCTCAGTACGAATGGGGCAGTCCATGGCTATTAAGACATTTAAAGCCAAGGGCAAATAATAAAGCAGCCGCTTGGCTCAGCCCAGGCCATGTAATTTTAGTTCCAGCTGCTGACACCAGTCAATTAGAGATGCGCTTGCTTTCGACAGCAGGGATGGCAGTAAGAACAGGGCACACCGGGTGGGTGAAACTAAGAGAAAGCAGACAAAGCCCACAGTGCCTTTCAGGAAACTCTGAGTGTCTGGTTTGTGCACGAGGCTGTCTGGAGCAGTCTGCGGGAGAAAGAAGTTGATAGAACAGTGTCGTATCCCCCAGGGCCCTGGCTGAACAAGAACAACAAATGTGCTGGGAAATGATGGCAGAAATGTGAGGGAGGACCGTGACTGGACGCGGAAGTGCTGACGGACGGGCGCGGCGATTCGGACCCAGGGAAGGAAGTCTGCGTCCACGTCCCACAGTGCGGTGAGCAAGCAGCCTCACGTGGGACCCGAGCGCGGACAGGTAGCCTTTGAAGGGTTAAACCCAAAGACAGACACAGAGTCCACCGGGAAACAGAAATAATGGATGAAAGTGCTGATATTTCTTCAAAATACACGAGTTTGTGCTCCTAATTATTTAAAATTGAATACCTCTTGACAAGCAATTTGGATTAAATGCTCATTTCCACTTTTTCTTTAAATATCAACAAAATCAGGTTTTTCTTCACATACTTTTTAATGCATATACTTAAATTTAATTAACAAGCACACATGCATATCTAAGCACCATTAACCATGTGGATACACAAATGAAATATAGTTTTTAATTTAATTGCTTCTAGAGCCTAAATTTGCGTAAACGTTTTCCACTGTAAGTCTTAAAATAGACATTAAATCACAAAACATTGGCTAAACATCCTACATACGCTCAGTTTAAACACAGATACGCTCACTGAACATTTATTTATCAGCACCTGTGGTTAGAAGAGGGCTTCACAAAGAGTAAACGCAGGTCGATGGATTTCTAATTTTTTAACCTTTTTTGAAGAAAAAATGGTCAAAATATAAATAAATAAAAAACCAGGTAGGGGCATTTTGTGGACTCTCCTGACAAACCCTCTCAGCTTTGCTTTGCTCTCTTCACCGAGCCGGAAAGGCCCCGCACACTCTCCTTGGGGAGGTCAGGCACGGCCGCCTGAGCCTGTTTCTGACGCTGAAATCAGACAGGTATTTGCACAGCTTCTAATTTCTTTTCTACTTGAAGTCAAGCCAGCTCTCCTGAAAATTGTCTCTTTCTTCTCCATCCGTTGGGAGTGAAATCTGGATTGGAATCTAAGCAACTTGGATTCCAGCGGAGAAGTCACTCCCAAAAATGAGGGAAGGAAAGAATCTGACCAGAAGTGACTTCGTGTCTTAGAGCCGCCTGTCTACGCCGGGCCGCGCCCACCTCGCAGCCCACATTGCAGGGAGGGGCAGAAATCCAGCTTTTTAAAGATGCTCTTGGAGTTTCTCTGTTTTAGCAACATAGCCTTGTCAGTAATCTTCCTGTCTGTAAAAATATCCTTTATACCTGCTTCAACAGATTAAATCTTAGTTACCCTCCGGCTTCAGAATGTGTGTAACTTTCCCAAGAATTTATTCCTGGCTCCTAAGATTAGGCTGTGGACGGTGACCCCCAAGGTATTCCATTATAGAATTTCAAAAATCTTTACTAAATGGAGTAATAGACAGACTTTCATATTATTCTTTTCCAGTTTGGATCAGTTATCTTTTTTAACACATGTAACCTATTTTTTGAATGCCACCAAACATTGTCAAATACATTCTCTTGCAACGTATTACATTCAAGTTAAAATTTCGGAAACAAATACCAATATTTAAAATTATTTTAAAGAATGTTATAGAATGACACAATGAGGTGCAGTGTTTCGGTTTACAATTCTTAAAAGAATGATAATGGCGAAAGCGATGCAAAGTTGTCAGTGTGAAATCATGACTAAAATGCACTTTGCAGAAGCAGCGATCCCAGTCAGCGTCCTCGGTGAGAGCTCCTCAGAGAGGCCCGATAACTTCAGCGCCAAACAGCGGTGTGCACAGCTGAATCCTGCCACTGAGAAGTGAGCCTCGTGACGTGGACGACTTCCAGCCTAGCTTTGACGGTTTAAAGCACCTAGCTGGATTGATGAGTCAGTCGGTGGGCTCTCGTGACCAGTTTCATAGCTTTGCCAACTTTAAAAGTATTTACAGAGTGCCACTGACATTGCTGAGGGTTTTAAAAATCATTTCTTTTGGTATTGCAGCATTCAGGCTAGTTCCTGAAGACACTCACTGTATCAAGAAGCCCTTTTATTGCACCATTTATACCATCGTCTGCAGAAGCATCGCTCCATCAGTGCTCCCAGCTGCAGTCTCACTGATAACTCGTTTGCCCCTTTTCATTTAGGTCCTGGGATTCCGGCTCTGGGAGGTCAGCCACACCAGCAGCTGCCATACGTGGACGGGGTTCTGTGTTGTTATGATCTCTCCTTTTTCCTCTAAAATTTTCATAAATGGTGTTTTGTGTCAGACCAGGGCTCTCTTTTCCAGCCTGATGAAAGCCACTGTCAGTGTCTGAGCTCCACACAGCTCTATCCTGGGAGAGACCATGGCAGGGCGGGGACACGGAGCCCCACGCCTTCTCAGGTGCGCCCCCGCCCGGCACTTTCATGGAGAAGCGGTCCTGGAGCATCTGGACGTCCATCAGAAAAACAAACAGCAAAAACGCCTCCCTACTACCTGGTACTTCAGATGTATTAAAAACAACTGCAAATAGATCACAGAACCAAATGCAAAAGATAAAACTATGAAACTTGCACAAGAAGGAAACAGGGAAATCTCTGTGGCTTGAACTTACACCGAGAGCTCAGATTTAACACCAAATTACAATCCATTAAAAATAAAACCTGATAGATTGACTCCAACAATTACAGCTTTTGATCTGTGACTTTGTTAAGATGATAAAAAAAAAGCCATGATTTTGTGTGAGTTCTCAACTCTTTTAGCTAAATTTCAAGTTTCTTTAACTTTTTGTTTTGGAATAATTATAGATTAACCAAAACTTAAATGTACACATAAGACCCACGTACCCTTTACCCGGGTCGTCTGGCTCCACGGTCTTTGCTCTTAAGAATTTTCCTGTCTCAAATATGCAACCTAGAAATGTCTAAATTATTTGTATCTTAAATAAGTAATTGAATGAAACAGGAAACAAAATAGACAAATTCTACAAGGGCTTGTGTATGATTATCAAGAACTGAGACGGCTCGGGGATTTACCTGCATGCAAGCTGTGGATGGCATGGGTGTGGGCAGGAGACCCGAGAGTCCCAGGTAAGCGCTGTGGGCTGGTCTGCCGGTCACTGCGATTGCAGTAGGCAGAGCTTCATTATCCTTGTGCCGGTTTTCTGACCCTCAGTTCCCGCAGGGCGACGCAAAGAGGGCGGGAGACCCAGGAGCAGGACTGCCGCGCAGCAGAGACGCCCAGGGCTCCGAGCGCGGCGAGCCGGCCTGACCAGGGCGGCCGCAGGAGCCGTCGTCACTCTCTCAGTGAGCGGTGAGAGCACCTGCCCTCTGCTCCAGTGGGAAACTCTCATTTCCCAAGGCTGAAAGCAAACATGCTATTTGCTATTTAGGAAAACAGTAGTTCCATCGTCCAAGGCACTCAGCTATAAAAGCATCTTTGCTAACAGAATTCAGAAAGGGCAGTGAGTGCCTCGCTTGCAAGATACGCGAATCATGAGAGACACAGGGAAAAACTGTCTCCAAAAAACTGATCTCAACGTGGGGAAAGCATTTTATACCTAAAAATAAGTCATCAAGAAAAAGTTGGCATGTGTAATTAGGGAAAAATTTGAGACAGATGTGTCACATAACAGGCCAATGTTAGGTGGGAAAGCAATACAAAATAGTTATGAACGGTATAAAATAAATGTACGTATTACACATTGATGCAGAGGAAACATGCAAGGCCACATGTAATAAATCAATGGACGAACTGCACAAAAAGTGCCAGAGGCACAGATGAGCACTTTAAAAAATGATCAGAAGTGCTTGAAGGGAAACTTCAGCTCTGCTGGTAATGCAGTAAATCAGCCAGTCACACCCGTCCTCAGTTCTCGCCCCGTGGAAACTCGTGCTTGCACGTGTTGCTAACAGCCACGTGACTCGATAGACGGCTTCTATGGGGGATTCATCAGATATGTGTGAAGCGTTTCAAATTATTTGTACCTTTGATCACATAATTCTACTTGCAGAGATTTGTCCAGCTCTGCTGTAAGAGCTCTGTGTAAGTGCGTGTCCTTCACGACTGTGTTTAAAGAGGTTGGTGCTTAAACTGGCATCAACCCAGATGGGTAATAATTGTTCTAAAATAATAAGCAAATACTTAAAAGGATACCCCACCATCAAAAAAGTATTAATGTAGGAAACACGAAATGAGAAGAAAAAATGTCTCAGTGTATTTTCAAGTGATGAAGGTAGGGTGGAAAACACAGCGCGATGGCCCATCCTCTTCAGACAGACACCTGCATACACTTCCCTGAGCCTATGACGACGGTCAGAAAGTTAATACAGCTTTATGCTGAGTTCATGCAGGATTTTTATTTCTGAACTTATCATTTCCCTATTTGCCAAAATTCTTTGTAGGTAACTTTTAAACGTGATACACGTGTCCACAGGTAGGTGCAAAGTCAGCATGAAGTGGCCCTGCGTACCCTGACTCAGTTTCTGTCAGTGTTGACAGGTCACTCAATCAGAGGACAGTGTCAGATCCAGGACGCTCACGTGTGCATTGCGTGTGCAGACGTGTGTCACCACAACCACAGTCAGGACGCAGAGCTGGTCCCCCACCTCCAAGACCTCGCTCATCCTCCAAGTCTGAGTCCCTCCCACCCTCCTGCCACGTCCATCCCTAGACACTGGCCCCTGGAAGGAAACTTTTTTCCGAAAGCTGCTTGAACGGACTTGAGATCGGCTTGTTTCATTTCTTGTAACACCTTTGACTTCCATCCACATTCCTGCACGTGTCAACAGTCTGTTCCTTTTTTTATTTCTGAGTAGTGTCCCAGGCTTGGATGCACCACGGTATCTTTGACCAGTCACCCATTAAGGGACAATCTGGCTGCGTCCAGTTTTGGCTGCTGCCAGGAAAGCTGCTCTGAGCACCCCTGCACAGGTCCTGGTGTGAACACAGCTTTAAATCCTCTGGGTCAAGTGCCCAGGAGGCAAGTCCTGGGCAGGGCAGCAAGCGCTCACTTGCTTATTTACGTATTTTAAAGACGCTGCCAAACTGTCTTCCCACGTGGCTTTAAAATTTTCTGTAAGTGGACTCCTGGAGAAAGCGAGTTGGCCTGTCAGTAAGTGAAATCACACGCACCCCCTAAAACTTCCCACCCCCACAAGCGGCACAAAGGGGAGCCCGTTTCTCCGCGTCCGGTCAAGACGCAGCTTTACTTACTTGTTTACTTTTAGCTGTTAGATACTCGTGTGGGGACACCTCGCTGTGGTTCTGATTCGCATTTCCTGTTGCCTCGTGATGCTGAACGTGTTTTCATGTGCTTGTTTCCTGTCTGTGTATTTTCTATGCTGAAATGCCTGTTCATATCTTTTGCCCATTTCTAATTTTTGGCAAAGATATAAAAGCAATTTAATAAAGACAGATAGTCTTTTAAAAAGTGCTGGAGCAACTGGACATACAGATATAACTGTCAATATGTATTTACTATATATGTAATATATGGTATCTCCAATAGATTTACTGTATATTATATAATATATAACATATATAATCTCCAATATATATTTTGCATACATATATAAAAAAATCCAATGACACCTAATCCTTACTCCTTATACTTTATACTAAATTAAGTCTAAATGGTTTACAGATTTAAATGGAAAATAAAGGAGAAAATCTTGAGGACCGAGGGATTGGTGAGATGTTCTTAGACATGATGCATAAAACAAAACAAAAAAATGATCAATTGGAGATCATCAGAATTAACATTTGTCCTGCTCGTTGGGTTTAATATATATATATATATATATTATATATATATATATATATATATTTTTTTTTTTTTTACCCACCACAGTGAATCGTTAAGTCACTTGAGAAATTTTATATCTGTTTATATTAAGTGTGTCTATTAAAGGTGCCAGAAAATGATTGCTTGTGACTGAGTCAGGAATATTAGAATATTCAGTATCCGTTCAGGAATTAATCTGTGTTGAATATTTATACTGCGCGGTGCAAAAGTCGACACTGGAAATTCTCCAGGCTCAGGAGTGTGTAATGGGTGATCTTAATATAGTCCCCAACCAAAAGAATGGAGTATCAGAGGGGAAGAAAAAAGAGAAGTTAGTTTACTTTCTGAAGAGTAAACAGTATTTGGAGAGACAATATTTACCTGTGTAGTAAATACAGTGAAAGAAGTCAAAGTATAAAATATCAGAGAAGAAAAAGAGTGAGCGCAGGTAGGAGAACACAGCCCGTGCTGAGGAGGAAGGCCGACCAGGACCCTGGCGAGAAGGCACTGGGTCCTGGGGGACTAGGTTTACTCCTTTCATTCAGAAGGCGATGATCATTTTTAAAAAAGGAATCAGTAAAACAAAGTCTAACATTCAAAGTATGGACATAATAATGGAATCAATAAAATAAATATGAAAGCGGATACATGTACGTATGCGCATGACTGGGACATGATGCTGCGCACCAGGGACTGACTACAGCTCAGTAAAAATGGAAAATGTATTTTAAAAACCTCACAGGACACAAACTCCGTTAAGAACTCTCTGTTCCCTCCTTGCTTGTGTATTTTCATTACTTTTATTTGAAAGGGGACAGATGCTCTGGCTTCCCCTCGCTCTCCCTGGAAGGTAAAACTTAATGACAGAAGGAAAGGCATCCGGAACGTCAGAGCAGTGACCTCTGACAATCCATTCTCCATGAAGAAAACAGAACACTGGAAAATTGTCAGAATACACTTGAAATTAACCCACAGCTTGCAACAACCCAGCAGTGTTCATCCAGGAAACAGCGGGTGCATCATGGCGAAGACACCAAAGTGTGTGGCGTCCAACCCTGCCCTCCACGCCCCCCGAGCTGACACGGCCTCCCCACCCCGGTGGGGTGCGAACCCGCAGCATCCCCCACACCTGACGGGGCCAACGGCTCGGCGCTCCTCAAGGCCCCTCCCCTCCCCGGAGACCCTGAACTCGAGCCCCCCCACCCCCCTCCCGGGTTTACCAGGCCGCGGGCCTTGCAAGAGCCCCTTCCCAGGGCGTTTATCAAGCCGAGTCGATGGCATTTTTGGTTTAACGTTGCAGCCGCGCGAAGGGACGTTCGCCCCGACTGGGACGGCCAAGGGCCTGCCCCCGGAGCATAAGCGGGGGTCTGGGACTCGAGCTGTCCGGGGGGCTTCGGGAGCTCGAATCTGGAGGCCAGGGGCTGCGTGCGGGCCGCGCACTGGGCGGAAGGGCTGCGGGCACCGGCGGGGCGGGAGCCGGGCCACGCCCCCGGGGAGGTGGGAGGCAGCGCGCAGGCGCGCCGGCGGGGGCGGGGGCGGGGCGGCCCAACGGCCCAACGGCCCAACGGCCAGCAGATGGCGGCAGGTCGCTAGGCGGGCAGGCCGAGGTTCCTCGCGCTGCCCCGTCCCGGGCGGACAAGCGCCGAGACCGGCACCGGGAGCAGCGCGAGCAGTGACGACCACCAGCAGCACAAACACGGGGAGGCGACGCGCGTCTGAGTCCCGCGGCTGCCACGTCGCACTGTTTGAAACGCGCCGTTGTCAACAACAGCGAAGCGCGAAGCCGGGGCGGAGTCACGGGAAAAGCACGCGGGACCCGCGGCGGGAAACGGGCGGCGGGAAACGGGCGGCGGGAGGGGCGAGCCCGCGGCTGCCGGGTGAGGCCGCGGGGATCGTAGCCAGCCGTTCCTAGATGGTCGGAGGTTTACACACTGAAGAATGCGTTTTTCAAGTATGGTGCTAGTGTTTCATTAAACAGAGCTTACCAACACAGAGAGGAGAATTGTAGCGAAGACCAGAGAGACATCTCAGGTGTGGGAAGTGGAATCACCAGATGCAGCTTTGTCTAGGGTGATTTTTACTTGCAGAAAAAAACATCAGTGAACTTGAAAAGAGGACAATTGAGATTTTCCCATTTGAAGCAACAGGAAGGGAAACAGATACAGAAAAAAGGAGAAGAAACTCAGACACGTGCAGGACCACATGAAGGAGGAGGGCCGGTTGCGGGGAGCTGGGAGGGCAGACAGGACGCACGCTGGCCCCAAACGTCCACAGTTTAGGTACAAACTTCAATGAAGAGCATTGATCGTCACATTTAAGAAGAGCAGTCGAGAAGAGATTTACATGCAGACGCGTCAGGGTCAGAAGTCCAAGTCACAGGTGAGGCTGGATCTCCAAAGTCAGGAGAGGAGGGAGGCTCATCGTGCACCAGAAATTCGAAATAAGATGAAGAGCTCAACCCACAGCCGACACTTCAGAGGCCAGAAAGCAGCGAGACGGAAGCAGAAGGCTGTCAGCCACGAATTCCAATAATAGTATTTGACAATAAAAAGAGGTGAAGCTCTGACGCATGTCCCAAAACGGATGGACCTTGGAAACATTATTCTAACTGAAAGAAGCCAGTCAGAAGGAAAGAGCACATATTGTCCGATTCCATTTGTATGGAATACTCAGAGCAGGCAGGTCCAGAGGCTGAGAACTGGCTGGCAGTGGTCAGAGACTGGGGCAGTGGGTACACTGGTAGTGACTGTTAATGGGTCTGGAGTTCCTTTCCATGATGATGAAAACATTTTGGAATTTGACAGTGGTGATGGTTACACCACTCTGTGAATATACTAAAAACCACTGTGTTGAACATCTCATGAGAGTGCATTTTATAGTATTTGAATTATACCCCCCAAAATCTGTTGCTTGAAAAAGACCTTCGGGGGTGGGGGCAGAGCTCAGTGGAAGAAGGCGTGCTTAGCGGGCATGAGCTCAGCTAAACATGGGGGTCCAATCCCCAGTACCTCCAATAAATAAGTAAATAAATAAGCACAAATTAAAGAATAGAAATTCGTTAAAAAACTGTATTTAAAAAAGACCTTCAGAACACTTAAAAGTGTGTGAAGAACACTTCACATGTGTGAAGTCAAGCTAACAATTGCTTAACTAACATAAATTTACATAATTCTCAGAACGTCACCTAAGTTCTTAGCAATGCATTTATTCCTTGCCGCTGGTGAGGCTGCATAGTCATTTATGTGATGGCCAGTTAGGGGTTAGGCTGCCATATGTAATCGTCAGGGACAATGAAAAATTTATTAAAATGCTCTGTACAGATTGTAGCAAAATAAAAATAAATAATTCCACCGGAGATAGCTGTAAAATTTATTGCAAAGCTCATCAAGTAAGTTCAGTGCACTCCTGTGTCTGTCTGTGGCTGGTGTGTTTATGCCTGAGTCTCCCTCACATGTGAGACATGCGTATCTAAGGCGAAAGTCTGGTACCTGAACTGCTTCCAAAATTTGATGTATGTTTGGAGTTAAAGACATAATACTGAAAGTTTATATGAAAACTTTTTCCAGATCTTACACTACAGTTATCTCTCATAATACCAGCTAGCTTCCCCGGGCTGCCTCCCCCCCTCCTCCCCGGGCTGCCTCCGTCCAACCCCTCCTACACGGAGTCGTCCATTCTGAATGGACTCATCTCTGCATTTCATAACTCTTTCTAGCAGTATTTCTGTTTGCTTGTTTGTTTATCAGTGTCTTTTCTAGGAGGACTATGACAGCATCTTTTTTCTGACCCAGTTACTAAAAACCGTTGAGAATTTCCTGAGCAATTGAAAAAAGTGTCTTGGAGACACTGTCGATAGATAATCGTTCTTCACGTTAATGATCAGAAAGCTCACGGCATCATCAGTGGGATGGGGAGATGAGTGTGCACCCTACACAAAAAAAGGAAAAAAACGCTTTGGGGTCATTGACAGTACAACGTGACTGATTAGGTGTATGATTAGAAACGTATAGCGTAGCGATAAAAAGAAGTAGAATATAGACCCAAGTTTTAGGAGAAATGTAAAACTTCCTTGTTGGGAAAGAAGCATAGAGAATTAAGCTACTTGTTTACCTGTGGTAAGTGTTTTCTGTTAATAACCCTAAAAATAACCTAAAAAGACATTCTCAACTCTTCATGTCATTAACATGTCAAAACTGGGTCTCTGCTCTGTATTATGCGTACATTTAGGAATCAAAACAGGTTCGACTAGGTCAGGTGGAAAAAGTGAGGTCTAGAATTTGGAGGTTTTACCTATTAATATTTCAGGTGGGTAGAAAATTAGAAGCTATTAATGATTAAATTATCTTCACCAGAGAAGACATGAACTGAGCCTAAATTATGGAAATTAAGCTAAAGAAGCAATAATTTTACACATACACATAAAAATCACATGCACAGAATCAAATGATCATTCTCAAAATCTTTCACTGAAATGTTGCCATAATAACATTAGGAATTCCAAAAATTTAGATTTGAACATACCATCTGCTGAAAATACTGCTGTCTGAACAGTACAGCTGCGTGTTCTGTTTGCTACACAGTCATGAAAACGAAGCGTGCATAAAAAGTACCCTTTTAAAACTAAAAGCTGAAGGACTTAATTCATTCAGCTGTTCTCTGGAGTGAATGTCCTTTTCTTTAGAGAAAGATGATGGCCGAAAAATTGCCTGAACCCACACTTGCCGGTTGCAGAGATCCCCCCATGACTGCTTTCTCTGGCTGTTTTCCCAAGAAGCTTTGAAGCCATCGCACTCGGCCCAGAAGCTGCATCGAGACCTACTTCATCTAAATGCTGCTCTCCATGGAAACAAGCAAACATCTGCAAAACCAATAATGCAGAGCAAACTTCTTGCTTATGGAGACCTTTAGGATATATTATTTCCTCATAAGCCTTCTAGATCTTGCAGATACTCTGGTGAATAAGAAACACTCAGCAAAGCTTGTCAGCGTCGTTACTTTCGGCTGTTTCTGAGAGAAGGGGGTTGATGAGTGAGAGGATGTGAGCTTGAAGTACATTTGAAGGTTTCATTCAGTCAAAGCAGTCTCAGTGTTCACACTGGCTTGAGGTAGCAGTGTTTCATTAAATATTTGTTTCCCTTGATAAAAGGCATTTATTGAGCTTGATATATTAAAACAAAGTGCTGCTGAGAATTCCTTCTTTGTAGTTTTTGTGTTTAGAATGGAGTTGCACTTGGGTGATGTTTTGATAACATGCCTGTTCTCAATGAAATGGAGAAATTTCTCATTGCTCATATTTATGCAAATTTTTGAATGCAAAGGAGCTACAAATCAAAGCTCATCATAAGCAACTTTGGTAAAATTTATAAGGAGTACTCCTGCAGAAGGAGTGATATTGGACAAAGTGATGGGAAGGGTGCCTCATCCTTATCCAACATTTCCTTCTTGGTTTTAGTTGGCACATAGTGCGTGTTGCAGGAATACTCTGCAGCAAGCATCGCCCTTACCCAGAGGACACAGGTGTGCTGTGAGAATAAGCAGGTTCGGGGCACTGACAGCTCCCGGTGCTGGGGAGGGGGGAGCAAGGAATGGACTCTCGTCACCCGCAGGGACGCAAAATGGTGCCGCCGCACAGAAGATGGTCTGGCGGTCGCTCGAAAACTCAGCCTACTCTTACCATGCGGTCTTGGTGTTCACTCAGCTAAGTTGAAAGCTGTGTCTGTGTAACAGTGAAGGCATGAATTCAAATGTCTTCATTGTGGGTTTTCTCTAAACGGAGCTCATTTTACAAGAACACGTTTCCTTCCTTCCCTCCGCACTTGCTCATGAAGGGAGTGGCATCTGACTGGTGCCTAGAAAACGATAAAGCTGGTTGAGGACTGAAAACAGGAGGCCCCAGTGGACAGAGGGTGGAGCTGGTCACAGAGTCTTTGTGGTCACAGTGGGAGGGTTCAGGACGCGTGTCTTCTCGAAAGACGGCGTTTCCGGAAAGCCTTTCGGGAGAGAAGTCAGCCCCAAAGAGAGAGGATAACCTCAGAAGACACACTCCATACATTTCAATTAGACGTAAAAGCCATCAATGGTTTGTCAAGGGTTGGGGGTAGCAGAAGGGGGTGACTGGGAAGGGAAGCTGGACTTACTGGTGAGACTGAACTGTTCCGGGTTTTGAGCTTGGTGGTGGTGCCCAATCATACTGATTATTCAGAGCTTACAAAGCTGTATTCTGAAAAGGTTAATTTTTTGTTGTATCCAAAATTTGCCTTAGTTTACCCTAAAAATTAAAAAGAAAGAGAATATTTTTGAGGTCACAATCCTCTTAAAATATACACATAATTTCGCTTTTTGCTAATATGGAGTTAACTATCAAAAATTCATGTTTTCTATTCTTGTTCATATATTCCTCCAAAACAGTCATTTATTTATCTATTTTATATTGCAATTTTGCTGGAATATATTTACAGAAGCATTTCAATCTGTGTGCTTGTACATCAACTAATTATATTTCTTTTTACGTCTCCATAAACACAGATGTATGTATAGAGTAAATTTTATCTAAAATGAATTGCGCTTATTTTTGTGGTAGTGGGACTTAAGACACTATCTATATCGTTTTTTTTTTTTTGGTATCTTTTTGTCTGCTTTAATTACTTATGATGAACATGTAGTATTTTTTTCAGCAGATTTTTTTTTCCCAAACCAAAAAACAGATGCAAAGTAAGAGAAGGTAAAGATGTTCAGTTAGCACCTAGAATGACGTGGATATCAGAATTGCTTTAAGGTTATTTCTACGATCACTCACTCTATGGCAATGAAATTACCTGAAGACAAGTGTGCCGTGGGTGACGCTAGGTGATGAGCTGCTTCTCAGGTACAAAGGACCAGAAAGTGATGCCTGCCTGACCAGACCTCTCAGTGTAGATTGAGCTCCTAATGGACCATTGGGAGGACATCAAAGTTGTCTTGCTTTCAACTGATGTAACTCTGGCTGCCTCAGTTATTCGGCAAACAGCATCTCTGTTCAATCTTCAATGCCTGCTGGGGTCAGATAGCTAAGCCTCGTAAATGCTGATGGACCCGGACAGATCGTGTCCTGAAGAGGTGTGCACTCCAGGCAGACAGCTGAGCTTGTCAGGGTCGTGCTCGAAGTATATGTGAAACTTACAGCTCAGACCCAGGAAGTGAGAACACAGGTGTACTCAAAAGTATCTGTTTTTATTTTCCAGTATGCGTCATTAAAAAAGGTACAGTTTTATTAGTAGTACATTATGAACTTAAAGAACAAAGTGACAAATTTTTGTCATAGATTTTAATGTACATTTTACAAACATCCACCAAAACAATTAAAAATGAAATAAATATATTTACACTCCACATTTCTGGTATTTTCATATCATTTTAATATGTATAAAACATATAACATTTATAATATTTTATTTATCTTTAAAAGCAACTTCAGATGTGCAAATAAGTGAGTTATGATTTTATAGTATTCAGGACCAAGGATAAATCACAAGAGTTTCAGAGGAGTGAATAAAGCAGGTCCTTATGGAGGGTCGTGGGACAGAAGGGCTAAGACCAGCAAAGTGTTTGTTGCTAATATTGAAACATCGACACTTACCTTTAAAAGTTAAGCACAAGATTGTCCTTGTGCTTTTAAAGCTTCTCCACCTTGCTGATTTCTAGCAGTCGTTCTAAATAATTGTGAGGATTATTATTTGTCCCCAGTAATCAAGCAAGCATTTCTCCAGTCCAGCGTTCAATGTAGGCAAAGTTTATGAACAAGCTCTGTTTTCGAAAATGAAGAAAACCTCTAACTTTAAACTAACACACCCAAAGGAGAGTTTCTCTGTTGACAAAGTGAATGTAGGATGGACGTTTATTTTCGAGGAATTACATTTCTTCTCGGTGAATGACAGCTGTGTGATCAAAGGCTTTCAAACAGTAAGTTGGTACATGTCTGCAAAGTGGGCAAGGATTGATGAGTGGATGATTTCCCCTTAAAAACAGTGCTGGGTTGTAAATGTTGGGGTACGCATTACATTTATATTACCTATTAATTAAAGTAGCTCTGAAATAAATACTTGTTGCAATATAACAAATTAAAAATGCCCCTGCTTTAATATACTTCAGCTTAAATGAATTGTTATTCTTTAGCAGGCAAAATGCATTCTTATAGTAGTTTGCAAAGATTTCAAGTGATGTTTGAACTCTCTTCTCTGACCTAAGTACCTTTATAATGTAATGTTCCCTTTGAATTCATACTATTTACACTAGAATGGACCTGTGGTGTATATACATATACACATGTGTATACATGTGTGTATATGTATGTATAATGTGTATGCACACACACACATACCAAGGCACTGAACAGGGATACACGCTATCAGGCATTCTGCTGTGAAAATGTGCTCTAGTACAAACTAGGATTTGATGACTAGACCTCATGCATCTAAACCTAAATTACACGAGAAATAGAGATTTATCTGAGTATTTTGGTTCATTTCTAACCTTTCTCATTCAAGTAGTCCAAGTTGTAACAAATGACAGTGCCTAATTGTTGCTCTGTGACTGAAAACATTAAATGTTATTCGCTAACTGATGAAAATCAAAATAAGATTTTTATACTAAGTGGCTTCTCCACTAATTGTATTAAGCAGCAATTTAGACCTGTGGTTTTTTTTTCTCCCAAAGTATCAAAAATAAACACAATATGATAGTATTATAAATTTTAATTCAAGCTAAAATTTACAATGTAAATTTAAAGGATATTAAGTATATATTTGAAATATATTTTTCTATATAATTTGTGACTAGCATTTCATTCTGTATATACATATATGTGTATGTGTGTGTGTATCTTGCACAAGAAGATACACACTCAGACGTAGCTCATTGTGCACCTTGTCCTTCATACACACAAGCACAGGCTAGAAGATTTTTATGATACAACAAAAAAGGTGTTTAATTAAATGCCTTTTTGTATTCTTTAAATGGAGCTTTTACAAAATCTGACATTGTTTTTTAGTGATTACATTACACTTACATAAAGATTTAGAACTATTTCTTTTCCTTTAGGCTAATTAGCCCATTTCGTATAGCCTGTAGACTGCTGATCACACTAGGACACATGGACTTGCCCTACGCAGGGCACACTGGGGGCGACTGTGCTTAGCCACAGAGGTTCTCCAATGAACTGGCCACCACAGCCTCTGAGCCTCTGTCTGCCACTGCCCCTTGAGTTCACTAGTGGCCTGTTTTTGGTGGGCTTCTGGTTTTAGAATGACTCTTATGTTTGATCAAAACATAGCAATAATTCTGTAGTGTTATCCCAATTAGGGACATGTGTTTCATTTGATGGTCAAACTGCATGAACACTGCATGTTGTCCAGCCTGCCACGGCTCTTTTCATAAGGTTCCTCGATCGAACTTAACCCTCACCCAGGTTTTCTTTTCAATTTAATGTGCTTAAGAGTCAGTCAGGTGCAAACTGAGTGACTAACTGATAACGATTATGGAAGTCGTTTGATGTTTACTTTTTAATTATAATGTTCATGTGTCCTTTTAACACATCATCTGTTTCCTTCTTTAGTGACTTTTTTCCTTTCTATTAAAAAAGAAAATTCAAACCACCATGTTAGGTACTTGGTCATCTTCCCAGGGGAATATCCAATGTTGGGTGAGTTGGGAAAGCATGTGTTAACAAAAAGGTAGCTTTTCTCTTTCTTAGTAGGCAGGGGACAGTCTGAAAGCAGATCTCAGTAGAGCTGCAGCGAAGGACAGACAACATTATAGGAAGAGCTAGGTCACACCTGGGGCGCGCGTCGTGTGCGCAGCTCCAGCGCTTCCAAATCCCCTCCCTCTTTACTTTGACTTTCCTGAGACAACCCGCGAGGCAGCTCATTTGGTGCTAGGGAACTCCTTTTTATGACATGGCCAAATAGACATTTTAAATTTTATTCTCATATCTCACCTTATTCTTTCATAAACTGTAACTAAAATGGGAAAATGCCATCTACCTAAGTGATAGCGTTGAGAATGCTTTCTAGGGACGTTTTGGTCCAGGACTGACAGGCAGGGATAGGACTGCAAAGAACTGTTCCAACGTCACATGTGTTGATACTATTTTCTGTACAAAAGTTTCCGGGGGTCACTGAAAGTTTAGCTAGAAGGTAAGTCCCAGGGCAAACATCAATCCCCTTAAATGAAGGACAGAGCAAGTGGTCACGGACGCGTCCTTCGTTCGTAATGAAACCGACACGTTAGCGAAGGAACACTCGGCGTCAATGACCCAAGGCGGAAACCGCCCCTTGCACGCGCGTCTGCCCCGGGCAAGAGGGAACTGCCCGTCTGCAATTCTCAGCAGTGTTTTACAACCAGACAAAGCCGGATGCCAGTGTCAGGTCACGGGATGCGAACACAAGGAGGGACCCAGACCGGCGGGTGCAGGCGCCCTCCTGAGACGCGGGTCCTGGCGCGGGTCTCCCTGCTGCCTTCAGGTCACTCCCCGCGCAGCGACCCGGGCCGGCGCACCTGAAATACCGAAGCAGCCGCTCGCTGTCTTTATCACAGGTGCCTCACAGTCTGTGTGTTACCTACATCCTCGAGCGCTGCGTCCCTCGCCTGCAGCCTGAGGCCGGGGCGCCGGGGCGCGTCCCCGAGGGGGAGCAGGGCCTCTGCCCCTGTAGGGGGGCTGCAGAGCCTTTCGAGACACAAGTGCCTTGGGGATCTGCAGGACCTTCTTCTTTTTTTTTTTTTTTCTTTTTTCTGTTGCGGTTTCCATGTGATTCTGCGGTGGCCTCGGTGATGTGCTCGCTTCTCCAGCGTGGGAAGCGAGTGGCCACCGTTCCGTCCCGCTCACAGGTCGCGGCAAGCGGGAAGCCGAGCGCAGCCGTCAGGTCGCGTACTTGGCTTTGCCCGTCAGCCCCGAGCTGGAAGCAGCGGACGCCGCGGCCTGGCTGCCCAGGAAGAAAGGGTCCAGACAAGCCACTTTGGCAGCAAAGAACGAGTGAATGCAGTGAAGAACGGCGAACAGGTTTGAAAACTCCAGCTCCTGAAAGGGAAAGCAGAACGAGTTACGTAAACGAAAAAAATCTCCTTAAAAATATTGAAAATAACTAGGCAGCTAGGTCACAGCCGGACAATGTCTTTCAAGCGCAGTAGACCCAACTAGCATCAGTTCCAGCTAATGAGATACCACAAAGCTCCCCAAATGCACCTGTTGTGTTTCTAGTAAGCGCTCTGCAGTTGTTGCAAGTGTCTGGTTAATTTCCAGAGCTCCGAGGAAGTTAACTCCGATAAAAAATGGACGTAGTTCCCCCGACGTGTTTCCAGCTGCCCCCGATTCTTCTGTGGTGAGAAGCATCACCAGACACGCTGACAGGGACCTGCATCGCCAAGCGGGAGCCCTGCCCCGTCCTCATCTTGCCTCCTCGGAATCGACACTCTGGAGCTCTGCAGAATTTGTAGGGAGGGGAGAAGTATCTGGGAGTTTTAGAAAACTTTTGGTTCCAGATGCCAGAAAGAGTCAGAAATTGTGAAAAGCAGGCTACGTAAGAAGCGGCTCCTTCTTTTTCGAACTGGAGGGAGATCCTTCGTCCCAAATCCGCACCCAGCTTTGTGAATATTAAGCTTCCTAATTGGTGAGCCCTCAAAGGCCAGATGGGCATTTATGCAGATTACCGGTCATTCCCTTCCAAAAGGCAAACTTCCGCACATCACGAATTCTTTAGTAGGATCTTTGACAGACACTGCCTGAGCATGCAAAATGTTCATTCATCGTGTTATATATTCAGTTCTTGCCTTCAAACTACAGAACACTGTGTCCCTAGGGCAATCCTTTAGGCAGGCACTTTTATCCACAATTTATAATGAGAAAATGAAGCTTTACAGAGCAGAGCTGGAAAGGAGCATTACTGTAACTCAGTCCTCACTTTCTGATTTGAGCCTTACTAAACCATAATATACATGAAAGGTCTCTTTTGGGAGCACGATGTCTCTGAGGCCATGGAGACTGGGGGTCGGCAAGGGTTTGGGGAAAGAAGTCTATTTAAAATGTTTCCAAACTCTGCACTGTTCCACTAAATAAAAAAGCAATTTTCTTTTTCTTTCTCTTATTGGACACAAAGCACTCCACTGGCTGCCAGGCCACAGATCCAGTAATTTAGGATTAATATGCTGTATACACTGGTTTAGGAAATATTTTAACAATGCTTCCATGGGAGGAATGGTCATGAATTTCAATAAATAAAGCTACAACCATGCTTCTAGAAGACAGCCTGTTTTGAAGTCAGAGGATTGTCTGGCCATATTATATCAAACTATAAAATACATATACATAAAGATAATAAAAACATTAGAACTAGTAAACTAAATATACATATGTATTTTTAACCTAGAAAATGTGTTACGGACAACTATGAGAATATGTTAGTGATCCTTGATGCATTCGAGTGTGTATTAACGTAATAAATAAACCTTTATTTTTTAAAGTACCCAATAACAATAAAATGAGCTTTTTTATAAATTGTCAAACAACTACAATAGTGCTCATAACTTCAACTGGGAACCATTCTAGAAGAACTAGAAAAGTTCTGAAAAGTTTAATGAGGCTTTAGAACACAGATGGGAAATTTTTTCAGCTTTCTGAGTAATGAAGTGAGAGTTTATGAATTTTTTGCTTTCAGAGAAAAAAACAGCAGACTTCTGTACTGTAGCATTGTCCTTACATAGCCAAAACCCAACAAAAACACCAAAACCCAAGAATGCTCCCCTAAATCCATGAAAATCCACATGACCTTTTTTTTCAGTATTTCTGAGATTTTTCACAACAAAAATTTAAATACTATTTAGAATTTTTAATCTTCTAATACATATGGGCACTCAATCACATTCCCCAAACAATCGCATTTCTTGCTAAGTGAGCACGAGCTGTTATGTGTTTGCCTGTGGCTGGGGAATGTGTTATGAATTACTAGAGTGTGTGTCACTGAACATTGTCTACTTAACACATATAACAAGGTCTGAGTCCACTTACTAAACCATTTTATCATTTAAAAAATAATCTTTAAAAGAAAAGAAACATTGTAATAGCCTCCATATTTAAAACATTGGCCCAAGTTATCTTTTTATTTTTTGTAAGGTTTATTATGACATCTTAGACATATAAAATTATATGTATTTAAGGTGTATGACTTGATGATTTGATATATACACACATTGTAAAAAAGTGCACCAACATCGAGCTAATTAAGCTAATTAACACAGTTCCCTCTGTGACTGCTATTGTGTGTGTAGTGGTAACGGTTAATTTTATCTATTCTGTCTGCAAATTTCAAGTATACAAATATTGCTCAAAATTTGTAGATACTGACAGGCATATGCAGAATAGATAAACAAGATTATACTGTATAGCACAGGGAAATATATACAAGATCTGGTGGTAGCTCATAGCAAAAAAAAAATATGACAATGAATATATATGTATGTTCATGTAGAACTGAAAAATTGTGCTCTACACTGGAATTTGACACAACACTGTAAAATGACCATAACTCAATAAAATAATGTTAAAAAAAAGTGAAAAAAAGAAAAAAAATATTGCTACTTACGTCATTACAGGTACATTAGCTCCCTATTCATCCTGCAAAACTGAAATTTGTGCCCTTGACCAACGTCCCCCCATTTCCCTCCCCGCAGCCCCTGGCAACCCCCATCCTCCCCTCTGCTTCTGTGTGTGGCTGTTTCAGACGCCACATGCAGGTCGGGTCACACGGTGTTTCTCTTCCCGTGTCTTGCTTATTTTGCTCCACTTGCTTATTAGGACCTCACTCCACTCCACCCAAGCCACAAACAGCAGGATGCCCTCTTCATGTAAGGCCGAATACTGTCCCACTGTGTGTGTGCACACATGCTGTACATCTCTGTCTGTCTGTCTGTCTGTCTGTCCATCTACCTGCTGACCAGTCAGCCCAACGGTCTGTTAATCTTCTGATCCGTTAAGTATGCTGCTGCGGGTCTGTGCAGACTTCCTGTTTCTTCTTCATTCAGTCTTCCTAGTTTCTATGTCTCTAGGAATTTATCCATCTTCCAGGTTATCCAGTTCATTGGTGTTCATACTAGTCCCTCACCCATTTTCTCTGTGTTATCCATAGCAATGTCTCCTCTTACACTTCTGAATTTATTTATTTAGGTAGCTTTTCTTCTTTATCTGAGTTTCTGACTTTTGTTTTTCTTTTCAAAAAACACAACTTAATTTTACTGATTTTTCCTATTGTTTATTTATTCTCTATTTCATTTATTTATTCACTAATCTTTATTATTTCCTTCCTTATGATAATTTTTGGGTTTGGTTTGTTCTTTTTCTTTATAATGTAGGAACTTCCCTCTTAATAGTGCTTTTGCTGCATCCCATAGGTTTGAGTATGCTGAATTTTCATTTTTGTTTCTCTCAGATATTTTTTTTAAATTCCCTTTTAATTTCACCTTTTGGCTAATGATTTTTTTCAAGACTGTGTCACTTAGTTTCCATGTATTTGTGGGATTTTTCTGGTTTCTTTCTGTGATTGATTTCTAGTTTCATCCACGTGTGGTCTAAGAAGAACTTTTTTTTTTAATTTCAATCTTTTTAATTTGTTAAGACATGTTTTGTGACCTAACAATTTGATCTACCCTGGAGAATGTTCCATGCCCTTGGGAAGAGTCTGAATGAGCTGTTCTGTTTATGTCTGTTTGGTCCGTTTGCTCTGTGGCGTTGTTCACGTCAGCTGCTTCTGTGTTGGTTTTCTGCCTGAATGAAGCCTCCTACCATAGCTGTGTTGCTGTCGACTTCTCCCTTCCAATCTGTCAATATTTTTTATCTATTAGGTTCTCTGATGTTGGATGCATATATATTTACAGTTGTTACAGCTTTCTGTTGAATTGACCCTTTTTTATTATATAGTATTCTTCTTTACTTTAGGGACAATTTTTGCCTTAAAGTTTATTTTGTCTTATACAAGTTTAGTAACTGAGATGAGCTCGTATCTTGGGCCATAAAGAAAAAGAGAAAGAAAGTGAAATCATACAGAGTATGTTCTCTGACTAACTGTATCAGACTAGCAATCATTTCTAGAAATATAACAGAAATCTTCAAATACTTAGAACATAAACATCACACGTCTAAAAAAAATCCATCTGTCAAAGAGGAAGCCTTGAGGGAAATTAAAAACACACTGGGTTGAATGAAAATAGAGAGTACAAGATGTCAAAATTTGTGGAATGCAGCAAATCCAATTCTAAGAAAGAAATTATATAATTAAATGTTTATATTAGAAAGAATGAAATTTCAAATCAACAATATTAAAATCCCACCTAGTGACAGGTGTGTGGTTGCCTGCGAAGGGCAGCACGAGGGGGAGGGCTGCGTGCTTGGTGTGGACACGGGCGTTCAAGTCTACATCTGCTATAACTGACGCAGGGCTACACTCGTACTGCTTCAGTGTGAAGCTCCTGTTTCTTGCATTGTGACTCAGTTGTACAAGACACACCCACTGGGGGAAACTGAATGAAGGACGTGTGGGCTATCTCTGTCCTAGCTCTCCAGCTTCCTGTGGATTCGTATTTCACAATAATAGTTTTAGTAATAACTGTGTATTACGTTTGTAGTTACGGTTTTATAACACTAAATAAATGTGCCTGAGAAGATACAGTTCTTCATAACCTGTAGTCTAAGACAAGATGTTTCTTGTCTAAAATCTCTAGAAGTGTCTTCTTACACAACCTATCACTCATTGCTGTGATAGAAATAGAAATGTTATTAAAGCAACGTCTGTGGCTATGTCATGTGAATATCAATAGAATTTGATTTTTTGTTAAAATCAATATTTAAATGACCATTTCAAATGCAACTTTCCACAAGCATATTACTTTGAAGGAAAAATGCCAGTGCCTTTTCAATTTGTGTTCTCATCACGTTAGACAACACAGAACATAAGCTTAAGCAATAGTCACAGAATCAGGAAATATCATCTTCTCCCATTGGTCAGTTATGTTTATAGGTTTTAAGGGGGTGTGTGTGTTTGCGTGTGTGTGTGTGTGTACATATTACACACACACACACACACACGTTTTGGTATCCACTGAAACCACTGCCTAAGCCAAAGTAGCAAAATATAATCCCATGTTTTCTTGTAAGAGTTTTTAGTTTTAGCTCTTAAATTTAGGTCTAAGATCTATTTTGTCTTAATTTTTTCTATGATTTGATACAAGGTTTCAAAATCATTCTTTCGCATGAGACTGTCTGGTTGTTGTGTCATTTATTGAAAATAAGTTTTTTTCTTCATTGGCAGTTTTGTCCAAAATCAACTGACTATAAATGTGACAGGTTTTTTAGGGGGAAGCGCTGTCAGCTCTGTTTCATTGATCCCTGTCTACTCTCATGCCAGAGTAATCAATGCACTCTCTTGATTACCACAGCTTTGTAGTAACTTTTGAAATCAAGAAGTGTGAATTCTCCAACTTTGTTTTATTTTTCTGTATTCACTATTCTGGATTCCTTGCATTTTTGTGAAGTTTCAGGATTAGCTTCTCAATTTACATAATAAAAGCAGCTGATATTTTGAAAGGTTTTTTTTTAATTGAATCTGTTGTTTAATTCAGGGAGAAACTGCCCTTTTTGCAATATTCTCTTCTGATTAGTGAAAATAGGATGTCTTCCCCTTTATGCAAATCTTCTTAATTTCTTATAACAATGTTATGTTTTCCATATACACATTTTCCGTATACTTTTTTATTAGTTTTCCTAATAAAAATTTCTCATTCATTTAGGTGTTATTGAAAACAGAACTGTTTCTCAGTTTCATTTGGGAGCTGTTTACCGCTAGTTTATATAAATGTAAGTGGCACTTGTGTGTTGATTTTCTCTATGGAAACACTGCTGAACCGATTTATTAAAGCAGTATTTCAGAGGGGTCTTTATTATTTTTCAATATACAAGATCATAGCACGTGTGACTCAAGGTAGTTTTAACTTTTTTTCTTTTTGCCTGTTGCGTCTAGAACACATAGCACGATGCTGAATAGGAGTGAGAGCAGGCATCCTTGTTCCTAAAATCTTGTGATTTTACCTTTGACACACTGACTATTTAGGATTTTTTGCTCCCGCATACAGTAGATCCTTTTTTGCAGATTCTGTACTTGCAAGTTTACCTACTTGCTAAAATTTATTTGTAATTCCAAAATCAGTATTGATGGAGCTTTCAGGGTCATTTGTGGGGATATGCGAAACACTGTGAAATTTTAGTTACTCCACAGGCACTGCCCTTGCAGACCTCAGACAAAGCGCACAGGAGGGGAGAGGCTGGAGCCGCGCGTCGGCAGCTGGCGTTCACGCCAAGCAGGAGAGAGAAAGTGGAAGTGGGAGAAATAGACAGATTACCCGAAAAGTCCCCCCAAACTGAATACATATTTTTTCCTGGTCAAAAGGGAAAACTGAGTTTTGATTTGTGAAAAAGAAACTAAACTTTGTCCCCAGACTTTCAAAACCCAAGGATAAATCTCAGATCCCGGGGGCGGTGACCGGTGGGACAGCGGCTTGTTCTGCTGCGCCTTGAGAGGGCCCCGCAGTTGTAGTTTCCAGCTTTCGCTGTTTCTATTGTGCTATAGAGGTTTTTTTTTTTTTTTTTATCAGTTATGATATTCATACTTCATAAAATCACTAAATATTCTATTTCATAAGAGCTAGTTTCTAAAAACTAGCTGCAAGTCTTTCTAAGCACCCTGAGGTGGTTAACGTACATCCTGCTTAAGGCAGCTTGTCTCTGATGTCAGTTGAAGATGAGAAAAATCGTGACTGAGGATAAGCTGGGGGTTTGTCTTACGAACGCGGGCTGCTGTCACTTCTGGAGACCCTCGGGCACTCAGAGCTTGGTCCACGCTCACAGCCAGAGCACGGGGTTGGCACTTCACAGTCCCCGCTTCAGCACACGCTCGTGGAGGGGGGGGGGATGGGGTAGCCCGTCAGCTCAGAGAGTTTCCAAATAAAACCCCCCCGACTGCGCTGGTGCCCACTCGCACTGCTCGCTGATTCCGACTGTGCGTGGAGAGGGCTCTGAACGGAGGCCATGCACCGCATCTCCTTCCTGCTCCTGCATCTGCTTCGGGTCACGGGTCCCTCTGTGGACTCATCTCATCCGATCTTCATGCTGATGGCACAAGCTCCCTTTCCACTTTTTCCCTACCCGTAACTTTCTGCCAGTTCTAGGGTGTCTTTGAACACGTCATGGAAGTATTTTGGTTTCTCCAAATCTTCTGAAAAGAGTGCGTGCACTTTTATCCTTACAGCAACCATGGAGCTCATGATCTCCATCTGACACAGGAGGACGCTGAGGCTGTTCAGATAACTTACCCGAGGTAACGGGCAACATATTTCTGTGTGGATGTCAGCGTGCTTTAACTATGAAGCTCACATTCTTACTACTACAGTATTTTTTAAAAATTCCCCCTTAGTCATTGTGGTGCATTCTTTAAAGATGAAGTGATCTGCTGAGAGTCTTCCATCTGCCGGGTCCCAGGGGTATTTATTCCTTATACTTTCCCTGCAAAGCAGCAGTCATAGATTTGGTGGTAAACTGCGTCAAGTAACAGAGCTAGGACACGGTAAAGAAGAGAGTCTGCCCAGGGCAATGCTTCCTAATTTTCTTTCCACTGGATCATGTTGCCCACTCCCTCATTTAGAAAAAGTGATGTTCTCAACAGAGGACGTGTTGAATCCTCAAATGACATCAGTTTCAACCATAAGTCACCCTTGTGCCACGCGGTCCCGTGAGTCCAGTGATGTGACACACGGGCATCCTCCTTGCTTTCTTCCTGTGATGGTACTTTTGATTATTCCTCACAAGGTGCAGTTATTAAAGTTATAAAATAGTTAGCAATTGTACTAGTTTTAATCTTACGCAGTTTACGATCTTGGCGGCTGTGCTGTGCACCAGCACAGCTAGACAGCTCTGTAGCAGGACCAGCAGGCCCGCTGTTCTGCGTGGTGAGATGGTACCGCTTCTTGTTAACCGTCTCCATGTTTAATTTGGTATTTTCAGTGCTGCCCATGTAGGTATCACCCTCCCTCACTGAGAGAAGGCCAGTAACTCACCGATGGTCAGGCTCGCGCATTTATTTTTAAGACTGCTCCTTTCCCTGCTCAAAAATTGCTGCCTATAACATTTGATGAATCTCTTCTGAAACTATTTTTAATAAATGAGAAATTAAAACTAAGACACACAACGTGCTGTGTGTAATTTATTTTCTTATGCCCTTCAGTGAAAATTTGCCATTCAAATCTTAAGGTGAATTCATCCTCTTGGCCACGAGGAGTGTTCCAAGGCAAACAGAGGATGTGTGTTTCCCCTCTTTGGAGTCACCTAAACTGTCTCCCCTGCTGCTTCTTACGGTATTAACGCAGTTAGAGGTGGTGTATGTGATGGAATGGGTTTACCTTTGCTTCAATCTGTTTAGTATCTGAATTCTGAAACAAAAACTTGATTTTGCTCTTGCCATCATCCGAAGAGCCTTTAAGCTGAGAAAATTTATACCTCCAAAGCACAGCCTGCAGGGGAGAAAAGACACAGAGGGGTCAGTGCAGTTACGTCTGCGCTAATACCAAGAAGCGCTCACTTTTAACTGGTAAATGTGAATCCCATTAAGTTAGTACGACCTCCCAGTACTTGAAAGTAAATTAAAACGTGTTTGTCAAAGGCTGTAATTTAGTATTCAGTATATCTTTAACTTCCAGAAATGACTTTTGTTCCCATGACGTACTTATTTAAAAAATACACCTTAATGAGTCAGTCTAAGAGTCTTGCTTTGCATGACGGTGAACTGGGAACAAGCCCCCCGACCGCTAAGTCTGCGTGGGGAACCGGCGGACACCCCGCATCCGTGCCTTTGCTTGTCGTCAATAGACGCGATGAGGTGGTTTTCAGCCAAACCTTCCGCAGACGCTCCCCTGGGGCCGCACTGACCACTGCGTCCTCGTCAGGGTGGACGGCCGGCCTGAGCGAACAGCTACGCCGCCGCGGGCACGACGCTCCGCCGGCCGGAGCGGCCCTCCCCGGGCCTCGCGGCGCGCCCTGGGCCCGGCGGCCGCGGCCCGCACGCAGCTGCACGCAGGCAGGCGTGACCCGCACCTGTCTGAGCGCAGAGCCCCTGCGGCCCGCGGACAGGCCGGAAGATGTCCTGTGCGGGAGAACTTTCTTCATTTAGAGGAGAAGCGAGCCTGCAGCACAGAGGCCCCTGCGCACGTTTCGCGCTCTCGCCCTGTCCGGCGCTTTCGGGAAAAGCGGTGGCGTTTCGCGCCCTGGTGACCCTCCCGGGCCCTCCCGCTGCTCCGCCCGCCCGCCCCGCCTCCCCGGCCGCGTTGGGAGCCCACGCGGTGGCCCCGCGGCCCCCGTCCCGGCGGCGCGGCCGGACCCGGCCGGACACGGCCGACCAGCAGCGGGCCTCGCGCTGCGGGAAGCATGCGCGCCAAGGCGGAGTCAAGGTCACAGGAGACTGACGCCGCGCCCTCCCCTCGCGCTGGTGACGTCCCGTTACTGAGGCGCGTCCTCGCGAGAGGAGGGGAGCCAGACCCCAGCAACGCGAGGGCTCGGGCCCAGCGCTCCAGCCTCCATTGCGCGGCGTCGGCCGCTGGCCGGCGACACCCCCTGTGCCGCTGCCTCCGCCGCGCAGTCGTGACCGATGGGAAACCCCGCCACCAGCAGTACCCGTAGTGTTAGCACCTGGTGGAGATAAGTCCAAAAGGAGGGAGAAAAGAAAACAAACAAAAGCTGACAGCGGTGTGTGAACAGTTTTGAAATCTGGAATTGACCCAAATTCATAACAAATGGTCACAGACTAGATTCTCACTTCCTCAGGGCTTTCCATAAACGATTGTTTCTGCTTGCTTCTGGGGAAGAGGCAAGCAAACTTGGTCAAATCCATGTGGTGAAATTCATTAGCCTAATAAAGTCTGAGGATGTTTTCAGAAAAAAGAAACTCATTTAACTTTGTCTATGTAAATTGTCCTGTGGAATACATCTCAAGAAAGGATAAAAATTTGCACTATAGAATAAAATAGTAGTTTTAGTAATAATGGAGCACAAATAACTTACTGATTTATTAAAACTTATTTTTTATTTTTGACAGTATGAAAGTGTTCAACTCAGCATATTCTATGAATGATTACATAAAATGTACCTGGCATTTTGAAGATACCTTTAAATATTTTTAAGTCTCTAAAAGCTGCAAGTAACGATATCTACACGCGTGAAGAAGAGCACGATGAATCGCGGCGTTCAGCGCCGTGGCTGCAGTAAAGCCGCCGAGCACGGCCGAGGGGGAGCCGCGAACGGGAAAATGCGCAGGGATAGCCCAACCCCCAAGCGCTCTCACAACTGAAGACCTTTTGCCTCTGAGCTCTTCTTCATAGCAGATGCATGTTATGTAAATTAGTGCGGGCTGAGGCGGGGACAGCTCGGGGTGGAGCGCGTGCTCAGCGTGCGTGGGGTCCTGGGTTCAATCTCCAGCGCCTCCACTAACAATAAATAGATAAACCTAGTTCTATTCCCCAGCCCCCGCAAAATGCAGGAAGACAGAACAACGCTAAAAAGTTTGAATGCAATGCCATTTGCATTTATAATTTAGGCTCATCATTCTTAACCCAGAGAGAAATCTTTTACAAAGAGTGAATCCGTGTGAGATAGAAGATGGAATGCTGAAATATTATCAAGCAGAATATTCGCGTGAAGATGACAAGGCCTGTGAGGCATCACTCGTTCCTGACGCCGAGTCACCGATGGGTGAACACCCGTACACCGTTCACTGCCGGTGTGTCCACTGCTGTGCTTCAGCGGAACGTGCTTGCTACAACGACCATCACACTGCGCTAGACCCTGTCACGCGGTCCCTCTAACCCCTGCAAGAGCTAAACCATCGCCAGAGTACTGCCCTTTCCCAGAGGAAACAATTACGGGGACACCACACACACACACACACACACACACACACAAGATACTTCACAGCTACTAAGTGGGGGGCCAAACCCAAGTCTGCCATCCTCCACGGTTCCTGCTGGTCTTTAATCCCAACCTACCTCTTTGATTTTCTGGAATTACTTGCCTAACCAAACATCAAAAACCCACTGCTTGATGACGATTCACACTGGACTCCCACTGCCAATGCTGGAAGAGCCTTAAGACAGAGGCTAGACCCCAAGCCCGCTTTAGCACAAGGCATGAACCTGGGAAACTGATTTCCCGATTCTCTCAGACAGCGCGTGTTCTGAGCCATCATGTCTTTTTCCTTAGGATGCTGTTGCTGTCTCAAGCCCTTTTTCTCTCTCTACAAGTAAAAAGTTTCCCATACGCTCTTCATTTGTTGAAGATCCCCTGTTAGAATTGGCCTGAAGTTTGGAAATGCCGGTGATCTAGAGAACATCAGTGGGCAGGGAAAAGAGAAAGCTTTCCCTTCCTCTGCGTCTCTGATGTTTATGACAGAGACCGCCCGGGCCGGCTGCAGTCCACCCGGGGAGGGGCCGGGCCTGGCTCTCCTAAGGGACCCTGGTTAGTGAACGAATTCACGTTCACATGACAGCAATGACTCCTTGCATGCAGACTACTCAAAGACATAATTCCTCAGTTCTATGCATGTAAATGCTAAAGGAGGCTAAGAAATGAAATGACATGCTTACACGTTGAACAAAAACAGGCAAAACCACGTCCACCACATCTTTATCAGCCTCTCCCAGTTCACCGTCAGTAGGTCCCAATGTCTCACTCCCTCGGGAAAAATTCCTCTTCAAAAAGACTGAAACAGCTTTTACACACGCAGGTCATGTAAGCACTACGTCTTCTGTGTTATGGGAAACGGGGAATGATGTTTTGCAACATAGGGGCAAACACACTGGAAAGTGCGATCTGTGTGGATTACAACTAATTACATAGAAGATGTTAAAAATCACAACAAAAATGCTTTGAAGGCAGGACCTACCTTTACTCTCTCCGTGATACTGGGCACCTGGTATTTGACATCTAACTCATGTTTGCCCATCAGTAACCACAAACATACTTTTTTTTCACTGTAAATGGTCTTGACAGGTCTCCTGGTTAAGCCACAAATCAAATCTGCCCTTGCAGCGCTGTTTCTGCTTTGCATCCTCCTTCAACTAAGCAAGACGCCAACCACGAGTACCCTCTCTTGCCTTCTGCCCACCCTCCCCGCCGGAGTAATTAACAAACGTTAGAATGTGGATGTGCTGTCGGCGCCTCCTTTTCCTCGCCTTTGGTGTGGGTGGGCTTGGAGGTATATTTAGTAGAAACCTTTCCTTTAAAAATATCCTTTACACATCTTTATTCTTCTCATTTGGTATCCATTCGTGTGAAATTTATCCTAACCAAATACGTTTCTGAACTTAATTAATTGGATGTTTACTAAAACCAGTGCATCTACTGTGTACTAATTTTACAAATCTTGTAAATTTGAACAGTAATGATAAAGGGATAAAAACAGAAATAGTGAAAGAACACAAAATTAGGTGAAAGCGTACAATGCTTTACAGAAAGCAGCTCTTTTCTCCTGATTTCTTGTTAACATATGCACACACGTTTGCCAGCTCAGTGGGCACTGACCGGCTCTAGAGAGAAAAAGAGGCGAGTTTACTGCGCTAGCTGCATCTGAGCCAACAGCTCTGCACACAGAACAAGCCGTCACTGCCTCACCCTCCTGCGGGTTGTCTGCAGGCTGCTCCGCCGACAGAGATTAAGCGCTTTATTAAGTAACCGCTAAATTACCACGAGAGTGTCTGCACATTTTATTTCCAAGGCAGCGCTATTCTTCACTTTTACTAATTTGATCTCTAAAATTTCATTATGAACTTTATCACTGTGATTCAATCATTTTTCTTTTTTTCCCTCAGTAGAATTTTAAAAATTCCCCGATTCAAAGAAATCTATATTTCTAGAAATTGACCCAAGTGTAAATAGCATCGCTTGGAAACGATTGTATTCCTTAAATTAACAACGTACGATGAATTGCCCTGGGATCTTTCTGCTTTGAATCAATGCACTGAACCATGGTTGAGGATGAGAGTCTGAGTCTGTGACGGTTAGTGAGGGCAGGGGTATATACGTCCTGTGTTTGAGGGGTGTGCACCAGCCGGATCTGACAGCGGGGCCCCAGCTCGAGCCTACATTTTATTCACCTGGTGAATGTGGAATAATTTCTTATCTCGGTTGCCTGGTGAAACCTGCCTGCCATAAATGTGTTTGTGTTAGAAACCAAGAGGTGTCGTGGAGAGCAGCCGCCCTGAGAGGCGTGGTCCAGGGGCGGGGCGCCAGGACCACTCCTTGGCTTCTAAGTCCGCAATGCACTTCGACTGTGTATAATATTTGAGTTCTATGCTGTAGCACACTAGGCTGGAATGTGTTTTTTCAAGAAGCTTAGAGAAGTCACTGCTGTCAGGCCCTCCCTAACCCGAACCCAGAAATCCGCTGGCATCTGTCTGTGGGATGCATCCCACACGCATACCAAAGAGAGAGAAGAGCTGAATATTACTTCATTGTCATGATAAAATGTTGTTCAAACATGATGCAAGACATTTTAATTTATAGGTAATTTTTTTGTATTGAAAATTTCTTCTTTAGGCTGATTCTGTGGAGTGAGACAACCTTCTCCCAGTGAGGTCAGCTCACTGGCTCCCCCGGCCTCTCTGTTGAAGCTTGTTGTCCTGAGATGATTATTAAAAGCTCCCCCTTTCCTCCGACAGTCACAGGTTCAGGAACGAATACTGTCTCCACAATGATGGGTTCGGATTCCTTCCCCTCCCTCCAGTTTCTCAGATGGCCTTGAAGGTCGGTACTTCCACCAAGTCAGAAACTGGAGGGACGGTCACTACTGTTCTGGTTTTTCCTGTGTGTCAAGCTTGTGCTGACTAAATCTCATTTCTTGCTAAAGGCCTTGCCCTGGACAGAGTCCCAGCAAGCGCTGGGTTCCCTGACGCACCCTCCGTCCCAGAGGACCCGGGCAGGTGCGCGCAGGTACGGCGGGTACCACATCCACACCAGGAGTCCTCCCCTCACCAACAAAAAGCCACAGCAGGGCCCCAACACGGATTTGAACCAAACATCAGCTTTAAAGAGAAACTCAAAATAGATTCAGAAACCCGTCCAGATGAATTTTACCAGTTTCCCTCTCATTTACTAGCGCGAGAGTCTTTTACCCACATGTGATAGAGTTCGGTGACAACTCGGGCCATCTTACTTCCTTTTTAAAATCAGAGTTTAATTTTTTATTCTAATCACTTTAATTTATGTTTAAAGTTATTTATTACATTCATTTAGTAGCTATGAAATTGATGCATTAATATTTAAAGTAGTAAATTTATTAAATTAATTTAATATTCATGAGCCTAGCCAGATTTGAATGAGTATTTTATTCAAAAGAACGTCTTTGTCATGGGACAAGTTTACAACAGTCTCATTTGAGGCTCAAAGAGCCACCGGCACCTGAAATTCCATAAATAAAAAAGTATTCTTGGGGAGAGTGTAGCTCAGTGGTAGAGCACATGCTCAGCACGCACGAGCTGGGTTCAATCCCCAGCACCTCCATCCAAAAAAAAAAAAGTTAAAAGAGAAAGAAAAGTATTATTTTGGCATCACACAAAGGCAACACCTTGCGTGATCAAATCTGAACTGGGTGTGTGCTACTTAATTTCCCGAAGTCAAAATATAAAGAAACATTGGCCACCCTCACATAATGTGAGATTTTGTGTGACAGTCTCAATCGCTGGGCCATGAAAAGTCGTAAGATCTCCAAACCCCAGCCCACGTCCCACTTGGCTGGGACCAGCTGGGCCCCGTCAATGGACGCCGTCTCCCAGGACGCACACTCCCACGCCCCGCACACTGTCCTCCCCACGCGTGTATACCGCTCTCGTTTTGTGTGCGTTTGCTTTCGAGAACCCTGTACAAGGCTTAGTGACATGTAAGTGCCCCAGTAAGGGATGACTCAGTCATCCTTCAGTAGCGAGACGGAATCTGTCACAGTCCATTAAGGAGAAGACAGGTCTGAGGAGCAGAGGTTCTCTGAGGGGAGGAGGGCGTCTTCCTGGGGGCCTCAGCCCTGGGTCAGGAGCTGTGGCAGTGTCTCTGGCCCTGGAAGGGACTGACGGTGGGTAGGGGGGCTTCAAGACCCTTTAGATACGGCTGGCTGAGAGGCCCCCTTCATCATTCGGTGCACATCACTCCCGGGGACACAGGCTTTGTGGAAGAGGCGCCGGTCAGACAGACAGACCTCACTGAGCCAGGTGTTCACAAGGGCTACCCTCCCTGGCTCGGAACGCCAAACCCTCAACGGGGCCATCCTGTGATCCTAACGTGTTACCCGTAGAACTAAACAAATACGGTTCCTCATTTTGATATTGGAGAATGACTCAGAAAAATAATAAAGGGACACTTTGTTTTAAAAAACTGTTTTGAGAGAAGAAAATTTCCCTTCATTATGAGGCCATACCTTTAATAAAAGAGAATATATATATATATAATGTAGAGACATATATATGTATGTATGTAACACATATACACGTACGTACTTCACGTAGTTATAATGTAGTTATAATGTGGTACCATATTGATTTTATTAAACTTCAAACTTTTGGCTTTCTATAAATAGATTAAAGCTTAATTTATCTTCTATCAATGGAACTGTGGACCTAAAACTCGACCCCTGAGGACCACTGAGCATGCTGACTGGATTAGAAGTGATTTCGATCATTCTAGGTTAAGAGCTGACGGAACACAGTACCTTGGTGGCCGCGTCAAAGCAGATGAAGCCGGAGCTGAAGTCGATGGTGAGCCCCATCAGGTGGCCGTCCAGGACACACGCGTACGTCTTGCACTGGACAGAACAGAAGACTGTTACTTTCCGTCAGATGGACCCAACGGCAGGTTTAACAGCCAACGCCTATCGACAGTGTGACCGCTCCTGTGAAATGCTCCTTATGCAATGCCACCTTCATTTCAGCAATGACTGTCTAAGGAAGCTGGTGTTCCCAACATCCCAGTGTTGACAGACACAAGCTGAGTGCCTGTGGCCCTGCCCGGGTGGGGGATGTGGGCTGTTTCTAGTTCTGCTCCATCTGACCTCGTCTCTGCCTTGTGCCCCATTTCTGCCCTTGGCTACACTGGCAGTAAAACTGTACACACATTTTCAGGTATAGGCAACATTATGTTGTTAGATTCTGTAGCTCAAGATCACAGCATTTTCATTACACTCAAAGTAAATTACTAAAGATTAAGGTCTTACTTAAATTCTTGGCACATCAATTTCATCACTATTATTAAAAAGAGAGCTCCCAGGCCCACAAACAGATTTAATACCCAAGGCAAAAAATACAAGAAACCTCGTGACCTTGAGAGTCTCTGTGTATTCATCCACACGGTGCACGTTACATCCTAAAGACACTGACTCTTGCCTATTATTTGTTCAAACCTACTGATTCTCCGAAATCCAGAATTAACAATTATTCACATTGAGATCAATTTAAATTATAACTTTACTTATATGAATATTTTGGGAAGACTAATAAAATATAGATAGCAAAATATAAGAATAACAGATCTGAAAAACAAACTTGGAGCTTACAGGAAACATAATGCATTTTTATGTCCATAAGCCAGTTTTATTTGCATTGAATTGCAAACCAGAATGGGATGTTAAAATGAAGAAAAATACTTGTAATTCACACACAAGGAGAGGGAGGAAGAGGGAGAGAGAAACCATCTCAAGCGAATGTTCAGTACTGATGCTTACATCCTATCTGTGTTTATAATGCTGTTTATGAAAGTACATTAAGTGAACCTCATTCTGACTATAATGATGCCTAAACGCGTCAATGCTTTTGCCATCACCAAAAAGCTGTATTCATGTGCTTAAGCCCAATTCGCGTAGTAATGTTATAACCATGCCAGATTATTCATTTGGAGTTAAGTTTTCCAAAAAAAAAAAAAAAAAAAAGCCAGATTAGAAAGCAAACTTAATGGTCCTTGTAAGTTCATTTTGGGTGTAATTTTATTTGTTTAATACACGAGCATTTTCCATGTGCACATCCACCCACTACCACTTCATTAAAGCTACTACCAACCTGAGGAATGTCCAAGGCTATCTCATTTTCTCCAATTTAGACATAATCATTTGCTATTTTCAAGTAACACTATTGAAAAAATACATCAGGTGGAAACACCTTCAGTATAGACCATTAAAATCGATCTCGTTAAGTTCAGAATTACAAATTAAATGCATTGTTTTAATAATCATTAAATTGATACAGATATGATATAAATTGAGACCCACTGAAGTTTGATTCCATGATTTATAGTCTTAACAGACATGTAATATGAGTATACTTGATGTATGTTTTAATATTAAAATATTTGATTTATGGTTTAATATCTATGTTTATTTTGAAATTATAGTTAGAAAAGAGCAAAAAATTACCCTTCTGGGGAAATTCAAATGAGAAATACTTTGAAATATTTTTGTGCAATCATATACTATTTGAAAATACATCACACATAAAATAAATTTTCATACACTCTTTTGTATGACAGCTAAATGTCTGTAGCTGGATAAAACACAACGAAAGAGTTTGAAATAATAACAATGACAGGAAATGAGTTTTTGAAAGTGATATACTTTTTCATTAAAAGTCTTATTTTCAAAGGGCGGTGTTAATTCAGATTAAATTAATGTAAAGTCAAAAACAACTCTCTGTCCCTTACCAGTATCATTCACTTACTCTGGGAAAACTGCTCAGAAGTAAGATAAACACAGGTGCTAAAAGTGCGGTAAGTGAATTCAGCCTAGAAACGGTACTTTGCACACTTGGGGAAGGTAAGATTTAGTTCATATCAGTTGTCATATTTCTGTTTCAATGTTCATTACATTTTCCAAATTTTGAGGTAATTTAAATGACAATGTAGGATGTTTAGAAATACCTGTTTTCAACGGACTACCCCCTAGATAAATATGTTGATATTTATATCAATATTAGGTACATTAGAGATTAGAAAATACATAAACAGATAAAGGAATAGATTAGAACCTAGAAAATGTTGAGGTGCTGTACTGTTAAGGAAAACCAATTTCAAAATAAAAATAATTTAACTGATTAATTCTTACTGTATTTGTCAATTTGCTAGTTTTCTACCTGGATGCCTGTTTCACAATAGGACATGTGTCTTCCTTTATTTCTTTGTCAACTTTAATGGTAGTGGAAATATTGAGAACATGGAAACCACACAAGGTTCTTCATGTAAGTATATTCATGTCCTTGAGTTTTGAAATAGAACTGCAGTGTTCAGTCATTGACTATTGATTTCTGGTAGAGTAAACAAAGGGAAATTATGAAATCCATAAAACAACCAGAAGCTAAAAAGGCATTAAATATTTCACTTTCCGCTTACTATATGCACCTTAAATCCATAGCATAAATATGTAAGGTGCTAATGCAAAAAAGTGCGTTGCTCAGGATGTCAGCTTAGAGACGGTGAGGTCCAGATTAACAAAAAAGGAAAGACAATGAACAGCAGTAAAATACAAATGGAACGACATGATTTTATCTCTATCTCATTTCTAAGCATCCGGAGACTTAAAATGAAATCTTAAATTGAAACCAGCAGGTAGAAATCGCCATGTATTTGCTTCCAAGTGATGTGATAGGCCAGAAGAACGGCAATTAGGAACACCTGAGACTATAGGTAACAATCACAAAAACGTCAACTCCTGTACAACCCTGTGCAACGCTCTGAAACGGACTTGGATGTGGACACTGGGAATCAAGTAACGTTGAAGGTATTTTTCATCTTTCCACTTTTGATATTAAAGTATCTATTTACTGAATTGAGGCTCTATACAGCTAAACTATGGAAACAACGATTCTCAGTCACATTGTTGGATACACGCAGGTCAGCAGGACTGTTGGAAAGTGTGAACTGAGCGAAGGGAAAAGGGAAGAACGAGTCCTCGCCTCGTCGCCCCCGGACTTCCACGTCACAGCGGTGTGACTCACGGGCTGAATATGGACGTTTGTGGCCGGAAAGGAAGGAAGGAAGGGATAATGCCACCGATCAGGTCAGCTCCACTGAAGACCATGCACCCCGAGGCCCGCGACCGGCGGGCGACCCCCGGCCCCCCGCGCCCCCGGCCCGGCGCGAGCGCCCCAGCGGCCGGGCTGCCAGCTCTCGCCCGGGGCCCGTCTGGGCGAGAAAACTTCGCTCGGAAGGAACGAGGCGTCACAAAACCTGCCGATGCTCCTGAGGGACGACAGGCCCTGGGCCGCGGTCGGCAGGCGCAGCAGGTCACCCCGGAACCTCCGCCCCGCGCGGGACGCCCCCGGGCGGGGCCCCCGAACACGGAGGGGGAGCAGGGCCCCCGGCGGCGGGCGGGGCGGGGGGGGGGGCGCGGGGAGCGGGGGGCGCGCAGACGGGACCGGCGGCGGGGCTGCGACCGAAGTGCCGGAGACCGGGGAGGCTTCTGGCGCAAAGAGCCCCTGGAGGGGACGAAGCCCCTCGGGCCGGAGACCGGGGGAGCGGGGACGGCGCACAGGGCCGCCGCCTGCTTCAGATTCCGGGTAGAGCAGACGCCAGTTAAAATGAGGAACAGGTTTGAGGTGCGCGGCCGCCAGCGGCCTGGAGAGGTGTCTCAGGGCCCGCGCAGCCGCTGCCACCAGCGGCCGGCCGGTGGGCGAGTCGGGGACGCTCACAGGCCCGAGCCCCGCCGCTGGCGCTCGAGGGCCGCGCGCACGCACGTGGGGCCCACACCCTGGACGCCGCAGACTCTCACCTGGATGCGCTCCACCTCCAGGAAGGCCGCTGTCTGGAAGGCTCGTTCCCACTGGGCCAGGTCGGACTCCAGCTCCACGGAGAAGTAGAGGTCCTCCCCGGACTCGGACTGCACGCTGAAGCAGTGTTTCCGCCGGTCCAGCAGGTCGCTGTCCTGGTGGAAGCCTGGAGTTACACGGGCTGCACTCACCTGCCCTCCGGCCGAGCCGGCTGCACACGAACCGCGCGGCCCGGGGCGCGGGGAGCCCCGTCGTGACGCCCCCTCTCTCTGACGTCACCAAGCCTTTGCTGAGATGGTCACGGCAGCCAGTTTCTAGCCCGCAAAGTCTCGGACTGACCCTGGGGCAAGTCCGTAAGCTAGACGTCAGGGTTTCTGGCCTCAGCTCTTACGAGCAAGGGAACTACCAGGAGTGAGTGAGATTTGCCTCTTCCTGGACAGATGGATGACACCCAATCGCCCTTCCTCCTCACAGAAAGGTGAAGATGATGAAACTAAACAATACTTACTAATGTATCTGCAGATGTTAAGAGAGCCTTCGAAGCATGGCATTTTTAGCTGAGTTGATTTCTATGGCCCTCAAAGTATCATGGAAATATTATTCTACCTGAGACACGAAAAAAATGAATCTACTATGTCTCAGAATTTTTACTGCTTTAAAAAAAAACACACATTTACCTTATTTATGGAACCGTATTTCACTGAGTTAGAAAGACCAACATAGCAATTTCTTGGTTTTACTAGAAGTTTCCCACTGATGCGTTCACACATCTGCCTGTACAGCCATCTCAGAGATGTTAAAAGGGGAAAATAACGCAGCTAAGAATTGATGCCACAAGCTAATTCCACGCAGTATGTCACACAGCGCCTTTGAATCGCATGTGCCGTATACTGAAAACTGCCAGTCACTGATGGCTCTAACCATTTTTTATAGAGAGGTATATAAAGGTATTAAACACCCAAAATGCTAGAAGGAATTCTCTGCTTTGGCAGGTGTTTTCAAAATAATAGCAATTTTACAAAGAATTCCAATTGTCCTTGTTTTTTCTATTTATGTTTAAAATGACTAGAGAAGAGCTAATGAAAGGCAGCCCTTCCTGGGCTCCAGAGTTTCCCTTGACACCCGCTGCCTGTTGATGTTCTGGAAGCTTAAAGGAAGACACATTCTCTCTGTAGTGATGGATTTTCCGAGTCTATCTTAAGGGAGAACACGAAAGCATTGTATCTTTGAAAACGCAGTCCAAGTAAGCAGACCGTGCCGTCCTTTCTAGTAATTTGGAGCTTACAACATCCAGGGAGAGTGACAATGACAGACACTGAATACATAACTAGACAAGTCGATATGTCAGCGGAGACCCCTGTAAAAAGTAAGAATATGGTTTATCCCACAATAGGCTGGGAGGTCAGGGAGATGTCCTTGAGAAAATGCTATGGTTTATTAAATTGGCTTTAATGTTCCTTGTCAGATAAAATTGTTAATATAAAACAATCTGTGTCATTAACACCCAGAAAAGTGTTGCTGTTTTTCCTTCTCACAAAATTGCACATTGTCACAGATCTTAAAGGAACTTCATCTCAGATTTTCTGTTTTCTTGGCAAGTTATTAGCTCTCTCACTCCTGTAAAACCTGATTTACATCTTCTGTGACACGACCCAAGCTCTTGGAGACAGAGCCTCTGTCATCTCTGCAGATAGGACTGCGACACCTCTGACCACCGGTAGCCACTTGTTACCGAATTAACAGCCGCTCCTCGTGGGCAGACTGCCACTGCACCCTACAGTCATCTGGGTGTTCAGGCCTCACGGTTCAAAGAGGGAGACAAATACATAAGAATAATAAACATCTCTCAGACAGTGCTATAGAGGTAAAGTGCTAAGGAAACACAAGGAGTAACACATCATTCTGGAGAGAGAGTGGAGAGGAGAAAGCCTTGTTCTAGGAAGAGACCAGAGGGTCCTCACGGGCTGAGAGACACATGTGAGGGCCGTCGGCCCAGCCTGAATGAGCCCAGGTGCCCCTGCTAGAAATGCACCTGCTGTGAAGACCATGGGGGGCGGTGCTTGAGGGCGGGAGGAGCAGGACACACCCTGACTTGGAGGGAGCAGGGCCAGTGAGGTGGGAGGGCAGAAAGGCAGCAGGCTGGGGTCCACGTTCAGAGGTTCAGTGAAATGTGGCTACAGCTGAGACATTTCAAAGATCTGCTTCGAAAATAGTCATCCAGTTACCGGCTGATGGACACTTAGGTTGGAATACTACTCAGTCATGAAAAAGAAAATAATGCCAAATGCAGCTTTCTAAGTGAAGTAAGCCAGAAAGAGAAAGAAAAATACCATATGATATCACTTATATGTGTAATCTAAAAAAAAAAAAAAAAGACACGAACTTATTTACATAACAGACAGACTCACAGACAGAAAAAGAAAAAACTTATGGTTCCCAGGGAGGAAAGAGCATGGGAAGGGATAAGTTAGGAGTTCAGGATTTGCAAATGCAACTACTATACATAAAATAGATAAACAACAATGTCCTGCTGTACAGCACAGACAAATATATTCAGTAACTTGTAATGGCCTATAATGAAAACGAATATGAAAAGATACATATATATGTATGACCAACTCACTGTGCTGTACACCAGAAAGTAACACAGCATTGTTACTTTAATAAATAAATAAATAATTTAATAAATAAATAAAAAAACAGTAAATAAATAAAAAAGAAACAAAGGCAGAGACATTAGCAGAAATCTGTGCTTAAACCAGAAGAAAAGAGAAAACAGTTGTCCAAGACACTGCTGTCCTCCTGTCTCTGTCTGGTGTCCTCGTCACGGGGCCACAGTGAAGGCGCCCAGCCTCAGATGCGGCCGGGGGCGACCTCAGCTCTCCCGTTTCCGGGACGAGCTGGCCGGAGAAGGCATGGCTTCTGGAATGTCTGCTGTTAATGTTGATACTCAAAAAAGTAAACATATGTGGCTCCCCACGCACTGCGACTTAAACTTGCTGCCTGCACACCTCACCTTCTGTCAGGCTGTGATGTGGCCCCTGCAGACACACCATCTGGGGGATTCTTTATGCTGATTGGCGCGCATGACCCATCAGTGCTGACACAGTGACAGCCAACGTGTCTTGAGCATACCTTTGTGCATTTTTCTCATTTACTACTTTTCCTTCAGAAAGATCCTCTCTAGGTTTTTAGATTTACTCCGAGTCTCCTGCACACTCTGCAGACTGATAACCAAGCGCCGTCCTTCCTGGGCCACACGTCAGCTTAATAAGCAGCCTGACCCAGAAGCCACATGTTGCAAGTATGTTTGCTAATAATGTGCGTAGTTCGTCTAAGGCCAACGGGTATAAATAACTGCAACAAACAAGCAAGACAAACCGTGTCTTTATAATAATTACTGAGCGTGGAGATACTGCCAGCCGTAAATTTTCTATTTTGCTTAAAATGTACAGGACTAAAGGCAGGAAAAGCTGCCCCCAAATTGGTGAGTTGCCCCCACGGCCAGGTTTCCGCGTGTGGTCTCCTCTCTCCACTGAGCTGCGGTGGCTTCACCCAGTGCTCAGTGACGCAGCGAGTCGCTTGTCACACTCTCTTTCAAATACACTTGTCATTGTTTGAATAACAGCTATGGCCTTTCTTCAAGTTAATGGCATGTGTGGGATCAAAAATGAAAATGAAAAAGTAAGGATAAATGTGTTCACATTATTATATTAAATTTAAATTACTCTATGAGCTACATGACTTTAGCACATTTACGTTTGCCACTGCTTCTTCTGCTTGAGCTTATAGCAAATCAGGGAATCACTCGATCTAAGCATGGAGTTATTTAAAAACAAACAGAAATTGTGATTTTTTTAATGAAAAGAGAGGACCAGGCCTAGGACGGATTCTTCAGCTACAAATAATGATTTTCATTCTTCTGCAACTATTCTCATAATTTAAAATGAGGGGAAGGGGGGCTGAGTATCGCTCAGTGGTGGAGCACGTGCTTAGCGTGCACAGGGTCCTGGGTCCAGTCCCTAGTACTTCCATTAAAAAATAGATAAACCTAATTACCTCCCATTGCCAAAAAATAAAAATAAAATAAACTGAGTGGAAAACATACCAACAAAATTAAATCTTGCCAATTAATTTTCAGTGAGACTCTCAGGAATGATTCAGTCTCTAAAGAGACATTAAATGCACACCAAGTTCTGCACAAAAATGGTACTATGATAACACAGTATAGTGCTGTCTTCCATTTTTATACAAATACCATTCTTAACCCTGTTGTGTAGTGAAAATTTTTACATGAATTAACATATTGTTAGGAATATTTTTCCATCATTAGATTTTGTAAAAGATAAAGTTGGGGAAATTACTCAAATTTTATTATAAATCTGGTTCTATACATCCCAGAACAAAAAGGGTATTTGCATCTTATTCAGCCAATATGACCAATGTGGAAAACAGCTTGCATTTCAAATGATATTAGCTCAATAATTATGTAACTTCCCCTCTTCTGTGCTGTGTAGAAATACATCAAAAGCAGGTGAAAGTAAAGTACACGAAGGTATTTCCATTTTTTACAGCTATGGCAGATAACAAGACGTTAAAATTACTTTCCTAGTAAAATGTCATTAAATACCTGCCAGAAAAATTATTTTCCAAGTCATCTAGCCTTTAAGTTATTACTCATATATTCATAAATCATGAGACGTAAATCTCATGATCTGAAAAGTAAAATTTTCAACTTCTGAAAAAAGTAATTGAAAAAAATTTATAACTATTATTTTAAAATTAATTTAAAATAAAACTTAAGATATTTTAGATATTAAAAATCAATTAAAATCAAACCAAGTGAATGCCCTATATATGTAAGTCAATTCATTTTTTTATCTTTGGGATTTTAGTTGCCTTATCTGGGAAAAGAAGAAATAAAACTTTAAATTTCCTCCCTTTTCTCTCCTGGGAAACTGGAGTCCCTGCTATCAATAAACAGGCACAGTGGCAAATGCCAGATACAGTCTCTAAATCAGTCTTAACAGTGATCCATCCACGTCGGCTGTGCTCTTCTCTTTCCTGAGGAGGGAAAGGGGACTCGGACATGTCGGTCGTGTCCCCAGTCGAGAGGCTGCTGGCCCCAGGGACTCGGGTCACACGTGCTGGGGAGTCACCGGCTGAAGCTCAGAAGTCAGCTTTATTTCCACCTCTCCTAGAATCAGTGCCCGCACTTGCCTGAAGCTCTTGCAAAGACGAAATTCGCGGATACGTTTATGTATCACCGTCACTGATGCTGACTGTTGCTGAAAAGCTGGGCTGGGTCAGACTCCAGCGCCCACGCACACGCCAGTACACCCACCCGCAAACACACACACACAGCCCCCTCTGTAACACAGATGTGTGGGACTGCCTACGATGAGGTGCAGGATGAACAAGCAGTCGGAGAGGCTCCGTGTCTATAAAATACCGACCAGCATTCACATTGGAGGTGTACACACTGGCCCGAGTTTCTTTTCCGGGCACGTCTGACCCTTCTGCCGCTCTTGAGGGCTTTTGTGTGCGTGCCTGTACGGGCGTGTTAGTTCTGTCCCAGCACATCATGCGCATGACGAAATGCTCTTGCAGACATTAGCCCATTATCCCTCTGTCTTTACGGCTTGCAGAGGTCAAGTGACTTAAACAAGAACTTATTCTAAAAATTCAGAGATTCTAGAATTTAGGGTGAAATATATTTTTTTAAATACATCTGCCGTTCACAAATTTTTCTGACTATTGGCATGAGAACACATGTTCTAAGGCTAGAATTCTTAGGTTCAGAAATCTATGGTGGGTGTGGCTTAAAGGTAAATTTGGGGTAGACTCCCCAGGCCAGCAGGACCCTAGCACAGGGGTGGTTTAAGAAGACAACACTGTCCCAAGCAGCATCCCACTTGCCACGGAATTTACCTGATTTGGATACAAATATATTTATTAACTGATATCTTAGAGAAAGGCAAGGCTGATTCTCGAGGACTCTCGGACAGGAGAGACAGTGACCCCAGCCGACTCTCTGTCCTGAGCAATGACCCCTTGTTTCAGTCTATCCACACAGCCTGGCTTAAGCTCCTTCATTTGCTTAATATGTGTTAGATTTAGCTTCAGTCAGGGAACTTGGGAAGAAAATTCCTACTTTAAAAAAAGAGGAGAGGGGAGGGTGTAGCTCGGGGGCAGAGTGCCCGCTTAGCACGCAGGGCGTCCTGGGTTCAGTCCCCAGTGCCTCCATTAAAAGTAAATAAACCTAATTACTGCCCCCACCCCAAAATACCCAAGAACTTTTTAAAGCAGAGTTTCAGTGAAGACAACTACCCATGTGAAAAATGCTGGCTACCATCAGGGAAAATGCTCTTCCATGCGGTGTTGTTAGAAAGTATACGGTGTGCACAGAAAACACTATTATCAAAAGAAACTTTTATCCTTGTATTTGATTTGCTTTCTTGAGTCCCTGTTTCATACACTTGGATCAGCTTTCACTATCAGTTTGATTGATGTCTGCATTTTCCCTAAGACATTATTATTGAAGCAAACAGAAGCTTCTCTGCTGTAAATTAGCAAAACTAGAACCAGAAAAGCACACAAGCAAGAAACACACGAAACAAGAACATTCACATTAATTTCTCATAATATTATTCAAAGGGAGGACTTTCAGAGCTGCTGACTGAGATGAATGGTTTTAATTAATAGTTGCAAGTTTCATCTTCCAATTCCAATTCTAATATTCTACTTCTGAGGACAATTGCATCACACGGAAACGAGCCCTCAAGCCCACGCTTTGAAACCCCCGGGAAGGGTGGTTTCAGGAGAAAAGGCTGTGCGGTGCGGGGCTGGGGCAGGTGCCACGTGTTTCCCTCAGGGTGAATTTCATGGGGTCGTAACCGGTGGGAGTTGTGGCTGGTCCCATGGTCCTGCCTTTAAGAAAGAATCCAAACAGTCCCACGTTTAAATACATCCAAAGAAGGCAATTCTAGGTTGTAGCCTTCAGTGTTTGGAACGTGAAGATGGTTCTTCTATCTCTGACTATTCCTGTTTTGAAAACGGAATCCCTCACATCGCAGTTTATACTGATTTACTCTTAATCTTTCTTCAGATGTGATTCAAAACAGGTGGTCACCAATTTTGAGAAGTCACCTTTTCTATCCTCGAGGACAAATATCGAGTCACCTCTGAGCTTTCTCTTTATGAAACTAAATGAAGTAAATCATTCCACCTTCCCTCCCAGGCCCCACGCTGTAGCTATTTGATGATCTTAGCATCTCCCTGCGCCGAAGCCGAGCCAGCGTTTCCCGAAGCCCTCAGGTAGTAAAAGACACCCGCTCCCTGGCACGGGCTCGTGCGGGTCTGGCCAACGTGAGCCATAAAAGGAGTTACTGTGTCACTTAACACGACACCTCTGTTTACTGGACCCCAGTCTCCTGTATGAGTGCCGTGTCCGGGGAGATGTAGAAAGCGAGGGTCGTTGTGCAATGTGGTGTCTGGCTCGCAAGCATCTCACAAAATGTGTTCAGTTAATCCTGCACAATTTGTCCAACGAAGGGGAGGTGCTAGGGCCAGACAGCTCAGTTAGCTCTCCTGAATATACGTGGTCTGACCTCTGGCCTGGCTTCCGAGGCATCTTCTAAAGAGCAGGTCAGGACAAACCAGATGCCACTTACATCGCAGGCCCATCAGATGCTTTTTTTCCCCCTAGTGTTACTTCTTTTAAACAAAAACAAACAACTTATAAGCATGGAAACATCTTGGAGCAGAGTTCAAGGTTGCAGGTACCCACGGCTGCCTCTGAAAGTGTTTTATCCTGGCCTATCCGTGCCTGGAGGGGGTATTCAGCTGACGTTCAACCAAGGAGGACTGCCCACCGGCTGCGCCAGGCACTGCTCGGGTGGGGGGACGTCTCTCTGAGCCAGTCAGGTGGCACCTTTGTCCCCGGGAGGCTGGTCTGGAGAGGGTGAGAGGAGTCACAGCACAAACAAGGCGCCACGTCACGGCAACAAGGCCGGTGTCAGCAACGCCTGCTAACTCAGGGACGCCAGCCCCAGGGGACACTGCCATTTATACAGAATGAGAAAAGGGCGGCAAGGGAGGTGACAGGTGAGCAGAGGCAGGAGCAAAGGATTCCAGGAATCTGGGGGGGCGGTGACACAGAGAAGCCGGGGCTGGTGTGAGCGGAGGGGGATGGAGGGGCCAGAGCCAGTGGGCGGGCAGGTGGCCCGAGGCTGCAGCAGGTGGTGGGCGGAGGGCTGGGCAGGCGGGGTGGTCCAGGTCACAGCACCCGGCAGGCACCCTTTGGGCTTTACTTGGCGTGGCGCTGGCTCGCGGCCTGAGAGCTTCCTTGTTCACAGATGACAAGTGAGAGTAGGTGTGTGTTATTCAATGTCTGAAAATATTTCTCTCCAGGCCGTATAACCCAGGTGAAAATTTCCCCAGAGCAACTAAGAGGCCGATGGCAAGTTTTATGTGGGAAGGTAAGAAGTGTTGCTTGGCTGTGATTTGGGCAGAGTGCTGACCACCGGGCACTGCCGGGCTCTTGTGACAGCAGCGGAAAGTGCCAAGGGTTTTCTAGAGGCAGTTTAGATAAACGCATCCAGCGTCTTGAATATATTCAAACATTTTCTGCCCGGGATTTCCAAATCTCAGAATTCAGACTAAAGGAAATAACTTGGAGGTTACACAAGAGTTTTTCAATTCTTCGCTGTTCTTTTTCCTGGGCCCCTTAACCACACACTGGTGTCACCCTAATAAAACGCCAGCTCGCTGAAAGCAGGGTGCCTCCACCTCTGTCTCCAGTCACACACTGCTTAGCAGAGGCCCTGGAATACAGCAACACTCAAGTGTCTGCGCAATAAATCAGAGAACGATGCTGCGATATATCTGACAGGGGGGTGTCTAAAGGCAAAATTAAGAGACTGGCTAAAAAGATGGCCAAACTGATGGGATAGGTAAAACCTACCACAAAGTCATAATTTTGGGGGAAGAATATTATCTGACATAACAAAATCTCAAAGCATATTTTTACATGAAAAAGCAGATTTAAACCATATATATTTTTTCTTTTGTCTTTATCTTGTGTTTTCTTTCATATCCACGTATCGTTTGTTTCCATGAACTACCTATGAGCCCAGGACCCCTACTGGCTGAAGAAAAGCAGTTAAAATGACCACCACTTGTTGATCATACCTTGAGAATCTTGCACATAATCTCATAAACTGAAAATGTTTTCTCCGCCCGGGTCCAGTCCCACGTGGTCACCTTTAAAAAGATGAGAAACTCATGTGCCATTTGTTTTAGAAAGACAGCCCCTCTTTTTGTCTTTTCTTATATAGCACGGAACACCCATGAGACTTTCGCACGCGCACCACACAGACTCTGAGCTGCGAGGATTTCCGCACACAAACCCCGGGACGGCGTTTCCACCCCCGCCCAGGTTTCACCTCCACGTCTCTTCCCATTTCAGCAAGGATTTCACGTGATGCGCAACAATTTCTGCCCCCGACTGTGTCGATGCATTTTAGATAGTGCGTGTGTCCTCTACATGTAAATACCGAGTGTGTGTGTTTCACATGTGGAACTTTTTTCCTGCTTCCCACCAGTGACACACAGACTCCCAGATGCCACGGCAGCCCCGGCTGTGACTTTAAAGGGAGACCAGGAGCCCTCCTGCCCCTGGACATGGCGACACGCCGAGCGCCACGAGCTGCTTCCTTACTTGTGTTTAGCACCTATTTGCCTGATTGGTCATAAGAAACTATTCAGAGTGGGAAAATCAGGAACTTGTGAAAGAGACAAATCCTTATGTCTCTTTCCTGTCTTCCAGGTGCGTTGAGCTTTGTGTAAACAAAGACGTTCAAAACTGCTTCAAGTCTAACTTGATACTTCAAGGTCGTATGTGTTACTAGACTTGTGAGTGAGCGGTGTGACATTTAATATTTATACTCAGTAAACGTTAATTGAGACTCGACTCTGCGTAAGGTGCATGTCCCCAAAGCACGACCGCCGGCGAGCGGCTACCCACGCCCAGCTCGCGCACAGCCGCGGGACCAGACGCAGGACGAGGCCGCCTGTCAGAGCCCTGCTGACCGACTGGGGCAGGCCGTGCTCTGTGGACAAATGTGCGAGGCCTGCCCGTCACGGCGGCCTAAGCAGAAAGGCCTGCTAGGTTTTCCCAGGTTGTGAAGTTAATGTTTAACGCCAGCAAGATGCTCTCAGAAGCATCTGCATCTTTTTTCTAGCTTTCTCTGTATCTTAGCTTTGAAATACATGGGCACATGCCATTTGCTGTTGTGGACCTGAGGCCGCTGTGCTGCGACGACGCGGAGACGATGAAGAATGCCGGACAGGAACACTTACTGGAGGTGCCAGGAACCGGTAGAGGCACGAGCCCCTCAGGGCGAGGAACGCCGGTGAGTACGCGCGGTCCTGGATGGGGTCCGGCTCCCGGGCCTCGCACCAGCCCATGCAGACGACCTGCAGGGGCACAGGCACACACAGTGCGTTACACGCGTGCACGCAGGCACCTGCCAGGTGGCTTCTGTGTGCTCTTCACGTCCCGTGGTGTTCGACTTTCCTCATAAAACTGTCAGATTAATTGGCACAAAAGGTGCGTGAACCAGATCGACCTTCAGTAAGTGAATGTGAACCACTCTAAGAGTCTGTGTGTTTCCGTCGGTGTTTATCAACCACACACACACGCGTTGCCTTCCAGAACCAATGGCCGGACTGTGAACTGATTTCTCATGAGAAACAACGAAAGCCAGAACGTCATGGAACGTAGACTTCAATGCACAAAATGAGGACAAACCTAGCATTCCAGGCACCGCAGAACTTCCGTTTCCCCGGGATTTCCTAGCACTAACCCAGATCGAGGGTGACTTTGTGCACATATATTTACACTGATGGGTTAAGCCCAGAAGTTACAACCGCTGGGCACTGCTTTCTTTCAACTGATAAATATATTCGGAGAAGAGAAATATTTTAACCTATAGTGTATTACCAGCCTCACTATGTGTTTACCTTCCAAGGGGAAAAGTACCTCTCCATGTACAAGTTAACCATCCTGAGCCTGAGAAACGCTGCAGGGAGCTGCACGGAGTCGCATTTGTGTCACCGTCAGCTCTGCCTCGCGTGTAAAAGTGTTCAGAAGCGGACTGTAGCTTCTACCATGCTCTTCGTCGCCTTAGCAGACTTACATTGTGATTATTTTGCTTTCAGAAGTGTGAATGTCTAATTTTATGGTGCCAGTTAATAGATGACAGTCGGCCTCGGTATCCACGGGGTTCAGCCCAGTGGGGATTGTGAATGAAGTACATGATCTTGGGTCGTCTGAACCCGCAAACGCAGGACCCGCGGATGTGGAGGCCAGACTGTGGGAGGGACACCCGCAGCGGTGCCGGGAACAGCCCTCGCAGGCACCAAGGGGTGACTGTGTGAGCCAGTTAGACGGGAAGGCGCAGAAGTGTTAAACACGCACGTTTGCGCGCGTCCTTGTTTGTGATGTAGACGACCCTGTGGTTATTAACGACAGTTAACACTAGACCCAGGGGACAGTCTAGGCTATCCTGCTTTCAGATTACAGAGTAACAGTTGCTTGCTTTTCCCTTCAAAGGCAGATTTAAGCCTCAAACACAGAAACGTAATACTGAGCAGATAATTTAAAACACTGGCTAAAATCTTTTATGACAAAATTATGAAACATACTCAGTAATGAAATGGAAAAGCATAGGAATGCTATGTTAAAAATTTGGGAACGTTTTACCTGCTGTAAAATGTGATTCAACGTTTTTTCTTGTTTTCATTTCTTTTTCAATTTGCACATTGATCCTTAATTTTGTTCCCTTTTGCTATTTTTACCTTTATTTGAAGGTGCTCATTCACCAGTCTCTGAATTAAATTAACAATAGCACCAGAGTATAAAATACTTAGGGATAAACTTAACCAAGGAGGTGAAAGTCTCGTACACTGAAAATTATAAAACATTACTGAAGGGAATTAAAGAAGATACAGATAAATAGAAAGACACCTGTGCTCATGGATTGGGAGAATTAATACTTTAAAGTGACCCTAATAACCAAAGTGACAGATGTGATGCCATCCCTGTCAAAATCCCAATGAGATTCTTCACGGAAATAGAAAAATCATCCTAAAATTAAGGGGGTACCACAGGTACTTGAATCACGACAACCATATGAGTAAGACGAAGCTAGAGGCGTTGCACCTGCTGATCTTAAAATGTATTACAAAGCAACAGTAATCAAATCAGTAAGATACTGGTATGAAAGCAGAGGCAGACCGATGCAGCAGAACAGAGAACCCAGAAGTACACCCACGTTCATGTGGTCAGCTCATCTTTGACAAAGATGCCAAGAACACACAGTGAGGAACGGACAGTCTCTTCAGTAAGTGGTGTTGGGGGAACAGCACCCACGTGCTGAAGAATGACACTGGACCTTTATCTCACATCATAAACAGAAATCAACTCAAAATGAGTTAGAGCCTTACATGGAAGATCTAAATCCATCACACTACAAGAAATGCAATTTTAAACCAGTATGCATTTCCTGTGCATAATCTTCCAAAGTGGCTACAATTAAAAAACAGAAAATACCAAATTATGGTGAGGGCTTGTAGAAACGTAAGAGCTCCTATGCAGCCGGGGAGAGTGTGAGCCTTCACTTCTAATGCAAGCTCAGCCCAAGTGCCCTGAAGCTCATGTACAAGAATGTTCCTGTCGCACTGTTCTTAGTAGTCCTAACCATGTACAAATGGCTTAAAATATTAATGAACTGTGTGCCCTCCAATATATTCTGTAGATGAGTACAGTAACCGTGATATCAAAAAGGAACAGTATACAGCAAGAAAAATGAAACATTGTGGTTACCCAGGACAACGTAAGTGAACCTCACAGAACACAATGCTGATTGAAAGCAGCATGTATATACATATATATATATATATATATATATATATATATATATATGGAATATGTCAAATATATGTGTATACATATGTGCATATATATATGAGTTGATTCAGATAAACTATGGTAGTGTTTTGGAATGCCATCTTGATTGGAATAAACGGTACTACAGTAAATTAAGACAATCGCTACCCAAGCTGTCAGGATAGTAGTTATTTTAGAAGCGAGTGAGCCAGGTGTGACAGGGAACAGAACAGAGCGGGAGGCAGAATCTGAGTTGCAAACAGTCCACTTCCTTTGACCTAAGTTGTGGTCACACAGGGGTTTGGCTTTTGAATAATCAAGCTGTACATCTACATTTTATGAATTTTCTATAATGTCTTATATTTGATAAAACTTCATTTTTAAAACAGCACACAATTATTAATAACAGTTTTACAACAATCTCACTTTAAAAATAATACAGAGTTTTATGAGTTTTATAGGAAGAAAGTATTCTAACCAACCTGGTTAAATCCCGTCATTCTGAGACCATTGCAACGAGATAAGATTTTAGTTATTAGTAAGTTATAAGAATTATATCACCTTAATCATTATATTATTTCTTAATTAAGTCAGAGGGTTTTGTTTTAATTCAATTTAATAAAACGTACAGTTTCTCTATGTTTATGACTTCTCTGCACTGGCGAGAGAAAAAGAGAATGAAGTGGTCTACATAACCACAGGAAGGGCAGATCTGGGCTTCCTAAGGCTGTGAAATTTGAGTTTGCTGTCTCTTTCCACCTCTCTAACCTGCTGGAAGCTGAAATATTCAGAACAGTATACTGATATTTTTCAAAAATTATCACTGAATACAATTTTACTATTTTGACCTGAGTGTAGCTCTGAGGAACAGGCTGGGGATGTAGCCAGTAAGACCGAGGTTGTCGGGTTTGTAAGGGATGTTCCTTCACTGCCTGTTGTCCAGGTCAGAGAGCGACCTCAGCATTTTCTGTGTCATAGGAGAGGGCTGTTCTCAATTCTGCACAGAGGTCAAAGGCGCTTTTATTTTTCATCATTACTGTGACTCGTGTGAAATAATTATATGGTGGAGGAGACACAATGCACTTTCAGTAAATTCTTCCTACACCTGTCATAGCAAATAACAACTCCAAAGAAAAGCTGTATTGCTTAATCTTATTTTTAAAGTAAGAAACAAACGAGTAATGCAGGCGTAGGATGTTTCAAGCAGGACATTTCCGAGACGAGTAGGACTGGAAGGAAGTCGTGTCCTGTATGCATGAAGTGGCACTTTCAGATGCGTGCTGTGCAATTTCTAGATAAATATTTCGGAAGCTCGCCTGTCCTCACTTCGGACAGCGGCACCCACGGCACCTGACGGAGCCACGCCTGCTTCTGGTGATGCTTCCAGGAGACGGAGACACAGCCTCACAGACGCTGAGGTGCTGTGGCCACGGCGGCCACCACCGCCTCCCGCGTTCTCCCTCAGCCTCCCCAGGCTGCCCTGGGCCGGAGCCTGCCCTGGCTCACCCACCTCCTGAAGCAGATGCGTCCTGTCTCCTCCGTCCCTGTTCTGGGTGACACCCTCCCAAAAGCCGTAGTCAATCAGCTCAAGAAAAAGGCCAAACTGGATCTCACTCCAGACTTCGGTGTCACCTGGCATCACGCTCACCCTCCCCCGGGACCCGAAGGCCCCCTGCTTTCCTTTCCGAGTGCAGCAATCAGCCCCCCTCTGGCACCTCCTTCCAGGAACCGACCAGGCTTTTGTCCTGAAGAGTGAATACTTTTGGAAACCATGAGAGACCTAGAAATTAGTAAGAAAACGATCTCAGCAGAAAGGCTGCCACTGGAAGCACAAAAGGGCCAGAGAGAATACAGAATTAAAGGAGGCTCTTAAAATCCCTAAATTCTCTTCGCGGGAGCAGCCGTTGAACGACTCAACAGCAAACACCCGCCAGCTTTCCTGATGAAGGGGGAGGGACGCACAGGTCAAGGGCCTGGAAGGCGGAGCCGAGGCCCACGGAGCTGTGACCAGGTCTCACACCTAATCAGGGAATCCAGCATTTGCCCTGCGGAGTCCAGCACTGTTTCAGACCAGTGACTCCTCTTGACCTTCCATTTCCCCTTGTGAACCAGAATGTCTGTAACCGTCAGCATATGCGTTTCTCACTGCTGTGCGCTGAGGCTGCTGGAGGCAGAGGAATGGTCTCTTCAGCCTCACAGTCCAGGGATGGAGAGGAATCAGCCCCAGGGACTGTGCCTGATGGGTCCCACCACGGAGTCTCGTGTGTGCGTGACTGAGGCACAGGGGAGGTGACTGCATTTTGGAATTCGGGCTGATAAGTTTCGGTGAGACTTAGCATTCCGAGCTGAGGTTACCGTGGGGTGAGCCTCCTGGGGAGCTGAGAGAGGAGGAAGGCGTCTCCTGTTTCAGAGGAGCATGAGCCGCTGGGGGCAGAGGGCAGGCCCCAAAGATGCGCCTACTATGCTGTTGTGTTTATACAGCATTTTTTTAATAGCACAATTTTAGAAATGGAAAACGGATGATTGTTTGTCAGAGATGAGGACAGAGTGAGGGGAGAGAGGTGGGTGTAGCTGAAGGGTGACCCACGGCAGCCTGATGGGAACGGGAACCTTCAGGTTCCTGACTGGCGGTAGAGACGGGGACCGACGTGTTCTAACACTGTGTAGAATTGAACACACACACACACACACACACACACACCCACTGCACACTAAGAAAACCGGGCAAAGGCGACAACGCGGAGGGATCGCATCAGTGTGAACACCTTCCTTGTGATGTTGCACTGCGAGCTCTGTGCAGCGACGCCCGTGGGGAGCGAGGCAAAGAGCACCCGCAGGCCCGAGACGCCTCCGCTTTGCCAGCACCCCGCCGGCTTCCCTCCGCTGAGACCTTGCCTCTCACACGCACGTCTCAGGCGTCAGCTCACCCTCTGACTATGTTTCAGGGCGTTTTCACCGATGACCCTCCTCTCCCCAGTTCTGGTATCTCAGCCACGCCTCTCGCTCAGATGGGGTTGGGGTCCCCCCGGCTGGGGACTCGGCCTGGCCAGACAGCTGCCACCCACCCCACACCGGGCCTGCGAGTGAACACACGTGGCCCCACCCTCCACGGCAGAACCACGATTTCTCTTTGTGTGTGACGGTCCTCATGCTTTTAGCCTTGGGTTTTTTTTTTTTTTTTTTTTTTTACTGGTTTTCTCATATTTGGCTCCGAGTTAGACATGATTTCATTCTTTTACTTAGTATTTCAGGATAGGAAGAGCACACAAAATATCTTCTTAAACTAATAAAAGATAATAAAATAAAGCATAGAGCATACGTATCATTTTATGACATACTCCACCGTTTCCCAAGCCTGCCCCACCTTTCACAGCTGGAGTGTAACTGTAAGTGCAGATGTAACTTAGTGCACAGTTCTGTGTTCGGGGCTGTTTTGGTCTGCAGTTAGGGGTTTATCCCAGGCCTGTGAAAACCGACCGCTGGTGAAAAACGTGTCTCCTAAACAGGGCAGTACTTCTGCTTCAAGCGAGCTTGTTTTAAAGCATTTCTTAATGACGAATCATTTGACACATCAGCCGCATCACCTGGGCTGTACCTGGAGGCTCCCCACAGCGCGGAAAGCGGGCGCCGCGGGGTGCAGCGGCCAGGAGCCCGGCAGCCGCGGAGCCGCGGGAGGGACGCGCGGCAGGGCCGCAGGGTCCGCGCGCCACGCGCGTGAAACCAACCCGTTGCCCCCGAGGGGGTGAAGGGCGCTCCTCGGCGAGCACCCTCACTGTGCTCCTCTGCGCCGCTCATCACTTACGTCTTCTTCCACGTGTCAGGGGAAAGGGGTGCACAGTCGGGTCAGCGACATCACGCTCAAGGAAGTGACGAAGAAAGCGGCGCGCAGGGTCCTCCTGTCCGCGGCCACCGACGCGGCTCGTCCTCTGATTGCCCCATTTAACACATAATCACCCCCGCGAATAAGCCTTTTGGCTCCAGGATTCGGAGTCACTTACTACTGATTTGATGAAGTTCTACAAAGTGCTAAAAATTGTCCTGAAATCAGGAAAGAATGCTATTCAGGCAACCGTACAAATGTGTTCTGGTTAAACCAGATTTATAACATAGCCAGGGCCATGATCCATGATTATGGAGAAAACTGTGCGAAACAAAATGTATTCGCTTTCGAAACATGCCTGCCCGCTCACTGTACTATGAGAAGGGGCTCTCTGGAGTTCCTGGGGCTCCTGTGCAAAGCCCTCGCTCCGGAGACCAGGAAATGCTCCCAGAACAAGACAGGACAAGCTTGTCTTTACTGTTACTAGAAACAGTTTCTACCCTGCACATCTGGAGAATCAGATTCCAGATTCATAGCTGTTTTTCCAGTTAATTGCTCTGCTCTGAACTGAAGGATAATAAAACTTCCTCCATCCCCCTGTGAGGCCGAGCGGCTGCAGCCCAGACAGGTCCCCGCTGAGACCCGGGGGCCGGGGGACCGGCTTGCTCTCTCCCGTGCTCATTTCAAAAAAGGAGGAGGCTCAGCGCTTGGAGACTCTCCAGGCCACATAATCCAGAGACATCGGGGTTTATCTGGCCCTGGGAGAGACATTTAGAAATGTTGGCCCTCGCCCCTTCCATCCTGTCTCAAAAGGATGGGTTGAGTCCTGTCCTTTTGGGAGTGGGGACAGTGACTTCTGCCTGGGCACAGGCAGAGAAGCAGTGTTCTCCCCAGCCTGTGTCCTGGGGTGTGACTGACACTCAGGTGCGAAAGGCCATGGGTTCCCTGCAGGTCAAGGTGCGGTGACTGACACTCATGTTACTCTGGCAGCAGATCTGGTTGGGAGAATCAGTGAACTTGTTTCATGACCCAGGGGCCTCACCTCTCAGCTTTGCTAAGCTGGCCTGGCTTTTCACACTCGGGGGCAGGGGGTCGGCTCAGGGGACAGGGAGTGAAGGAGGGGTCCTGTCTGCTCACACCTCTCCTGTCTGCTTCCTGTCCGCCCTCCTGTGGGCATCACCCCAGGAAGGCTTCCTGGAGCCACAGCTGTGTCTTGCTCACAGGCTTTCCAACATTTCCGAGGCCAAATTTACATGTTCCTCCCACAAAGTTGCTCCTCTAGCTCAGAGCCCCCAGCATGAGCCCAGCACTGCCTTCTCCTCCTCAAAGCCTGAATTTCATGTCCATTCTCACATCTTAATTATTCCTGCCTGTGATGGTTAGTTTTACGTGTCAACTGAGCTGGGCTTTGATGCCTCGTTGTTTGATCAAACGCTGGCCTGGACGCTGCTGTGACGTTCATCTGTAGATGTGATGAACATCTGCAACAAGCTCACTGTAGATAAAGCAGGTCCCCCTCCACTAGGGTGGGCCTCTCCTAATTGGGTGAAGGGCTTAGGAGCAAAACTGAGGTTTCCTGGAGAAGAAGGAATTCCGCCTCAGGACTGAGTTTCTGCCTGCTGGCCTGTCTCACAGATTTCAAATTTCCAGCCCCAACACTCACAGGAGCCACCTCCTTAAACTAAATCTCTCTTCGTACGTATCTCTCATCGGTTACTTCATTTCCTAGAGCCCCTTGCCTTGTGCACGGCCTCTTCCCTTTGTCCCTTCAGCCCTGGGTGTGGGGCTGCTTCCTGCTACCTCTGCGCTAACTCTAGTCCCTTCTGTTTACCTTTTCAGTCACGTATTTAACACTTGATATCTGGTTAAAATTCTGTACATCAAATTCTCTCTGTTCAAACAACAGGAGTGGTTTCTGCCTCTTGGCTGGACTCTGAGAGAGGCTCTCTTATAAAGGCTTCAGTGTTATTCAGAGAGGGGTGAGACGCTACGGGGAGTTCTTATGAAATGGCAGGTGCTCACCCCTCCACCTCTAAGGAATGGTCCGACATCTGCTAACATCCTGCCGCCTTGTCCACGCCCCCGGCAGTGCCTTTCCCCCAGCCTCTTTCCAGGGCCCCTGTAGGAGGTTCAACAGAGGACCTTCTCCACAGGGAAACCCCAAGAGGAGTTTAACTGAAGCTTTAACTGAACTGCTTTAAATGTCACAATAAGCCAATGAGTGTTCACTCCTGTTTTCCTTCCTCCGGACGCATCTCCATTCTGCTTCTGGATCTCCCTCCTCCTGATGTATTACCATAGAGTATCCAGTATTTACTAACTTCTAAATGTGCTGCGTCACTCCCTCCAGGGAGAGCTGCTCCCCAGCACGTCCAGTGCCCTAAACACGGCCTCATGGCAATTCTGCAGGCTCCTCACCGAGCACTTGTCAGTGCTTCACGCACATTGACGCGTGTTCTGCATTTAGTTTTGCTCAAGGAACAAAATAAACTATTATACAGAGCTTAAGAAATTCAAACAAATTTCATTAAAAAATTTTAGTTTCTGTCACTACAACAAATGCATATTAAGCATATCCATTTTAGTCATTCTCCTAAATCTGCCTGTTGTTGAAACTGTGATTAAAATTAATTCATGCCCCAGTGGGTCGGATTATGTAATTAAAATGCAAATTTCAGTGTGGGTCATTGCTCACTGAGTGGTTAAAAGTCATTACAAACGTTATCATGACATTCTCCTCTGCACCAATTTGTCAGAACACACTTTGAGGCCGGCCTGACAAACTCATTCTCCCACCAGGTTTACGCTTTCATTTCTGAGGACGGAACCAAAACTAATAACCCAGAAAAGTTGCCACATTTGGTGAGAGGGAGCGTCCTTGCTTCCTTGCTGGGCAAGTGGCCCGAGAACTGCAGTCCAGGGGTCCAGGCAGCAAGGCTCTCCCTCAGGTGCGGCGCTAGCAAGTGTGGTTTCTGTAGTATCTCAGAGATATGCTGGTATTTTTTCAAAATGTAATTAAAACCTAAAATTCACTTGAAACCTTAAGAACTGCTATGTCACAAATAATCATATGTCCCATCTATATTTTCTTATTTTGGGTAATGAATTGTATGTAACATAACTTTTGTCTTATTTTTTCATTTTTAATGTTAATAAATAATATATTTTTAAGCTAATAAATAATATCTATACAAATGTTTATTAAAAATAAATCAAACATACAAAATATATAAAATGAAACATGAAAACTGTATCTTCAAAATCCTCTGGACTCTGTGTTTGCTCTAGGGACATTCAGGGGCGACCATCTCAAAGACATCCTCCTAAAACTAGAAACATGTGCAAAGGGAAGAAAAAACCCAAAGGTGGATTTATTGTGGGGGTGAGTGTTTAATTTTTAAACTTTTATTTCTGCACTTATAGACCTGTTGGAGTACGTTGGTATTATAATCCAGGGAACAACTGTAACAAATCTATGTGACAATTTTTCTATTGGTGGGACAACTGTCTTGTCTTTATCTTTCTGTTACACGTAAACTTCTTTCTGTTAACAATGCCCTTTAAAAAAGAAGAACTATTGAGCCAAATGATACGTGCAGTTTAATGTTGACACTTAATGCAGGACTGCCCTCCAGAAACGTGTGACCTCTCACTAACAATGCATGAGATTATCTGAAGATTTAAATGTATTAAAGGCTTTTATAAACGTAACTACAACAATTAAATATAGTGACATCAATAAATTGATGATATCTGTGCTTCACAAAATACCTGTATTTCCCAGTTCATTAAGATACAGGTAAAATGCACGTTTGCACATTTTTTCTCTCCTTACGTGTTTCGCCTGACCATAATGAGGTCATAAGTCACTGAATTCAGGCTTCTTGGTTTGGATTTTCAAATATGTGTTGTGATTTATCATTGTCCTCCACAAGGGATGCAGTCTCTGTGACGAAGACATGAGCTCAAGGAAGATACTCTTTTATTGTTTTGCAAAAGAGACTCCTTTCATTTGTTCCAGACCCAACAACAAGGAAGCCTGCACTCAGCAGTCTGCGCCCCCTGCAGCAGGGCGATGCCAGCCACGCCGGCCGCACGCCTCTGGGCTCAGAGAGTGCGTGTCGGAATTGCGCTGGGCCAGCACTCTGAGGCTCCCTAAAACGTGCACCCTGTCTATCATTGCCACCACACACCCACTCTAGTCTTGTCTTTCAGTAGAAGTCTGATGACAGAATCGCCCATTTCCCCAGTTTTTAGGTAGGCCCTTGCCCTGTGCTAAATGCCTAAGAGCGGCCACAGAATGAAGCCTTAGTAATTTGGCCAGTGTTTCCTTCCTCTACGCGAGGCTTTCTGACCCCATGTCGGCTGCTGTTTCAGCCTCTTCAGGAAGTGAATTCTGAGCCCAGATGACTTGCATCTATGAGCCACATCTGATCCAAGTCACCTGCACATCCCTGTGCAACTGCTGGTCAGATACAGGCTCGAACCATCCATTGGACAAGTCACTAAATGGGTCCTGGAGTCGCTGTCTGTGACTACCCTGCTCTGATGCCCTGGAAGGTCTGCCCCACTGGAGAGAGATGAGAAGTCGGCTTCGTACTAAGAGGATAAGTCATACTTACACAATGGAGCACAGATACTACAACATGTTCAACACCGTGGACATCATCGCAGACAACGTGCGGGGCAGGACTTAGCAACTGCCAGGCCACTGTCTACTTCCTAGTATCACACTAACACGGTACTCAGACCCGAAGGTTCATCTCTCTGTTCTGATACACTTGTTAACATGTTACAGGACTAGTGGAAAAAAACAAAACAACAGCTGACGCTCTTCCTCTGCATAATAGTTAGACTTAATGCATCACACAGAAAACACTGTTTGAATAAAATCATATATTTAGCAACACACAAGTGTACACCATAGAGAACTAATATGCTATTCAGAAGACTTACTAAATCAAAAAAATTTATGTATATTTAAACCAAATCTTTTCCTGTGAGTTAAGAATTTGTAAAACATTCTTTATAGATCACTATGTTCAAAAGATCTTTCAGCTATTATCCTGGAGAGAAAAGTTCTCAAAAACTCTTAAAAGGCACAACGCTTATCATGGTGGCTTCAAATATAAGATTAAGCATTTATTTCCATTATAAATGCTCATCACGCTCATATGTGCCTAGGAATTTTAAGGGTAGTCCAATAGAAAGAAGAAAATTGATTCCATACTGTTACTCACTATGAAACACACTTAATATGGTGCAAAATGAAATAATTACTATAGTCATTTATTATCCCCCCTGAAAAAAAAAATCTCAACACACAGAGTGTAACTCACAGAGAAGCCGTCACACGGCACTGCTCACATGTGCGCTGTGCCCGGGCCCCCAGGACCGGGGCTCGTCCTCTACACTGTGCCCCGCAACTGCTGACATCACGTGCTTCCAGAGCTGACCCCTCGCCTCTTGCTTCCTGGTGGAGGCACTTATGGGAGAAGCCAGTGGTACAGAAGTGGGGCAAGAGAGTGAGGCGAGGGCCCAAGTCTGCCCCAGCAGAGGCTGCTAAGGGCCCCCTGAGGACCCAGCCCAGGGGGCAGAACATCTCTGGTCAGCATCCTTATCTGCATGAACACTTTAATAATCTGATACAGCACCCTCCCTTGGCCTCTTCAGGCCTGCAACAAGCACAGCACAAGTCCTGTAAGCCATCACAAAAGACTGCTGACTTAGGCTACATAAAAATGCAAAGGTTAACTCCCCTTCCTGTACTGTGAGTATGCAGAGCTTACAGATAAGTAAAACAATAAGAAGAAAATAGGAACACGCTTAACATGTAGAGAAAGACACATGAGAGGATATGCCAGTGCCATTTAAAGATGCTCATGGATAAAGAGGAAGTGGTGTATCTATACTATGGAATACTACTCAGCCATAAAAAAGAATGAAATCATGCCATTTGCAGCAACATGGATGGACCTGGAGATCATCAAACTAAGTAAAGTAAGCCAGAAACAGAAAGACAAATACCACAGGAAATTCCTTATCTGTGGAATCTGGAAAAAGATAAAAATTTTATTTACAAAGCAGAAATAGATTCACAGACATAGAAGACAAACTATGGCTACCAAAGGGGAAGTGGGGGAGGAACGGCTCAGATTTTCAGTGGAGGATGTTCCCTGATCTTCTAGCGCTCTGCTATCACGCCTTGCGGGTGAGTTTTCCCTATTATGCACAGGAAGGAACGTTGACCTATAAACGAACCCTATTTCCTGAAAGACTTCATTTGCACGGAGGAAGGTGGTAAGGGAAAAATCTATTAACTCCTGCTTAAAGTGTCAAGAAGAATTCAGTATGAATCCAAAATTGTGAAATGCTAAGAGATTTGAAATAAAATTTCACTACAGTAATATTAAAAGGCTAACAAATAAAAAGCCATGGATGCTAATGTTTACCTGTGACAATTATAGACAAGTGGCTCAGAATACCGGTAGTTTTTATTACGGTTTATTTTCAGCTTTGTATTTGACTCCCCCAGTGTTACTCGAGCCCTAGATACGAGCCGCGGTGGGGAGGGACGTCGCTCGTCACGGGAGGGGGCTCGGGGGACACGCCCCTTGCAGTTGTCGCCGTAAATAACGCGCAGCCGGGGACGGTCAGGGTTGACTATTCGGTGGTTAAATCACACTCAGTGCTAACACGGCGCACGCTGAGGGTCGAAAAGGCGGGGGGGGGGGTGTGAAAACACAAATATTAGAGTCATTCTGAAATGAAATATTTCAAATGAAAGATTCTTCGCTCATTTTTTTGGCAGGAACTCCCCCAGAGTAGATCTTCCGTTTCCCACGTCTGACCGTGGAGCGACAGCGTCTGGGCCCGGGCGTCGCAAGCGCGCCCCCTGGCGGAGCCTCTGTCTGAGTCACGTGGGCTTCGTGACTCCCCCTGCTCAGCCCTGGGAACTTGTTAAACTGCTTTTCCAGGATATCACCGGCGCGCTCCCAGCCTCGGAGTCACCTGGGCTGGGCTGGGAGGGACACAGGGAGCTTCCCAGGCGTCAGCCCAGAGAGGGTGAACCAGACGCTCTGGGCTGGAGGCCGGCCCGGCGCCCGGAGCAAGGGCCCCGGACACACGCACACGCCCCCCGCCCTGCACCTGCCGGAGCGTCGGCTGGAGGAGGGGCGCAGTGGCCTGGCCGGGGAGGCGGCCAGCGGACAGCACGCTCTCCGAAGCCCTTCTCAGCACCTGCTCAGCCACACGTGGCTGTGCGGGCAGTCGGGCCGCGGGCGTCACTGACGGTGCAGTTTACAGCAGAACATAAGCTGCAGACCGCAAAGAACTCACTTATGAATGTGATACGTCAGTCATGGCGTATGTTGAGAACCTGACACTTGGTATCACTTAACTTTCAAAAACAAACCTGTAAGACAGTTGCTGTCACACAAATGCTACAGACGAGGGAGCTGAGGTTTAGAAAAGAGAAGTAACTTGGTTTTAATGAGCTGCAGATGATTTAAACATTTGCACCACTGAAATTAACTTGTGACTGGAGCGCCATTTACCAACAGATCTGGGAGGTGTCTGGATTTTGATCAGCGGTTGTAAACTGAGATTGATGCCAAGGGTCAGAGTTTTGTGTCCCGTCACTGCAATTCCACCCTCACACAAACCTGACACAGGGGCGGCTCACGAGAGCCCAGAAGCCAGGCTCTCACTCACTTCTTCTCCCTCTAATTAACGTTCACGTTATGTTTATGAAAGCAAGGGAAGTTGGGTTTAGCATAATAAAGCTGTAAGTGGAATCAGTTATTTTTATAAACAATTATTTTATTCTATAGTCAATTGTTAGTCTAAGAAGCCAACTATATTCTTAGGTTGATTAATCTGACATGATTTTCCTTTCAGACAGTAATTCAGACTCATTTTAAATACTGTCAGCTAACTTTCAACTCAACTTCCCTTTAACTTTTAGATCAATTAAATACAGGCCTTCCAAATGTTAAGACGCAGTGAAGCGATCTAATGTAAATAGCTGAGTTATTCAACTTTGTATTCAAATAAATATGATTATTTTGTCCAAACAGTTCTGACTTAATTCACTTAGATAGAAAGCTTTTCTTAAAACTGCCTTTAATATTAGAAAAAAACCCAGATCTATTACATAATATAAAAGAAATCTAATAAAATATGTATTTTCCTAAAGTTGGCAAGTGATAGTACCAATTATTTCCACATAAAAGTTAAATGCAGTCAAGATTACCTTCCATAACAGATAAAATAAAAGAAATACATGATTCTTTGTGAGAGTTTTTCCATCTTACCTGCTGGTTTACAGGAAAGTTTCTGTTGATTTTTTTAATCTGCAATGATAGATAAATAATCAAAGTGAGAACAACAGAGATGAAGTAACACAAGGTCCCTTAAATTTTATGAGAACTTATTTCTAGTGAGTTAACGTAAACCGGTATCTATACTGACGCACTAAAATCGCTGCATATCAATCACCTCTTATGAAAACATTTTTAAATTAGCTATTAAAATCGTTCCAATTTCATATGCAAACATTTCAAAGGATTCCCATCTAATAATTTTCTCTTTATGAGAAACAAAAAGCCTATGTTTTCACACAATTTTAAATAATAATCTACTAAGAACACAGAGAGTAACTTTCTAAAATGTTACTTTCCACTTTGAAGTCGTGTTATATTCAATTGTTACAACACGTAAGAGAACAGAGGAAATGGAATATTCCAGCGCTAAAGGATGATGTGTGTGTATCGAAATATTTTCAGCTAGGACTGAATTTATTGAATAAAATAAATATTTACATTAAGACAATTTATTGAACAACACGTCTTAAGAATTTAAAATAAATTTTCGGAGAAAGAGTTTCCTCTGTATTAAGTCATGTAAACTAGCTTAAAAAACCAAATGAAAATGAACATCAGATTTAGACAAATGACCTTATGATACACAAAGTCTCTGTTCAACAGAAGTTTTACTGATTAAAACCGGTTTTCACCTTTAGCTGGGTTTCTAGGGACCCCTGAGAGGTGCTCTCTGCATGCTATGATCTTACATCAGACTAAGACAGACCATTTCACTTAGGAATTGTTTTGGTGAATTGTTTTATTTTTTCCTTTTCTAGTTTTAGTCCCCTCTGTCTTACTGAGAAATGTGAATTAAGAGGAAATGTAATGAACAGGGTGCACAAGGCTGGAGAAGCACCAAACGACTCAGCTAAGAAAACAGACTGACTGGGGGGACACGTGTCTGTTAAAACACGGAAGAAAATCAAACTTGAGAAATTGATGCGATTATGTGATTTCCACACAGCCATGTACCAAAAAGCCTGTCTTTCTTGCATTGATCCGACCATTTCAAAGCAGTTTTTGCTCTGGTGAGGAATCAGCTCAGGAAATCTCTGAAACTATTGGTGCCTTCAGCTAAAATCAGGATAGTTCAGAGATGTAGGCAGAAAGAGCAGGACTCTAAACATGTTTTACTGACCAGTCAAACAATCCATGTTGAGTACGTTGTGCAACTGTGCCTTTTATTAGGTTTTAAGGATTGCTATAAAATTCTACCAATATTTTATGTGAACCACTGTCTTCGAGGACGTACTATCCAGCCTTGTGTCTTTCAGTCCCCCAACATGTATTTTAGTTCTCTGAATAATGCAGAACGTATGACTGAAGTGAAGTAACTGACACTGCTTTGCCTGACATTTACTTAAAATGGCATTCAGTGAAAACTGCCTTTCAGAATCAGGCCTAGGCCATCAAGCTTGCTGAAATGGAATTCCCCCAGGTTTGTGCAAGGAAACAATATACAGTGCTTCCATTTCTGGTTTTTTCCTGAATCATACTGGAACATCTTCTAAACAGGAATTCAATACCTTGAATGAATTAGATAGGCAGGTACTTTCAGATTTATAGCACAGACACGTGCGCGCACACACACACACACACTGATGATACACGGTGCTACGTTCTTATGACGGGGACAACCTGTGGAGCCCTACGAGGGTTTCCTGGTTAATCTGGGTTCATGCGGTCTAACCAGAGAATACGCTGAGTGATTTTAACTTGAGATTAAAAAATAGTTACCTGAACAAAAGTTTTTATTAAAATGTGTGAAATGACCAAAAGAAAGCAAATGAATTCTTTTAAGTCGCCACAGTGTGAATGAGAAATAAAGCAAATTGAGTCTCTTTACAACCCTCTAGGCCTGGAGGTAGCAGGGTAAATGCGCAAAGCAGTGTTCCATTAAAAGTGGCCTTTTCCTGATTTTTTCCTCTTCATACTACTTAGCGTTATCTAACATTGTTTATTTTAATTTATTTTTGTATTATGATTCCCTGAAAAATAAGTTCATGAAATCATAGATTTCCACCTGTTTACGTCACTCTTTTAAAAAGCTTTTTATAGAGGTCCTGGGGATTGAGCCCCGGCCCTGGTGCGCGCTGAGCACACGCTCTACTGCTGCGCGGCCCCGCCCCGGTTTGCACCGCTCCTTGCACGCAGAAGTCCACGAAGTCTTGTCCGCCCAGCTCGGTGATGAGCTAGTGAAGAGACAGGCGACTCGGAACGAAGAATCTCACTCTTGTATTTGACTAACTTAGTCTTGAATGTAAGTTACTTCTAAAGAAAAAAAAAAAAATCTTAATTCTTAGCTTTGAATGTCTATAGTACTTTCAGTGGCTTCCAAACCTAGAGTTTATGCCGTGCATAGAAGAACAGGGAGGAAGGAATGCTTGATGATGTAAAAGCAAGTTGCCAGCTCACAGGGAGAACAGTCTCTGGGCTGAGACAAAAATACGGGGGGAGAGAGAGAGGCTCAGCACTCTGGCCAAGGCGTGAAGCGCACATCGGTCTGGGGAATCCAGGTGGGAGCGCTCTGGGCTCCTCCCCAGGTGCTCATGGAATCCCCAGGTCCAGGGTGGTTTCCAAATGACAAAACAGCTGTAACCAGAGAAAGCGATTCAGTCTGAAGGAGGGAATCCAAGCTCTTTCATGCCTGACTGGTAAGGAAATGACTAGGACGCTGGAGATCCCGGCAGGACACACACGTCAACGAGTGCATCACAGACAGAGCGTGACGCCAGGCCACCTGGAAGGAGCTCCACAGAGAGGTCCCAAGGACAGGGTCTCCGCAGGGAGGAGGGAGGAGGGGGGACAAGGAGACCTGCAAGCCCAGAATTTCCCCTGATAACTGACTTCTGACGCTGGACTGGCTGGGACACTGGGAACCTCCAAGACAGATCACAGCGCTGGCAGAAAAGGCAGACAGAGGGCAGCGAGGCTCAGACTTCTGTTCACAAAATTCTTATGAAAACTGACCTGAGGGCTTATCCAGCAAATCACCACACACAGCCTTCTGAGCGGGACTCCTCCCGCCTGCTGCACCTGACCTGACAGTGACCTATATCCTGACCTTGACAGTGACCTACACCCACTCCCGCCTGCTGCACCTGACCTGACAGTGACCTACACCCACTCAGCTGTGGAGGAGATTCTGGCATTCAGTCACCAAGTTCATCATGTAACAACAAGAGACGTCACAGGTGAAGGTGCGTACTCCTGTAACTTTCTTCTTGATAAAAGACAGATGAGTAACAGCAGTATTTCAGGTTTGCCCTTCTGTCACACTTACACCCTCCATCTAGGGTAGCATTTTTAAAAAGCAAATCTTCAATTGCCCTTTCTTAATTAATGAATTAATCCCTGCCCAGAATCCCATATCCCTCAGACCCTCGTGATCTGGCCCCTGCCTCTCACAGGTGTCCCCGGTGTCCCGGGTCCCAGTCTGTACAGACCTCGGGGACACACGCCTTGTGGAGGTTTTGCTCACAAGCTCCCCGGACCCCCACCTGCTCGCTCTCCTTCCCTCTTCCCTCCTTCCCTCTTCCTTCCTTCCCTCTCCTTCCCTCCTCCCTCCCTCTGTCTCTCCCCTTTTCACCGGGTAAGAATCTTCTTTTTTATTATGTCTACCTAAGGTGCACAGAGATTAAATAGGATTGGTTAAGTTGCCCCGGGACATGGCACAGCCTGGTTGTGTCTGACACCACAGGCTTTGCTCTTGGACACACATTCGAGAACCATGTCGCCATGAAAGCATTTCTGAAAACCCGCGCAGAAGTGGTCAGTGACCTTCCCCTGTGGTCCTGCCTGTGGGTCCGGCTGACTTTGCCTTGTTCTCGGTGCAGGTACTTCTGACCTCCCTGCACCGGAACCTTAACCGCAGACTGTCCTTCCCACCTCTTCTGCCCTCGGCCTCGCTCTGGGCCCGTGTGACCTCGCATGCCCTGTCAATCACAGCTAGACGGCTGGCGGGGAGGGCTCGGGGGGCGTCACGGGCTGCTCCCACCTTCTCAGAATCCTGGACCTGAACCCAGACCGCGGCCCCAGCCCCTGCTGCTGCCGCCCGGACTGCAGCGCATCCCCAGGGCTTGTGCAAGGCTCCCGGCTCTGACCCGGAAACCTGTAACCAGCTCAGCGGTCCTAATTCTTCTTAACGAGGATCCGATTTCATCCCCTTTCTTAGTCGAAGCTGAGAGCCTTGTAATTTATTGAAAGAACCCAATTTATCCACTTTGCTAATGATTTCCATATAAACAAATCAACAAAAATGCAAAACTAACGGAAGTCACTAGACTGGTACGTATTTTGGGCTACTGGCAGCAGCTGGTACTAAGACCTCACATCCTCTTGCTATGACAAAACATTGCATGTTCTAATTATATCAGAAATTCTGGGAATTTAATTTTTATGACAAATCTCAACATAAAAAATTTGACATTTACTTTAAATTTTAGAGACACTGAGAACTAAAAACAAAAACCTGTTTGTGAACGAGACGTGGTTTATAAAAAATGACTAGGCAACTTCAAGGTGTTTGAATACGAAATACAGATAGTAGTTTTCCTAAATTTGAAAAAAAAAAAGAAATAGAAAAAATGCTTTTTAATCAACCTAATAAAAATAAAATTAATAATTAACCTCATATGAAATACAAACATTCATTCCTGAATGTCGAATGTCTTCCAAATTAAAATATTACCTGGTGGTTTTATTCTACTGCAGCTATTTTTAGACCTTTATGGGCCTGTCAAGAGTAAACGGTCAAATACGCCCAAGGGCTTTTAAGATTCATCTTGGGGGGCGGGTAGACAATGCACTACGGAATTACAACAATTAAAACACGGTTTTACCACTGCAAAGCCAAACAAACCAATGACTTTTGATAGAAAATCAAAAATTAAATCTAAAATGTGTATTACTGAGTTAATGATAAAGATTGTATTTTAAATTTGAGTAGAGAACAATGCTGGGATAATTGGTTAATTCCTTGAAAAACAATGTATCACCCACTAACTCCCCCTGCGTCAGTGTTTAATGTAATGCACACACATTTAAGATGGGGCGGGATGGCCTGAGGCACACCTACCTTCCTATTCATAGTGACCAGAACGGGAAGGTGCATTTAATGAAAGCATTTTATTTAAAGAAATCTGAGAACATCATCCCCCCACCCCCACCCCGCCTCCCCCAACTGTGAGGAGGGTGAGCTCCTGGCTTCAAACACAACACCTCAAGGCATTCGCTGAATTTTGAATCTGAACAGGACAAAAGGCTAAAAAAGATTAATCTGAAAATCTATGAAAACAGACAAGAGTTTAAGAAATGTATGCTGAGAGAGGAGCGAGGAGAAGCCAGAGGCAGTCAAGGAGAGGGGCACCGGGAAGGACCTGTCCTGGAATCAGGCTTGCTCTCAGCCCAAGGCCTGGGGGCTGTATCTTTGGGGCAGGAAAAACACAGAGCCTTACAAAAACCTCAACCCAGCCTTGATTCGGCTGGATTTAGACATCGGTCTTAGTTTACAAGACTAAAGAATGTTCATACTCTGATTCTTTTTCTAGACACCTCTATTAAGATGTAATTAGCAATGTTTTCACTGATTAATATGCCAAAAATCATAGGGCATTATTCCAGTAATGATATATTTTAAATGATGTGTGTGTCAAACAATAACATTCATTAATTATGACATTAACAAACAGCAAAATCCCTATCAGCCCATTAAATGGAGGTGATGTCAGGATGCAATTACTGTCATGGGAAAATGTTCATGTTTAACGTTAACTGAACAAAGGAGGAGAACGGTCGTTCTCCTTTTATGTATGTAAACAAGTTACGCTTTTTAATGTGTACATAACACGTACACTAACAAAAACACTGGCAATAAATATACCATTATTACTGCAATACATTTTCTTTTTTTATTTGTTTTTTGGGGGGTGGAGGTGATTTGGTTTATTTATTTATTTCTAGAGGGAGTGCTGGGGATTGAACCTAGGACCTTGTGCATGCTAAGCGTGCACTCTACCACTGAGCTATACCCTCCCCTTTACATTTTCATTTTTATCCTCTTCTGCACTTCAATAAATAATTAAAATTTAAAAATACTATGATAGCACAAATTTTAAAACATATCTTTTTACCAGGTCTATTACCTCAAATGGCAAATAGGGCTTAGGGTCTGAATCTATAGGAAACAATATGCCCAAGAGATGTGAAAGTCAAGTGCTGGAGACACACTCTTGCAGAAGGAGAATTTTAAATAATTTTTAAGGGAAAGAACAAATTGGAAACCCAACGTGAGAAGAATCTTCACGTTGTGGATGAAATGGAATAGAAGAGAAAGTTATTTTCAAGATCCTAAAATTTATTACTAAAAATAGTTCTTGCTGCATCTCATCTACATATTTTTATAGATGTTTAATCAAATTGAGAAAAAGCTGCCTCTTATTTTGTCAAACATCTTCACCCTTTATTTTGCTTTCCCATCTTATTTTACTACATTAGTGTCTTTCTTTTTCTTATGGGAATCTTTGTACTGATGAAGTCTTATTTAAAGAAACAAATATTTAAAACCACATAGCAATATGAATTTATTGCTGCGTTATAAAATTTTAGTTTAAATTCAGTAGATTTTTCATTAGAGACTCTTCATTAGAACTTTAAACTTTAAGTTTGTGATTTTGCTTAAAAATCGAGGGGTACATGTAAAGGCAAAGAAAGCTTACATCACAAAACCTTTTCAGCTAATATTTCTTACACTAAAAAACTGAAAAAATAATCATAATTCTACCACTTTACAATTTTACCCAACATCAAAAGTGAACATCTACTTAAACAGCATGAACTGTATTTTAAGTAACAATATAGACCTTGTCTGATGTCTGAACGCCGGGGGAAATGATAATGTGTCCCTTTTTTTCTTTGAAAGCATTTAATTGAATATTAATGATGGAAACCCTTAAAGGAAGTTAGTTATTGCAGATCTGTTAAATTGAGATAAGAATAATTACATGACTGGTTCTAATAAAGAACTGCTTGGACTTGATTTATTAAAAATAAAATTTGAAGTCACTAGAGTGCCCATCTGCTTTAAATATCACTCTAATTTTTTAATTCCTTAATTTCGTATATTCAATTTCAGCATCGCCAGTTGTGCCCAGCAATCAAAGCAGAAGTATCCTCCCCCGACATTCTCTTTAGACAAAGGGAGATGCAACAGGACATTTAAATAGTCCTTTACACAGTTTTTCCCCCTCCCACTTTAAATGTTTAGGGATTTTTTTTTTCCAATTAAAGGTTTACGGGTAAGTGAAGAGCTTACATTTAAAACCTGGGTCCTAATTCTGTTACTCTTTGCTGTTTAACCCTCATGTACACGTCGGCTTTGACGGCTGGGGAGGTGTGTTCCCCGGACACACACTGCTTACAAGGTGTATTTTCCCAGGAAAATTAATTGTGAAGATTTGTCCAAGCAAATAAATCCTATGGAAGCAAGAACCCACCGTCCAGCTCCCCTACAGGTCTGTGGCTAATACCAGCTAGCAGACGAGTGAGGGCCTGGAGACAGCTTCACCCTGCAGGCACAGGCCCTCCCGGGGACAAGGGGCGCTGGCGTGTGGGCGGCCGCCGCCGCCGCGCACCGGTCCTGCGGCTGCTCAGACTCTGCCTTGACCGGGGAAGGGAAGAATCAGAATTGATCTTTGCCGCAGGAGCCCCCATTTCAGCTCAAGTTTTTCACCCATTTTTCCCTGAATCTGGACTCTCTGCCCTTGCTACCTTGGTTGTTCCCCGTGCCTGTAGGAGCAACTTCAGAAGCACGCCATGTTGCTTTCAAAAGCCTGTCTGCTAACAGTACATCGATATTTTGAGATGATTAAAGGCACTGTCTTAAACTTTATTTTCTAGTCCAAGAATTTTAAAATTTTACCTATCATTGTTTTTAAGATTAGAATACATGTATGACACATTTCACACATAGTACACACACATACACACACACACACATCTTCATCGTGAATGAGCTGCCTGAAAGCTGAACTAGGTTGTAGCCATTTACAAATGTCTGTTTCTTCACTCAGAGCTGACGCCATTCGTTCTCCCACGAACTCACTAGACGCCAGACGTGACTGTGGGTTGGACACCAAGTGAATGCCAAGGATACCAGATTCCTATGCTCAGAATCGTCTGGCATAGGTGACAGGTAATTCTGGGCCTTTGGCAGGTGTGGTACAGCAGGTAACAATGTGTGCGGAGAGGGAGGAGGGGTCCTTGCGGGGGCAGCGTGGGAGCCCTGGGTTTCAGGAAGTGATGGAAGTGATGAGATGTTCTTTATCTGCCGGGATTGGTCAAAGGTGAAGGAAATAGGTTTGACCATTGCCAGATGACCCGTCAGCAGTCCTGGCGAGGGGGACGCACAGGCCTTACAGCTGAGGATTCAGACAGGACTCTCAGGACGTGTCTGCGGCCGCCTCTGCTCGCTGGTGCTCAGCTCTGAAGGTCCGTCTTAAGAGGAGGGGAGTCCAAGAAACACTGAATCGAGGGGCCACAAACTCAAAATTTTCGTGGACACCTTCCCTTCCACACAAGGCCTGCTACCAGGTGAGCCCCGGAAGGCTTGGCCTCAGTGAGCATCTGGAGGTCAAAGGTGTTTCCTTGGACTCACTTCTTCAGAAATAGAGCCTGAGGAAGAGCCACAAGGGTTAAACTGCTCTTGAGCGAGGATGTTCAGTCTTATGGAAGCAAGAGTCACAGGCAAACAGACGTGAGGCCGGACAGCAGAAGGCAGGCGTCCACCAGGGGGCGGTGGCCATGGTTTCTCAGCCAGTCACTGTGGGTTTGTCACCAGGGAGTGACGCCTTCAGAGCGTCACGTGGTCACTGTGCTTCCCAGCGGTCCGTCTACCGAGGGATGGTGGTCATCTGTAGCTTGCCTCTTTCCGGCCCTTGACTTCCACTGGACGGTGCAGGTCCCGTGGGGAGTAATCACCCCCTGGTCCTCCTGAGTGGCCGTTAGTCTGGGAGCAGTGGGGGGCGGGCCCGGTGGGGTCAGCCCTGGGGCCGGGGGCATGACGGAGCCCTGCCGAATCCAGCCCGAGGCGGGAGCGGTGGCAGAAGGGGCGGTGTGTGCGGGCGCTGCACCTGCAGCTCTGAGGCCTGAGCTACCAGGAGCTGGGGACGCTCTGGCCGGGAAGAGAGGCAGAAGAATCAGGCCCGGGGGAGCGGCTGGGGGCTGGGGGCGACTGCACCAAGGCGGGCACAGCACTGCGTCCACTGAAGCTGCCCATCTGATCATGATCGCACTGTTCAGTTAACCTCCAAGCAGATGCTCTGGGTTGTGCAAATAAGAATCAGCTACTATTTTCCAATGTCAACCTTGACTTCTGGTGAGGAGTTTCCTGAGAGCCAAAGCAGGTTAGCTACTGCACCGAAACCCCTCCTGACGAGATACGCCAAGTCAGTCACGCAGAGAGCGAGGACATGACGGCAAGGAACACGCGCGCGGCACAGGCCCGGCTGGCCCTCACGCTTCCTCTGCTTCGGCTTCCTGGCTGCCTCGGCTCGACCGCCCTGGAACCAGTTCCGGCTGCCACCGGCGTGCCTGGCGCCCCTATTTTGGTCTGTGAGGAGAAACAGTGCAGAAAACAACACGCTAGCACAGAAAAGTGCATCTAAGGGCACAGAAACGCCAGCAGCCGTGAAGGGAGGAAAGTCGCCTTCAGTGGCGCCCATGCCTGTCAGAACTGCACTCCAGAAGCTCTGATCACAGACTCGAGTTCCTTTTCGGTAAATCTCCTTTCTTCTAGGCTTTATTTTGTCATGACTTTCAATTCACCTACGAGCTTTGTTGAGTCCTTTGAATGCGGCAGACGTGACAAAAGTTTTTCCTTCAGCTTTTCACACCCCACGGTATTATGGGAAAAATATTCCCTTTCTTTTCAAGTTGCAAGTGTTTGCCATTCAGTATAGCAGCTCTCTGTGGATTATGTATGACTCCCAAATAAGTTTTTTTTTGCTCCTGCAAGTAAATGGGTAAAATGTAGGCAGACGGGTGAACTACATCCTGATGGGCTCGAATGGCTGGTGAAGTGAGTGTGCATGAGTCCTGAGGGCTGCGATCGTCCCACGGAAATCAGAGGGGTATCGGCTGTTCGTGTGTTATCTTGAGAATTTATATGCTTTTGGTATTAAGCAATGTAGTAGATATTGTTGGTCGTCTGACTCAAAAGCCATGCACACTTCTTTTCTTGGTGACATATCACCATAAATGCTAGAAAAAGTAGAGACTAGCCATGCCACCGCCCAGCCACTCACCCCCCAGAACTGTCACAGGCTGAGTTCAAGAGGAAAGCGAGCAGTATTAGTCCAGTAAAGGGATTCTGGGAATTTTTGTCTTATCTTGATAAAAGGGGAGACATGTGGCTGGTGCTACTTACCCTGCTTCCCTTTCTTTCCTGTTCTGGACACTGAAGTGATGTTTGGAACTGCTGCAGCCTTTGTGTGACTATGAGGTGGCAAACATAAGGTAAAAGCCAGTACTCCAAGGGTAGTGGATAACAGTAGTGATAATGTGTGCAGGCAGGGGATGGGTTCTGGGTGGATGGTGGCTTCCAGCAAATGGCACCATCCACAATTATTTTCATGTGGGGAAAAAAACTCAACTATTTACTCCATCAGTACTTAGGGTGTCTCTAATTGTTACTGAAAGCATTCACAACTGATACATTTGAGGGAGAGAGTCTAATCTTTTTCACATAATATGAATTGTATGTCTTGAAAATCCCACATATGCAATCATACACTTTCATTTAAGATCATACTAATTCTCAATGAACCTTTAAGAATAAAAGCATATTATATATATTTATCTGTTTGTATACACACACACACACAAGTGATACATTTCAAGCAACATATTCCATTCCAATAGAGGAAATGCGTGCATAGGATAAATATGGAAGAATTTAGACCAGAGGAGATTCTTTTATGTTAGTAGGTAACCTTGGGAGAAGTGGCACATGAAATTCTCTGTGTATTGGTCAGGGTTTATCTTAGCGCTGCAGCGGTAGAGAACGATGGGAAAGGGCAGACCCATGAAACGTGGCTGAAACAGAGCTCTGCCTTTTACCTGCTTCCTCTGTCTCTTTTAAAAACAAGGGACTGTGTGCAGATCTCTGGCTTGACAAATTAGAGCTGCCTAATGGTCTAGTCACCACTGGACATTTATTTTAACTCATTTTGTCCAGATTTACCAACATTCTGTTATCCAAACAACCATCTCTCAGAAGAGGAAGAATCTCAGAGACAACGGGACAAAACCAAGACTGCACCTTCACGTGCAACGAGCAAATCGATGCTGCATTTGCCGGCGGCTCAGGGATCCAATCATTTAATCTAGAGGGAAACTGCAGAGAAGAGAAGCGCCGACGTCTCAGTGGGCTTTCAGGGCCAGCAGATCGGAAGTCTCTCACTCAGCCCTCGCAGGGACGGAAGCAAACCTAAGGTCTGCTTCTGAAGGGGCTCACGAAGCCCCAACCTACACGTCTGTGGACCCCAAAGCCTAGCTCCCTCCACGCGGCAGGGACGGCTTGGCCAGGGCGTCGCATGAACCCCTGTGACCAGGCAGCGAGCGCTCGGGGCTGCCCTTCCAGCCCCGGCTTAGTGCCCACAGACCCCTTCCCCAGCGCTGCCGTGTGCCCGCCCCACTCAGGCTCACAGCCCTTGGTCTCTTCCACTACCTTAGTCTTCGATGAACACTCTGTGTTCCCCGCCACACTGTGCGTGTGCGTGTGAACAGCGCTGAGATGGAGACCGTTAATACCACGAACATTTTCAAGTTACGATGAGGTCAGCCTTGGAGAGACTTGAGGAGTTGATCCTGGGGACGTTCCAAAATCGAACCTCTCCTTAATGATTTGTATTCTGCTGGTGACATCACAGGTTCTGCAGCCCTGGTGCTCAGTGACCTCAAGTGCCCAGTTATTTTAGGGACATATCTATACTGCCCTGTCAGCGAGGCTCTGGCTCAGCAACTCGGAGACATGCGTTTCCAGAAGCATTAAACTTCCAACAGTTCGCTGTGATGTCGTAAGCAAACAGTCTCTTACTTTATTAAACACCGATTTTAGTTAAGACAAAACTTACCTACGATAATCATTATTTTGTAACAAAACAGACATTTGACACCACAGACATAGGAAGATATGTATCAAACTGACAACCTGTTCCCAAAAAGTAATTGAGATTTATGAAAAACTCACTTATTTTGGTCTAAACTTTTTCGTTTTGCCCAGGACCAGTGACAGTCTCCGTATTAGGTGAGTTCATGCGTGTGCCTCACTCTACAGCCTTGCTCTTGCGTGGCGACGCCCTGTTACCTCTGCATAAAATGCCTTTGCTGCCAATTCACCTACTTTGCCCTTTTTCATTGTTCGTCCGCCGACTTCAGGGAACGGCCCTCACCTCTCTGAGGGGTGCACACTCAGCCTCTCAAAGCATTTCTCTGTGTGACCTATGACAGCTGCAACTACACATTTCCCTGTGTGCTTGTTAAATTAATACCTCCCCTCCCCACTAGACTATTTGCTCCATGAGGGCAAAGACCATTTTTGTTCATTACAGCCCTAATACCTATCAAACTGTAGGCCCTCCAAAGTATTTACTAAATGAAACGATGGCTGAATAAATCAGAGAGCTGACAGTTATCCTGAAAATACGTTAGTATCTGGGATCAATGTACATACATGTAACAATGATGGAAGTACATGTGTTCATGTTAATGTATATACACATCCTTATGCATCTTTTACAGTAATACACCTTTTATTTTAAAATGGTTTTAGATACAAAAAAAGTGTATGCAGATTAACTCACAGGCCTATCACTGCCCTTCCTTCCCACATCCTAAGCCTGGATCTGGAATCATTTTTCTTTCCTTAAAAAAATATCCTTCAAGAAAGGTGGACAGCTGCATAGAAATCAGTGAAATTAGAACACTCCCTCACGTCGCACAAAAAAATTAACTTAAAATAAGACAAGACACTATATATACCTCCTGGAAGAAAACACAAGCAAAACATTCTCTGACGTAAGTGTCAGCAGTGCTCTCCTAGGGCAGTCCACCCGGGAAACAGAAATAAAAGAAAAATAAATGGGACCTAGTTAAACTGATAAGTTTTGCACAGCAGAGTAAACCATAAACAAAACAAAAAGGCCACCTATGGACTGGGAGAAAACACCTGCAAATGATGAGCCTGACAAGGGCTTGACCTCCAGAACGTGCAAACAGCTCGCACAGCTCAACAGCAAAGAGCAAACAGCCCCACCCCAAACGGGCAGCAGACCTGAACAAGCACTTCTCCAGTGAAGACATACAACGGCCAGCAGGCACATGAAAAAGTGCTCAGCATCACTAATTATCAGAGAAATGCAAGTCAAAACTACAATGGGGCGTCACCTCACACCAGCCAGAATGGTCATCACTGAAGAGCGCACAAACGACAAATGCTGGAGAGGCTGTGGAGAAAGGGAACCCTCCTACACTGCTGGTGGGAGTGCAGGTTGGTGCAGCTGTTACAGAAATCAGTACGGAGGTTCCTTAAAAAACTAAAAATAGACTTAACCATGTGACCCAGCAGTCTCACTCCTGGGCATCTATCCAGAAGGAACTCTAATTTGAAAAGTCACCTGCACCCCAAGTTCATAGTGCACTATTTACCATAGCCAAGACATGGAGACAGCCTAAATGTCCATCAATGGATAATCGGATGAAGAAGCTGTGGCATATATTTACAATGGAGTACTACTTAGCCATAAAAAGTATAAAATAACGCCACTTGCATCAACATGGATGGACCTGGAGATTGTCATACTAAGTGAAGCAAGTCAGAAAGAGAAAGAAAAATACCACATGGTATCACTCATATGTGGAATCCAAAAAGAAAAAAAAGAGAAAAAGACACAAATGAACATATTTACAAAATAGAAAGAGACTCACAGACACAAAGAACAAACTCGTTACCGGGGGAAGGGGAGCGGGGAGGGATACGTTGGGAGTGGGAGCTTCGTAGATACTAACTACCACGTATGAAATAGACAAACAAGTCTCTTCTGTGCAGCACAGGGAGCTATATTCAACATCTTGTAATAACCTCTAATGAAAAAGAAAGTGAAAAAGAATATACGTGTGTGTGTGTGTGTGTGTGTGTATAGCTGAATTAGAGGATTAACCTGAAGCAAGCACTGTTTTTCACAACTCTTGAATTCTACCTTTACAAATCTGTTCAAATCCACTTCACCCAAAATAACAGCACACGACCAATGGGAACCGGTTTCGGCTTAGCTGGAACCCATTCCAGGAAACCCCAGCCTCGGTCACCCTCCCTCTCTGCAGGGAAAGCATATAACTTGAGGAAAATGAACGTGCTTCCGTGAAGCCCAGCTTTGAGACACATCTCCGAGAAGCACCGTCTTCCACTAGACGTGTTTACCAAATGCACGTAATTATTTCAGAGCCACCTTGAATAATGGTAAAGTAAAATTAAAATCGTTTTGTCTAAATCTTTCTCACTTTATATTCAATAACCTTCTGGAAAAAAATTCATTGAGCAACATAATTACAAGGAATTTCCACATAAAACTATGAAAATCTCCCTATTTCACAGAATTACTGCTGCTGAGAATCGGCGAGCAAAGGGAACAGACAACGGCCAGCACGTTGGCTTCAGTGATTGCAGCTGTTTTCTTCTCTTTTTTTGTTTTTTTCCAAGTTCCTCCTGCACCCATCCTCCAATGGTCCATACACTAGAACATGATTCATTATTTAAGTGTTCCTAAAATACTATTACTTTAATACTCCTCTTTTCTTTCTAGTCATTTGACCTCATCTCTATAGCATGATCGTCTTTTACTTTTAAACTTACTTTACGTGCATTTCTAATTTATTTTTATGCAGGCTAATCTCTCGAGCGAACAGGCAGACAGACAGATGCTTTAGTGATCACATGCCAAATGTCTACTTCCAGTCGTTTAACTAATGTCAACGCTGCAATGTTTGTGAAGCTTAGATGCAAAAGCACTCTTGGGCTGATACATTGGACTAAGACTCTCAGGACAGAGTGATTTTCTCTAAACCAGTATCCACAATGGCTTTTACGACGGACGTGCGGTGGCCCACTCTTAGACAAATACCATGCAGTTGATGCAAAGTTACATCCGTATTATATGAAGAAATCCACCAAGGCTGCTAAACCCTGGCAGGTGTTCTGCAATCAGTACTCACATTGTGCTTTGTGAGGTTGGAAATGTTCGTCGCTATTGCTTGCAGCCACTCACTGCAGTCTTCGGCCGAGAGGCACTGGAGGGTTCCGCTGCAGACCCCGTCCACTGCCGTGACTTGAAAAGCGTTCTGCCTGCGGAGGTGTCAGAACAAATTAGACCGAAGCATCATCTCACTTGTCTCTTAGCAACTTGAAATAGTTATCTGTTCGAAAGCTCTTCTTTCAAACAGTATAAATGCAGCTTCAAATTCTTATTTGCTTACTTCTCATAAAAATATGTTTTTAAAAGGAGCCCTCAGGATGAATGCAGGCAACACATGATTCTGAGGTACGAGAAAGCATTCTGAGATTCAGATGAATCTGGAAAACCTCTGAGATGTCAAATGTACGTTACGTAAGTGGAAAACAGCTAAGACATTGACGGGGCTTCTTTCCCCGCGTGCCATGGAATCCCACGTTGGTGTTTATCGTTTCGGGTACCATCGCCTCCTCTTGACATTTTTCAGTGCGTTTTCTGATGTCACAGAATGGACACACAAAAGCCACACACCCAGAGACTGGGCATCATATCACGTGACGTCAGGAGCTGGAGCACTTTGTCAGCTGTGGAACCAGCTGTTACCTACCTTCTCAAGCAGTTCATAGCTCCTCACCTGCTCTGAATACTCACACTCTAAGTTTACGTGCGTGTGGTGCACAACCACCACGCTTGACTTAAAATGCAACAGTCAGCCTAAATGTCTCTATAATCCTCCACTGAGATTTTGCTGTTTCTGTTGTTGTTAGAGAAAATTAAATGGAGCCATCGACAAAAGTGCTATAGAATTTAAAGCAGCTTCCTACAGCTCTAATTGTTCACTTTTTTTTTCCTGTATCAGGTTCTTGCATGTTTCGATATAAGCTTAATGGAGAGGAATAGATTTAAAAAAACCCCAAATGAATGAAAAGTAGCCATATCCTCATGTTTGAGAATTACTCTGTGATGTGACACAATATACTTCAGAAAATGCACAAATTATATTTAAATCCCAGCCCATTTTGAAGCAATAGAAAAATTCTTTAACTCAGTATTCAAAATGTGATGTAAATGGCATACATTTATATGCTTTTCTCCAATTAAATAGTTTTTCTCTCTCTTCTGAGTTTTTTGAGTAGGTGTTTGTAGATTCTACACGTGATTTCATCTCCACAAGCAAAGACCCCCCCATGACGGGCACGTGTCTGGCCCAGGACCATCACGAGAGCCGCGTCGCTCTCCCGTCCCACGAGACTGGTCCGGGTCTCAGAACTGGACACAAGGCAAAGCCTTTCCCATCCGGGCACCCTGCATCCACATTATGAATATCTCCAGAGAAACCTGCTGCAGACCAAGCGCTTTCTACTGATAACAGGAAATATTCAAATATTCTTTTTTGTTTGCTCTTAAAAATACACAAAAAGCCTAAGAAGGGACAACTATTCTTCATCTCTTTGAAATGATGTTCTTTTGAATTTGTGGCAAGAAAAAAATACGCTAAACACAAGAAGAATATTGCAACTTGACCTGAATTTCTTAACTTAATTTTGATATTCAAGAGTGAGTGAGAGATTTGCGGTGCACGGAAGCTCAGCTCTCCGTGGGGGAACCAGTCTGCGTTTAGTCGCACACGGTTCTCTCTGCTCGCTGGTCATCACAACCATTGCTTCATGCACCGTAAGTTACAGTCTGTCCTGAACATCGCCGTCCTCTCTGCTGTAAATACGTCACGGCGCCTGGGCACCTCAGCTGGTTAAAGCCAGCGCCCCCGGAGCCAGTCTGCCGTCCGTGCAGTCACACGCGCCGCGTCGTCTCCACGCGGAGTCAGTCTGAAGACTGACCTTTCATAAACTTGGGCTTAGCTGCCAACATACATCACCGTTTACATTCTGTTTCCACTTTTTAGGTGGGTTTGTCAGAAACCCTTTCAGGAATACGAGTGAAGTATTTAAACGGGTTCTTTGCTTACATGTACCTCTTGGAAGGCAGACGGGGCATAAGGATGGCAGCCTGGGCCCCATTTCTGCCTCTGTTATTGAATAAATAAGGACACTGGCAAATTAGGTTACTTTGTTGTGCCTCGATTTCCCCAAAAGAAAATGAGCAAAATATCCTTTACGGATTCAGTCAGAATTCATGGAGTAACTGGTAGGACCCAGATGCTTTCACGTGTCACAGAAGCTCGTGAATGAACCACCGCCATGTGGTCCCGACTGCAGTGTCTGGGGCAGCTCAGTGACGACGTCCGCCACCCAGCACTGAGGGGCAGCGGCAGTGCGCGGCGGTGTCTGCAGCTTTCAGAAAATGTCATTTTTGGGTCAAGATAATCAGAAATTGTCAAGCCAAAACTTATGTGTTTCATCTTGTTTGATCGTACGCTCTCTGAAATCAATAAAATGCATTACCTGTTAATTCGGTTTTGTGCTGTGAGACATTAAACTTTAGCCACAATTATTGTAGCCTTGAGGGTCCCCGGGCTAAATGACAATTCTTTGTACACACACACACACACACTTGCTGAAAGAAAGCAGTTGCATGGCTAGAGTTGGGTAACCTAGGCTTCTGAGTGCAGGGTTTTTTCCCACTTTCTGCTCAATATTGTCTTATATTTTTCTAAGGATTCCTGATCACTTTTCTGGCAATAAAAGTTATTCTCCAGTGTTGCTGAATTTTAAACTAGGTTTATTCATTTAAAATTCAAATTTAGTTTTCCCTTTATATGAAAAATATACTGCACACCAAGCATTCATAACTACTTTTCGGCACAGCAGGATCCCCATGAATATGCATGCACTTCTTGTGCGCTCGGTTAAGTGGTGCATGCTTTGAGTCGCTGCTGCTCTTAGATCGCACGTAGGCAGGTGTAGGTGATGTTTAGTTTTTGAGGCGTGAACAGGCGAAGGCAGAGGGAGCAGGCATTTTAAGCACGAGGAAGAGGTGGAGAGACCAAAATGTGCAAGTCTGCAGCGGCGGGGATCCCCTGTCCACGAAGGGCAGCGGGGAGCCCACGGAGAGGCAGGCCAGCCCGAGGAGGAGGGTGTGAGCCTTGTGTGAGCAGCTCAGAGTCCACGGGACCCGCAGCCGAACGTCCCACGGAGGACTGGCTGCACAGTCCAATTCGTGCGGAGGGAGGGAGTGGCCCTGTTGGACCAGTTTGGGTAACTGGCCAAAGATGAGATGATGTGGGACTGAAACAAACCTGTGTCGGGGAGAGTGAGAATGAAGCAGCTGGCTGAAGGGGTTCATAAAGGGTGAGGAAGGGTGTGGCTCAGTGCCGCCTTCCTTCACAGATTACGAGGGAGCAGGTGGTCAGATCCCTGCAGGGTTTCGGGTCCCAAGGTATGGATGGCTTAGACACGGGAAAGGCGAGAAGGCACACCCTTCAGACAGGAGGGAAGGACTCCAAAGACGAACGTCAGCCTCGTACAAGCATGGCAGTTTGAGAGAAGTGTGGTCGTCACTACAACGTGCGTCTTGGGAAGTGGCAAGTCACAGGGCGGCGACTAGGTGAAGCCCGATGGATGCGATGGAAGCGGGCCCTGCACGCCAGCTCAGCATCGCCACCTGTCCCGGGCAGGGAGAGCCCTGGGAAGCACAGGGCCCAGGAGTGAGAGGCTCGTGTCGGTACTTTGCGAAGGCCTGTCTGCGGTGGGTTAGAGCAGGCGCGATGCTGCTGCAGGCAGGGACGGAGGAAGGGTCTCGAGATACTCAAACAAGGGTCAGAATATTTCAGGGCAGGGCATCTCTTCCTGGAGAGAACCGACTCAAACAGTATTTGAAAAATAAGCCACTTTTCCTGAGTTGGTTATTAATTACTGGAGAGATGATGAAGAAAAGGGCAAAATGAAAGGAGACCGTGGGGCCAGTGATTCCAGCCATTCGCTCTGTTTCACACTGAGCTCAGTCCACCAGCAGCAAGTTCAGGGGCGTCTCCACCAAGGGGCCACCTCGGTGTGCTCTCTGCCCAATGCATGGTCTGTCCCGGCTCCTGGCTCAAAACCGCCACCGTTGGCTGAGGTTCGTCAGAAGCTCTTCCACAGTTTCGTTACCTGTCTCCCAAAGCGGAATCACCAGTTCATCTCCCGATTTGAATTTTGGCAACTCATCATCCCCACACAAGCCCTACACGTCCCTCCCACTCCTGTAAGGTGACGGCACAGAACTTAAGTTCATGCCACTCTCTGACCTCTGATTTCTCTGGGTGGAAAATGAACATGGCAGCTTTGTCCCTCAACCTCAACACTTCCCACGTACAGATACTAAAGCAGTATTTATTGAGTCCAAAATTTGTAGATACTGACAGGCATACGCAGAACAGATAAACAAGATTATACTGTATAGCACAGGGAAATATATACAAGATCTTGTGGTAGCTCACAGCAAAAAAAGGGACAATGAATATATGTATGTTCATGTATAATTGAAAAATTGTGCTCTACACTGGAATTTGACACAACTTTGTAAAATGACTATAACTCAATTAAAAAATGTTAAAAAATATTTTTTTAGGCAATGAGTGAAGAATAAGTTAGCTCTTGAATGTGAACTGCTGTGCAATCCACTCAGAACAGCGCTGGGTCTGTAACTGACTATTACTGTCATGTTTATCGAGTGTAATTAATTCAATTGTGCTGAGGTGCCATAAAAGTAAAAATGTCAGAATTCATCTGCACTCATGCAAATTCTTTTTTCTCGTAAATTGCTTCAGCTGAACACTTCTACTCCATGCAACTACATACATTTTTAAAAGTAAAAACAAAACAAAACAAATTCATACATTTAAAAATGCCATTAATAGAAATATTCTAAAAAGCTCTTAAGGCAGAAGAAAAATAGAACCAAAACAAATAAAGATGAACAAAAGAAAGGTTAAAGGTGGGTCACTGCTGAGGAATAGTTACGCGGTGATAAAATATCTTCAGGAAATCAGGCTGCACACGTGAATCAGAGCTCATCAGAAATATGCCCAAGGACAGGAAAGAAAGGAGTTAGCTAAAGTGTTCTAAGTTTCTAGCGTTTTCTGAAAAAGACAAAAATAGTAAATTGCATTTATAAACAGTCATAAATCACGTCTGTGTGGTGCTGTGGTCTGAAACCCCGATGACCAATGTGATGGGCTGATGGGCGGGGCTTCAGGGACGCTGACGACGGGAGGGTGGAGCCCTGGGAACAGGATCAGCGATTGCGGGAGGGGCTCCCGAGAGATCCCTGGTCCCTTCCACCTCGGGGGGACAGAGCGAGAAGACGCCGCGCGTGAGCCAGGGCGGGGTCTCCATCAGAGACTCCACCGTGACGCCGGCGCCTCGGCTAGGACTTCCGGCTTCCGGGCTGCGCGCACACGTCTCTGCCGCTTGCTCGCTGCTATCATCTGCTGTGTTGTTACAGCAGCTTGAAGGACGGAGACATACGGTGTGATGCTTAGGCAACAATTAAGGCAAAATAAGACGGTGTAGGTGTAACAACATCATAGAGGGAATGCTGAAAATCAAAATGTTTAAATATTTGAAAAAAGTGGAAAAAGTTAGAATACAAAAACGTGTGTGTTGAGACAAAGGAGTTTTTTCTTGAACACATATAAAACTGTCAAATCTCAGCAGTCAAAAAGTAAATAAAAATACATAAATAAGACCAATTACAAAATGGTCCAAAGACAAAGCGGCATTTCACCAAAGAGGGTTCCATGCGACGGATAAGCACAGGGCAAGACGCCCAGCAGCACCGGGATGTGCACATTCAGGCCACGGCGGTAGATCCTACCTGCGCTGTAGCTACAGGAACGGCGAAACGGAAGACAGCAACACCGCGGCCCGGCAGAGACGCGGGGGCCTGGACGGCGCCGCCCGCCCCGCGGGGCTGCGGGGCTGCACGGCCCCCCGCAAACCCTTGTCTGCCCCTCGGTAAACTAAACAGCTGCTGCCGTGCGGCCAGCTGCGCTGCGAGCTCGCGCCCAAGGAAGTGAGGATGCCTCTCCGCATGGAAGCCCACACTCCAGCGCTCACAGCAGCTCTGTCTGGAAAAGCCAACCCCTGGGACCACCCAGACGGCCTTCAGGGGTGGAGTTCTAAACGAGAAGCAGCCACACTACTAGGTTATTAGAGGATCCCAATCTCCAGTGAAAAACGTGACCGGGCTGCACTGTGTGGACACTGCACACTCTCTGAAGCGCACGTGGAGCATTTCCTAAAATTAGTTAAATACTGAGTGAAACCAAGTCTCAGGAAGTATCAAAGGAGCGAAACCGCTCAACACGAAGTTACACAGACAGCGGGAACAAAGAGAACAGCGCGGGACGACGCCTCGGCCACCTGCGCTGACGCGCGCCTTGCCGCGTGCAGGCAGCTCGGCCTGCTCCTGGGGGCGGACGGCCAGGGAGAGCCGCCCGCGGGACTCACCGGCTCAGGTCCGTCCCCGGCACGTACTGGGAGAAGCGGCAGTGGAGCAGAGGGATCAGTCTGAGGTCGCACCATCGCTTTTCCCACCTCAGCCCGGGGCACGCGGGCCACGAGGAGCAGGATAACGTGTCCTGAAAAGGAAACGAGCCTTCAGTGCCGTGGGTTCCACGTCACAAGCCCTCCTCATCTGAGGGACGCCTATCCCTAAACCATCACAAGACGCGGATAAAATACCACAAGACGTTCGTGTTCACTGACAGTGAAGTTACCTGTGTTAACTTCTCTATCCACGGAATTCTATGAGAAAGTGAGGAGGGACACACTGAGATCAAGAACCAAACTGCTGAAAACATGAAAAAATGGGGTGAGGAGGAGGAAGAAAAAAATAAAACTGCGACAACTGAATTCACTCAAGAATGGGAAAGGTGGGGTGAAACTAACTGCAAAGAACTAGCTTGTGACAAAAGTCAAGTAATCATAGTTCATTCAATTAAGCAAATGGTTTCTATCTGCTCAGCATTAAACGTTGTTAGAAGGCCTTGTGATCCATCAGTTACTTCGAAAGATTTTTGAGTAGAATGAACATTCCCCTAAAACAGCTCTCCAGCTCGACTCAAGGAAACCTCTGTCCACTGTTTAACCCTCATGTTCACACAATGTTTGTATTTCCTTATGTTGTTTTCTACAGGTTTAAGATTACATGTTATTTTAGGTGTCATTAAAAAAGTGTGGGTATTTTCTCCTTATGTGTAGAGAAGACATGTATTTGAATAAAATCTGAGTTTTTCACTTGATGTGAATCCACCCTTCTTTCACGATCCCAGCTTCATTGCTAAACTTGCTCACAAGCGGCACACAGGGAAGGACGCCGACACTCACGGCGCAGGAGCTGTGAGAGCCAGGCTCCGTCCGGCCTGGGGCCCCGGCGCCGGCTCCCCTGCTGCCAGACCCCACCGTGCCCGTCCTGAGGCTGGAGGAGACTGCTCTAGCGCAGGTGCTGAAGCCCCGTGAGCCTAAAATTTTTAGCCTCTTTCAGGTATTAATTTCTTCAGAATTGCTTAGGGGAAAAACTGTTACGTATTTTTTGCTAAAGGTTGAGTGTTCTTTATGGTAACTGTCAACCACGGTGCCCGTGAGGGTCGGCCAAGTCCTCAGCCGCGTCCCGCAGCCAGAGGGAGGCCTGGCTCCGACGGTGGTGAGGGGCCGTGGCTGGTCCCCAGGACGCCCCCCCTCCACCATGTAAGACATGCTTGTGGGGCCGCCCCAGGGGCCAGACCAGGGGCCACAGGAGCCATCCTCCTCTCCCCCAGCCTTCACGTCACATGACATGACACAGGCGGTGGTGACAGCTCGGCAGGGCCGTCAGGGCTCAGGCTCCTTAGCAGAGTGAGACCCCACAGGTGCAGAAACGCCACTCCCCCAGCCCATGAGTCCCAGGCAGGGTCCTGTGATGCCCCGGCCTCCCCGCGCCTGTCCCAGAGACAGGCCGTCACGGGTCCCTCTCACAGAAGGGAAATGAAGCGCTTCCGAGCGCTCAGCCCCTGTGCCCCTGTCCTTTCTGCAGGAGGGCACCTGCAGAAAGAAACAGCGACCCTGTGTGACCCACGAGGGCAAACCGACGAGGCCCTGGGGCCAGAACCGACCGAGCCGCCCCATCACTAAGGCTGGAGTGGCCCCCACTGCCCCTCGCGGGCCCTGGAGTGCTGCGGGGCCCAGGGTGTGTCTAGCCGTTTCCCCACCAGGAAAGCAGCCGCTAAGTCACTCAGATCCCGGTCTTCCGAAGATCCGCATTGTAAACAGCCTCCCTCGTGGGACGATTTCTCTGGTAACAAAGTAAAAGAGGCAGCCAGATGAAGTGCCCCCGGTGTGGCGGGTCTACACCTGCACAGATGACCCTTGGTGGTGCCCAGGGTTCCCCTGCAGGAGCTAAACCAACCAAACGGGAGAGGCGTGGGGCCCGGAGGCCTTCAGCCGCGATGGGTGCTGGTGCGGTTCAGCACGATGGGCTCCAAGAGGGCCTGGAGGTGCCCAAGAGGAGGGCTTGGAAGAAAAATGCCACAGCGAGGGCAAGGATTCCCAGTGGAGAGTGAACCGTCCACGTCAGAAGAAAAAGCTACGTGTCTCACACAGCCTAACACGTGGAACAGAAAACAAAAATTCCGCATAAAGTGAGCACAGGGGATGCCTGTGAGCCTCACGTTTAACCAGGCAGAATCGTTTGTCTTCAGAACGTGCGAATGTTCTGAAGGGGGAGATACAAGGAGTTTCAAAAATCTATTAGGAAAGAAAAAAGAAAAACCTGCTTACTCCCAAATACAGGTGGAAAATCAAAATGGACACTTTATTAAATGGGTATAAAACAAACATGTCAATTTTATCAATTATTAAATACATGCATAGTTTAACGTTCCTCACATCTCATGTAATGTGTAGGTTAGGTCTCCCCACTTTGCATTAATTCCCTGGTGTGCATGAAGGATGCTAAGAAATCCTAATGTGTGGCAAATTATATAGCCATTTATAGCAAAATAATTTCAAAAGAAAAAATGATGAAAGTTATGTCAAATGACATAGAACATGAAACCACATATAATATGCAATGTTATTAGGTGACTATATGATGTGACACGTGGTGTCCCAAAGGTAAGTTTCTGTAGCTCACAAAGGGCTTCATACAGACCTGAGAAGAGAAAAGTGACATTAAAAAAGTAACTGACCTACTCGTGTTTTTCCTCCCTGGATTATCGTGATCCTTAAATCATGAAGCAACCACGGATTTCAAACATATCAGAGAAACCGGACTTCACAGCAGTTTTTGTGCACTGACGCTACACGTATTCTCCCGGACCTTCCCTGGGCTCCCTCCTTACTAATGGGGGCTGCGCCTTGGCCATCTTACTGTGTTGTTGGGGTGGTAGTTGAGGTGCAAACCGCTGTCACAAAGAGGTGAGGACGTGCCGCTGCTCTGGTCGCTGGGAGCACCTGCAGGGGACAGAGTCACAGAGGCACCACTGGTTAGAATGCCTGCCTGCGCCAGACGCACACCGTCTACACTGTCTGCTTCATACACTCAATGACCAGGGAGCCATGTATGCCACTTACACCAAAAATAAACATTAAAACCCAAAGCGGGCCCCTGCAAGAGACCCGCAAATAGTTACCTTTGACTCCCGAGATATTAAGGCTTTATTAAGGAAAACAAAGCCAAATAAAAGCACTATTTCATTTCATTATCGAGCAGGGCCCGCCCTTAGCCGTCCATTCAGCAGTGCAGGGTTTTGTTTGTCTACAAAGTTCTATTTAGTGCCATGGATTAATCTACTAGCAAATTCCATATTTAGGTCCTACACTTTTCCATCATGCAAAAAATGTTTGTGAAAAAAAAAAAAAAGCCTGCGAGTCCTCTGTCCTTCTAAGGGCTCTTGGCACACACTGTAATGGGAAGTGTCTCATTGACATGATTTGATTTTGTGAATCTGCTAAGACACCTCATATCAGATCCTCATGAGAAACCTGCCAATATCTATTTTTTAAAAATGAGTAATATATGTCTTAAAGATTTGTGACTTTCTAAGATTTTAGAGTTTCGTGATTGCTACAGTCAGGATTAGAATGCATATTTCTTGATTTCTGATTCATTGCATTTTTTGAGAACATTTTATTTTTGGAGTTGCTAATGTGGATAAACATGAGCTAATAATGAATCTCACTCCCAACGTTTATTTGACATATTACACTTACATGCAAACGTCATTAAAGGGCAGACTCCTAACATAGTGACCCACGTGCTCAAGAACAGTGACCTTGCTCTCCTCCTTTATGACTCTAAAACTTCACAGTTTGCCTGGTGCTGAGAAGGGAAACGGGCGTTCTTGCTATATACCAGCATGGATGTAGTTTTTATGCTTTTTAAATCTTAAGAATTTCAGTTTGTTTTAGATATTTTTCTTTTGATGTTTATCTGCATTTCTCTCTTATGAGACATTTTTAATGCATCCACATGTTACTCTAAAATGTAGATGTATTTTGAACTGAATAAAACAAAAATGTAGCATATCAAATTCTGTAATGCATCTACAGTAGTTCTTTGAATGAAATTTAAAAATTTAAATATATGCACAAGAAGAAGGTAGGTGTAATCTCAGTGATCTGTGCTTGGATCTTAAGATGTTGGAAATGGAAGCCAAACTGACACAAGGTAAACAGAAAACAGAACATAATAAAAATACAAGTGAAAAGCAATGAAATAGACCACTGAAAATAACAGACAGAATTAACCATGACAAAAATGGGTTCTTTGAAACAATTAATAAAACCTATAGCAAAAATGACACAGTAAAAGAGAGAAAACACAGGTTACCAATATCAGAAGTGAAGGCGAAGGTGTCACTGTAAATCAACAGATAGTCAAAGGGTAACGGAAAGATGTGACTGACTTCATGCAAAGACACTGACAACTTAGTTGAAATGAACAAAAATATTGAAAGAAAAAACCATATCAAAATTTACAAAAAAAGAAAAGAGAATATCAAAAAAGTCCTATATCCACTCGAGAGATTAATTCATACGAACAAAAATGATGCTTCTAGGATCGGACTGTGTCTCTGGTGAACTTATCCAGTCATTTAAGGAAGAGATACTCTCACTGTTAAACAGCTTCTTTCTGGAAATAGAGGCGGAGTCACCTCTTCACAACTTAACGTGAAGATGTAATAACCCTGGCACCCAGTTCCCACCAGAGCATTCAGGGAAAGACAGGCGCCTCTGGTTGTCGTTCATGACCATAGACTTTTTTCAAAATTAAAAATACATTAGCAAATTAGAAGCTGTGATATATTTTTAAAAAACCATAATACTTCATGACTGTGGTGTTTATCCTAGGAATGCAAGCTTGATTTGGCATTCAAAATCCATTTTTAAACAGGTACCATATCAACAGAGTAAAAAAAGAAAAAATGCAATACCTCAATGGATAAAAAAACACTGAGGGAATTCCACTTTAACTTCTATTTTGAAAAAGAAAAAGGAAAGTCCTCAGGAACCTGGGAACAGAAGGGCACCTTCTATTCTAACAAAGCGTATCTGTGAACACCGACAGCTGGTGCCACATTTAACGGTAAAAGCTTGAAAGTTCCCCCCACTATCCTGAGAATGAGGACACCTGCTGTCAATACTCCATTCAGCATCTCACTGGAGGTCCCAGCCACGACAACAGGCAAAACCGAGGAAAAAAAAAATTAAAGAAATATAGGTTAGAAAGAAATTAGCAAAATTTATTATTTGCAGATGACATAATTTTATATATAGAAAAATTTAAAGAAAGTAAAAAAAACTTACTAGAATTAATATGAAAATTAAGCTACGTTGCAGAATGCCAGTGTATATAAATGCATTTCTATGTGTTAGCAGCAGATAATTAGAAAATTAAATCTTTAAAATATTATTTACAATAAAATGAAAAACATAAAATGATTAAAATAAATTTAATGAGAGATATGTAGTATTCTACCATTGAAAACATTAAAATATTGCTGAGAAAAATTAACACATAACTAAATGGAAAGTGATATTATGTTTGTGCATTAAAAGATTTAAAGTTGTCAAGGAGTTAATTCTCTAAATTGTCTATCAAGTCAATTTAGTCCTAGTCAAAATCATGATAGTGTTTTTATAATAGAAATTTTGACATGCTGTTTACAAAACGTGTGAGTAATGCAAAGGATCTAGAAAAGCCAAACAAGCTTAAAATATTGCAAAGCGGACCAGCCTACCCTGGGTGAGCACTGGAAGTATTATAAAGTACAACAATCAACAGTGTGGTTTAGGTGAATGGAGAGAGACACAAGTTCATGGAAATAAGACGGTGATTCCTTCATTCTTGACTCCTACCTCAGAACCAAAAAGCAGTAAGCACACACAACAAAAACAACAACAACAACAAAATGGTAATTTAGACTTTTTCAAAATTAGAAAGTTCTGCAAATTGGAGACTCCTTTAGGGAAAGCATACAGCCATACACAGATTGAGCGACACGTCTGTAACACGTGTAGCTAACGAGAGACTTAGAAACAGGCTTGTACGCTCCTGCACTGTGACAATATAAAAACATCCCAGTTAAAAAATGGGCCAAAGACTTGAGCAGACACATTACAGAATAAGATATGCAAACAGACAGTAAAAATGCTGAAATGGTACACTGGGAGGTAATCATCATTAGTCTTTGGGGAAACGCAAATCAAATCTGCAATCTGATACCACAACACACTCAAGGGAATAGTTAAAAAAGAAAAAAACTCTGACCATCAAATATCGGAGTAAGTGTGGAGCAGGCAGAGCCGCCAGCCATGCTGGAGCGGACAGCGTTTGGCATACGTTCACATACACGCCCATTGTAGAAATACGTTTGGCAGTTTGTTAGCAAGTTAATTGTACATCTATCCTGTTCAATTCCACTCCTATAGCACTTATAGTAATGACATAAAATATTAAGACTTCCAAAGTCCTTGCACGAGAATGTTTACAGCAGATTTATTTATAACAGCAGAAGACTGGACGCATCCTGTTGCCTGTGGACAGGAGGCTGTGTTATCACACTCCACTTGTATTGCACAGCGATATAAACCACTGAATACGCGACACGAGGGATTGTTCACAATGAAAGAAGCCAGACACAAAGGAGTAACTACAGTCTGCTTGCATTACATAAAGTTTTAGGAGAAGCAAAAATAACACATGATGATAAGAAATTAAGTCAATGGACGTTTCTGGAAAGCTATTCACTGGAAGAGGCACAGCGGAGCCATTCTGTGATCTAAAGGACTAAGCAAACGTGTGCCTTTGTCAGAACTGATCCAACCGTGCATTTAAGGTCTCTGCATTTCATTGCATGTAAACTGTGCCTCAGTTAGAAACACTCTTCTCTGACAGCAAAAAGTATCAGATAATATGCATTTCATTTCGCAATATGCAAGAAGGTACAGAAATCTTTGAGTGGCTCTTATGGAAACTGTTACACTTCCACATAGACTGGTGCTTCCTTCAATCCCCACATTCTCATCAGGACAAATTAAGTGTAAATGTTTATTTATTCAGTTCAGTAGCCAAATCAGAGTATATTCTTTTCTACTTAGAGAATATATATTCATCAAATATTATGAATGAAATTTAATAGAGATACAAAATGCATATATTTGACATGATATTTATTTTTAAGATAAAAACACTTCCCCAATTATAGGCTGGAAAATAACTAAATGTGAATACATTCTGAAACAAAAAGCAACATCTGTTCCCTTTGCAGAAGGGCTAATAGAATGCTTTGCAATATTTTTCTTTTAAAGTTTGTATTCAGGCAAAAATCCCAGCTTTAAAAAGGAATTACTAACTGCTGCCAGGAAATAATGGTCTAGGATGTAAATATGACAACGAGAGCATTTCACCTGCTCTTCACAAATGCTTACACGCACAGTCTTCGTTCAGTGGGAGCTTGAGGAAAGCAGGTGCTCTTTTCAGAAATGAGACTGTTAGGGTCACTTCTTCCCCAGCATTTCGAAGAACTTGAACCTAATGCAAAAATAATCATCATCATCATCTCATTATCAGTATGCCTGCAAAAAATTTGTATATTATTGGAAGTCCTTGAAATAACTGGTTGTTTTTTCCACCTCTCACAGTTTTCCCTAGTGGTCGAAACTCTTCGTGGAAGACAGAGGGGACAGGCTCTCTCACGCTGCAGGAACCAGCCCCCCACTGCCCTCTTCCCACCACCATAGTCCCTGTTCACTCACAATGTCGTCATCGTCCACGCACATGCACTGAGCCTCTCTTGAGGCGCTATGGTCTGTGTTCAGTCTACAGAAAGATGCACTGCTCAAACCACTGCATTTACTGATTTAATAAATATTTATTGAGTATCCGTGATGCATTGTTTGGAGATGTATAAACGAACGGCCCCGTAGCTGTTGACCAGGGTGCTAATTCTAATTAATTAAATCGTTCCAACTCACTCAAACCGTTTTGCAAACAATAAATAGCTATTATTTCCCCATGATATCATGGCATATTTTATTTTCCTTTCCCTGTAAATTTAGAGCAATGAGGGAGACCCTTATTATCAATGAGTTGCAAAACTTTCCAAATTATGGAATTACTGGGTCTATTTCTTCCAGTTAAAAGATGCTAGTTTCTCAAAATATTACACCAAGACCAATGCAAGCAATAGTAAAAGGTCAAGGAGCTGAGGGTCACCTGCAGCAAACATAGCTGGAGAAGATCTAAGCACAGCCATAATTATCTCACAAACTAAGAGGGGAGTTAAGAACACAGCGAAGCAGGTAACAATCACGTGAGCGTAATTTGTCATTAAACATAGAAAAAGGGTTTGTCATTAGGTCGTTCAAGAATTGACTGTCAAAATGACTGAGAGTGACTTCTGGTCCCTGCGAGATGTGGTAAAGTTCTCTCACCCAGTAAGTACAACTAGCAAACACCGAGGAAAGCGCGAGACGACGGGGGTGCAACTCCGAAAGGCAGACGGGAGAAGCGGAGCTGACTGGGAAGCCCGGGGCCTCCCCAGGGAGGGCCGGCCGCCCCCTGCGGGACAGGCAGCCCCCACCCACGCAGCGGTGCGGGGCCCGACCTGCGAGAGCCCCTCCACCTCCTCAGAAGCACCCGCAGGGGGAGTGGGGGCCCGATGACACACGGTGAATCAACTGCACCAAGCCAGCCCCACAAGGGCGTGAAACAGTGTGCCGTCAAAGGGACCAGAGCCCACGGAGTCAGGCGAGGTGCAGGTGGTAACACTGTGCGCCCACAGCAGCCTGCAAGAAGCAACACACGTATTTACTCTGAATCCACAACATCGACACCACAGCGACACGAGTGTCTAGTTTGTAAACAGTGCACCCAATTTAAGGAGAATCATTGAAGGAAAGGAGAGAGATCACGTTTCCTTGTTTTTGTAGAATTCTGCGTCAGATCACCTCATACAAAACGAACTGCCAACGTCTGAAAAACAAAGCGGGGTGTGGCGACACCACGTGGGATGTGCAGCCTTAGACACAGTTGTAAGTGTGTGTGTTTGTGCATTTTATCCCAACCTGTTGGCACAACACAGAACTAAGAAGTCACTATCTGAACTGCCTGTACCCTTTCCTTCCACACTCTGTCATCTCATCCTATCATGGAAATCACTTAAACGTGTTATTTTGACTTTTAAATGCCGTCCCCCTGGGGTGCACGCTGAGCACAGCACGAACACCCTGAGACACGGGCAGCGTGGCTGGGCCACCAGGGCAGGTTCCGCCAGCGTCTCCTCCGAGCCCGAAGTCCGCACGGGAGAAGCGTGGCTGTCCGGCCCTGGGGAGCAGTGGCTCCTCTGCAAGCCCGGTCATTTCAGATACTCGAGAGCAGAGCTGTGTGTCTCAAATGTTATGTGTTAGATGACCGAGGAGAAAACAATATGCCTTATATGTTGCTAAATACCTGAAGGAAAATACATTCACTTTGCTACTTCCAATCTCAGTCTTCAGAGGAATCTATCACACACAAAACTGGTGGAGACCTGACAGTTATAAAAGCCATTCAGGTATTTACTGAACTGGGCAGAATGCGTGACTTTATGAGACGCAGGCACTTTATCTGGAAACTGAGTGTGTCCTCATCTTATGTGCATGGAAATTACTGAGAATACAGAAGGATGGCCCTTAGCAAATTATCAACTTATTGCCTTTTGATTTTGTTTTCTCAGACGTCTCTCAAGTCTCCTTTTCTACTTGGAAGAGTCCCAAAGGACATCCTGCTACCTGGTCCCCAAATGACAAAAGCAAAAACCAAAAAGACTCTTCGGGGAACCCTCCTGTTCCCTCCTTCAGACCTCCTCACTCCAGGCCTCTGAAAACCACGTAAGCCTTCATCTGAATCCAAAGACACATTAAGGGAAGAGTAAACGGATCGTGACAACGTGTGAAACACAGCGGGTGCCAGGGCATCAGCCCCTCTGGTCCAAAGCCACCTCGTGTCAGAGGCCGCCTAGAATCTTACGGATCTGGCGTGGCCCCAGGGCAGTGGCTGGGTACCAGGGAACTCAAGCTCTGTCTCTTTCAATGAGTCGAAGACAATGAATGCCCATTTCAGAAGCCTACAGGCTGGTCACTTGAGATATGAAGCTGAGTTGGTTTATGCTCAGTTAGAGATTTTAGAAGAATGAGAGTCCATGGAGGGTAGGTGAACTCCCACGTGGTGTTTCAAGTGAAGCCGCCCTGGAGAAAACCACTGGCTGTAATTCTCACCAGCGTTTATATTGAAAAACAGAAGGAGGGGAGGGGAGATAAATTAGGGATTTGGGATTAGCAGACACACACTACTATACATAAAATAGTAAACAGCAAGGACCTACTGTAGAGCACAGGGAACTAGATTCCATATCTTGTAATAACTTATAATGGAAAAGAATCCAAAAAAGATATATATATATATATATAATATATATATATATATATATATATATCTCACTTTGCTGTACCCCTGAAACACTATAAATCGACTATACTTCCATTTTTACAAAAAGCAGGTGTAAGTAGGTGGGAGGAAGAGATGCGGGGCTCCCTGCCCGAGCCCGACGTGGTGGAAATGCCTTCACCCTCTCCCCACCTGCCGTCGTCACACCTGCCATCCTGAGCGGGGGGTCCATGTCTGCAGTCACGAGAGGAGAAAGGATGCGTTTCCTCCTGTCTCTTGTCCCCCTGTCTCCATAGCAACCTGGGCAGCAGCTCCCAGCTCAGCTCAGGGAGACAAAGAGACTGATGGGGCCCCAACTGCCAGATCACTGGTGGGGAGCCGTCCCCTCAGCACCGCTGACCACTCCTGTCTGGGCATCATAAGCTGGAGGCTCTGTCATTGTGTCTGTGCCACCTGGGTCGCGGCTGAAGCTCCAGGACCAGCACTGTTTCTGTTCCTGGCTGGGCGGACCCTGGGACCTTCATCCCCGGGCAGAAACTACACCACCAACTGGGAGCAATAGCGAGTGCCTCCTGAAGGACGCCACTAGGCACAACCCAGCACGTCTCCTCTTTGATTTTGCTCAGCCAAGAGACTCAAAAGGAACTCTTAGACATTTCCCCAACTTGTCATCCGGCTCTTTCTGGGGCAACTGGGAGATACAGAGCTTCCTCCCGACTGCCGATGAGAACTCATCTCAGAGAGACACGAGGCGTTATCTCACCCAGTCCAGAGTGACACAGCGGAGGCCACTTCATGTGCCGTCGCAGAGGTGGTAACATGGGGGCACAGCAGAGGCTCTGAGTTTCATTTGATGTGGTCCAAGTTATGTGCTGCCCAGTGAGAAGCACAAACTTCACACTCCTTGAATATTCAGACCGTAAGTGATTATAGGGACAAAGTGTGAAAATCTCAAAATAAAGCACAACTATATATTTTTAGTCTATCAGTCACTAACTCTCTCTTAGATTGTCTTCAAACTACGGCAGCTCTGCTTTGCGGGGGCTGTCCTCTCAAAAGACACACTTTGCAAAGAGAAAAGAGTTTCTAGTCCGATGGTCTTATCCGAGAGCTGTGATGTGTATGTACATTGGATACTCAATACTTGTTTGTTAATAAAAATAATGCTAATCATGGCTTTGTGTCTCTCATAGTATTTAAGCTACATCAGCTTAAATGTGTGTTCCCTCATTTCCGCCACCTGTAATTCTTTCAATGAAATATTTTTTATTGTTAAATACAGGCTGATTTCTGTTGTGAAAATAAACAATTTTTAACCATTTTAAGGTTTTTTAAAACATTTTTATTGATTTATAATCATTTTATAATGTGTCAAATTCCAGTGTAGAGCACAATTTTTCAGTTATACATGAACATGTATATATTCAGTCATTTTAAGGCTTTAATTATAATTGTATAGATTAGACTGGGCATCAAAGGCGACTTCTGTTAGGAATATAAAACGCCTTTGACCAGACCTTCAGCATCAAGCCAGTGTGAGGGAAAGACCTGAGACATAAGTGCTTTCTGGCAGCTTTGCGTTGTTGCCATTTTCATGCCAAGGGTGTACCTCATCTAATTATTTTAGTGCTAACCGGCAGGTTGTTTCCATTTATTTTCTTTGGATTTTTAGGATGTTGTGTGTCCACTGCCTGAAAGCCTCTCCGGGTAAATAGTAAATAAATTTAAGTGAACTAAGCATTACACCTCCAACTGCTGCAGTGGACGCAGGCATATTTCTCTCCTGTGATTTTCAAGATATCTCACATTGTGGACTAAAAGTGGCCGAACCTCTCCCAAAGGCAGCTGCTCGCACCTGACAGTGGGCTGCCCAGAGTTAAACCTGTTCCTGCTGGAGAAGACTTCCAGGAAGGCTAAGATGATGGTATCTGCCCGACTCCCTTGGGCCCCGCAGCCAGGGCAGGGATAGCGTGGGGCGAAGGCAGGGACGAGGGGCACAGAGGGAGAGGCTTAACGCTGGGCTGAAAGGTCAGATGTGCGGTAGGAAGGGCTGAAACAACGTGCAAGTATTTCATTTAAGATATTCTACATGGAGTTCCAGCCCGAGGTGTTCTTTTCTCAGTTAGACCAAGGCCTGACGATTTTATAGTCTCCATTCTTAGGAATTCACCTATTTTTATAAACTTTCCTCATCCAATTTAATCTCCTAATCAACAAAACATTCACTGAAATTCTACAATAAAAATATCTAACCGCATTCATTAAGGGCCCAGGAAAATCTGAAACATAGATAAGTATCTGGAACTGTCAAGATCTTGTCACAGAAACTAGGTATTTCAGACAGGAGGATGAAGTCAGGGATTTGGGGACAGTGTCAGCAGAGAGTGAGGCAGTGCACAGACGAGGAGCAGAGCCCCACAGCCAGCCGGAGACAGAGGACCCCGAGGGGGTGACGGCAGCCGGGCCCAGGAGCCACGCTGGTGCTGGACTCAAGCCTGGGCTGGCAGATCAGACGATGGGACAGGGATCCCCAGGGAGTCATGAGGAAGCAGGATACACAGATCTCATGCCACGTTAAACCTAAGGCTCTGCAGACACGGTAGACAAGCCATCAGGGACACTGAGGCGGTGGAGGAAAGCTGGATAGGACAGAGAAAACAGCCAAGAATGTCCCCCCAGAGGGGACAGAGGTGGAGAACAGGCACTAAGAAACCCATTCCAGAGGCTGCAGGAGAGAAAGCATTTTTCTGTTCACACAAAACATGCTACAGATTTGGAGCACTTAAAAATGGTTGGAGAGAAGCTGTGGTATATTTATACAGGAATACTACTCAGCTATAAAAAAGAATAAAATAATGCCATTTGCAGCAACACGGATGGACTTGGAGATTTTCATACCAAGTGAAGTAGCCAGAAAGAGAAAAACAAATACCATATGATATCACTTACATGTAGAACCTAAAAAAAAAAAAAAAGGACACAAATGAACTTATCTATAAAATAGAAACAGACTCACAGACATAGAAAACAAGCTCATGGTTACCAGGGCGGAAAGGGTATGAGAAGGGATAAATTGGGATTTTGAGATTTGCAGATACTAACTACTGTATATAAAATAGATAAACAACAAGTTTGTGCTGTATAGCACAGGGAACTATATACAATATCTGGTAGTAACCTGTAATGAAAAGGAATATATGTATGTACGTGTATGACTGAAACATGATGCTGGACACAAGAAATTGATGCAACATTGTGAACTGACTAGACTTCAATTAAAATTTTTTTAAAAAATAAAATAAAATAGATAAACAGCAAGGTCCTACTATATAGTACAGGGAACTATACTCACTATCGTGTAATGGCCTCTAATGAAAAAGAATGACAAGGAATATATGTATATGTATAACTGAATCACTATGCTGTACACCAGAAATTGACAAAATGTTTTAAACAAACTACACTTCAAGTTTTTGAAAAATGGTTGGCATTAGATGAGATTCAGAACAGAAATTTGAATAATCAGAAGAGTCCCTTAACACCCAAACTCTATCACATTCCTAATGAAAAAGAAAAGAAAAAAAAAAAAAAAACCAGCCAAGAACTTTGACTATGTCTTTGGAAGAAAGATTACTGTAACAAAATCACCCCAAACCGTTCACTCTAGATGGCACGTCCTTGTTAAAACCTGAGCCCTAGCGTGAGATTCCGTTCATCTGAGTTCTCTCTCCGCAACTGGCCAGCTGAACAGCCCGGGGTACTGACTTATCCCTCTAGGACACACCTGCTCCCTGTGAACCAACAGCGGTAGTTGCTTCTCCCCAGCGACTTCACGAAGACCAGGTGGTTCAGCACCAGGGAGATGCTCAGAGAAGAGCCTGGTGTCTCGTGCTTACTTCACACATGTAGCTAACGTAGGAAAATAATTAGTTTCAATGGAAAGAAGGGTTTCACATAAAATGCTTTATTATAGAGTCTCTGTGTACCTCCAGAGTAGAAGTACTTTATTAATAAATGCATTCAACACATGCATGGGGCACCAGTGAGACACACTCGGCAGCCTCTGACCAGGCCTGCGCGTTCACTTTCTCACCTTCAGAGCCACAAGCAGGTCTCCCACACCTAGACTACTGAGCTGTCTAACACGGGATAAACCCCCAGAAAACCAAGCCAGCGGCAGCCTGAGGACACACCACTCACCCTGAGAAAGAGAAAGAGGCAACGTTTGTAAACACAGGGACCCTGGAGCAACCCTCCTTTGAACTGCATGGACCCGCTGATACACACATTTCCCCCAGTAAATACAGTACCTGTATTTTCATTTTACTGTCTTTAAATTCACTCAGTGTGGGGAAACGCTTGTGTTTGGTCGGAAATCACACTATGTCGAATCGGAAGAACTCGGGTTTGACCCTGGTTCTGCCCACACCCCCGGGGCCCCCGCCCCGCGGCGGGCCCGGCTCAGGGCCCCTGGGCCTGAGGCTCAGGGAGCAGCAGGCGGGCGGCCCGCTGCTGCCCACACCCCCTCGCCCGCCCTCGGCTGTGCGCGCTCCACGGACACAGCTCACTGCTGGAGGAAGAGCAGGGCGTTCTCCCAGAAGTCCTGAAGGCGAAACACCGCACAGCGCCCCAACGTGACGACTGGCAAGTCACCCCAGCGGGGGGAAGGAAGACCGCGGTCGGGTTTCAGGAGCAGAAAGGGTCTCAAACAAAGTCTTTTCAAACCTTGTATCTCATTCAGAAAGCCTCAGCTGGGACACAGAAGCAGATAAATAGGAGCTCAAAACTTAAAATGTGTCACTGAAGAATGGAGCCGGATTCAATCCTGAAGCAACCAAGTGTAGAGACGCATTAAGAATGACTCAGAGCCCGAAGAGCACCTCAAAGGGAGCTTTCGCAAGCGGTAGGTGGAGACGAGGTGCCGTTGCCTCCACTCTATCCCGCGGCTCTTGGTGGGAGAAGGAAAGACAGTGTTTCAAAACCAGCAGGCCAAGGGCTGCTGTCTGAAACTTTTATGTTGGTAAAAGCTACTATGTCGGTTGATACGAAAGCTGTGGGAATTACTTGGAAAGAGTGAGAAACGAAGCAGGAGCGAGGTTTACAAGAGGGGAGGAGAACCCTGACACCAGCGGGGCTGTCTCAGTCACTGCGCCCGCGGCTCACGCTCGCCTGCCCCGGGTCAGCGCGCAGAGCACTGGAGGGAAGAGAGACGGTTCTCACTCCCAAGATGCAGACGTTCTGACAGGAGGCAGAGAACAAATAAAAGTCAAAGACAAGGAAAAGTAAATGAGATCATGGTAAGTACCATTCTATTCATGTTTAATGCAAATGTTTCATGTTGGAACAGTTGCAGGTTTATACAAAATTGAACAAACATAGTACAGGGTTCCCATACAGCCTACTCTCAGCTTCCCCTGTTACAACGTCCCACATTAGTACAGTGCATTTGTCACAGGAAATGAACGCACAAAGCTGACCTGAGAACAGGAAAAATTATCCAGGCTGAAGAGAAGCATTAAACAGCAATTAAGTGGTGGACTCCCTGTGGATATGTAGTGCTGCTAAACACCTAACAACAAAACAGCAAAATATGTGCAGCAAATACTGATAGAACTCAAAGGAGAAGCAGACGTATCCAGTATCAGAGTTCAAGCAGGCAGCGACTCGGTGAGGACGGAGTTCGACTGAACAGCAGTCACTCAAGCGCTATGCAGTACCTCCCCCGTCCACAGGGGGCGCGCTCCACCACCCCGGTGATGGCTGGAGCCCCGGGCACCCCGGAGCCCTGTGTGGACGGTTTTATCCCGGACGTACCCACCTGTGATGAAGTTTAATTTATAAATTAGACACAACAAGAGACGAACCACAATGGGTAATAATTAACTGGAACAACTGGAACCGTATCCTGTCACAAAGTCATGTGAGTGTGGCTTCTCTCGCTCTCAAATTATCTTATCGCACAAAGTTAACGCCTTTTCCGTCTTAACTGAGCACCGCAACGTAACCCCGGAAACGCGGCCCTGACTCTCGCCGCGTGAGGGGCAACGGCGAACCTGGGGCACGTTCGCGTCTCCTTCCTGGCAGTTTCGGGGCGGAAGGCCGTTCTCCGGGCAGGCGTCGGCCGCCCAGCTCGCGCGCCCCCTGTCGGCGCCACGCCCCGAGCACGCTTTTCACCTGCGGGAGGCACTTCACCGCTTCTCTGTGGCTCAGGGAGCCGCAGCGCCGCTCTTCCTGCGCTCCGGGGACGTTCCTGAGCAAAATCGGGGTCGCCTGATCGCACGCAGGGCGACGCCGGACAGCGGACCTAGCAGCCCAGCGGCTGTGGGGTGGCGGCGGGCGCGGCGGGGAGCAGGGAGACGCGGCCCCCGCGGACGCGCTGACATCGGGGACGTCAGCACCACACCCAGCGGGACGCGCCACGTAAAACGCGCGGGTTCCTTCTTCCCGGAATTTTTTGTTTAGTATCTTTGGACTGTGGTTGACGTGGGTCACTGAATCCAGGAAAGCAAGGCTGCCGATAAGGAGGGAACGGCGGTAACAGACTTTGGCCCAATACTCCATCCAAAGACAGCAAAATGCATTGGATTTTTCTATTCTTCCCAAGCTCATATAAAAAATTCACAAAGATAGACCAGATTCTAGTCCAGAAACAAAACTTAACAATTTTGAAAGAATATAAATCTACACACTGTGCCCCCGGACAACAAAGAACTTAAAGTAGCAGTCAGTTCCAGAAAGATAGCTTGGAAGTCCCACAAACATCTGGAGAATACCTTTCCATCTAACACAGGAGTCAAAGAAAAAGTCTGGAGAGAAATTTAAAAATATTTTGAATTAAATAAAAATGAAGTAGAACTTTTCAAAATTTGTGGGAAGCAGTGAAAGCAATGTTTAGAGCGAAATTCATGTAAAATGTGCTTATATGGCTATGCATTCATATATTCATAAAGGAGATTAAAGTCAATGATCTAAGCTTCCGCTTAGGGAACTAGAAACAGGGGAGCAGTCAAAGCCCAAAGAACACAGGAAACAAAATCACAGAGGAAATCAGTGAGATGGAAAACACACACACACAACAGAAAAAAGTTATCAAAACTAAACACTTCTTCTTTGAAATGATCAATAAACATCAGTGAACCTCCAGCCAGACTAAGAAGTAGGGAAAATGCAAATGACCAATATCACAAATGAAAGAGGGGCATCCCTGCTGATTCCACGGACGTTAAGAAAAGGTTAAGAAGGGAACAATATGAACAATTCTAAGCCCACAATCCTGATAACCTAGATGACTTGAATCGGTTCTTTGAAAGACACAACTGCTAAAACTCACGCAAGGAGAGACAGATACTCTGGAAGTAGCCTATATTCTTTGGTAGTAAAGAAATGGAACCAATAATAATAACACTAGAAAAAAGCATCCAATCCAGAAAATGTCCTTGGGCATTCTACCACATATTTGGTGAAGAAGTCATTAATACCAGCCGTCCATGATCTCGTCTAGAACACAGAGGCAGAGGCAACCCTTCTTAAGGCATTTTTTGATGCCAGCATTATCCTAATACCAAAAACAATTTTAAAAACATTACAGAAAAAGAAAATTAAGACCAATATATCTCATGAGCATTTATGCAATGATTTTCAAAAAATTATCAGCACATCAAGCCCAACAACGTATAAAAGGGACTGTATATCACATCAGATTGGGTTTATTTCAGGCAAGCAAGGATGATTTAACATTTTTAATTCAACCAATATAATCCACGTATCAAAAGTCTAAAAAACAAAGCAAGTATGGTCATATCAACTAAGGCAGAAGAAGCATTTGAAAGAACTCAACATACAACCATGATTAAAACTCACTGCAAACTAGGAACATAGGGGAACCTCTTCAACTTGACAAAGAACTTCTACAAAACACCCACAGCTAACGTCATACTTCATGGTGAGAAACTGGACTCTTTCCCACTGAGACCAGAAACAAGAAAAAGGCATATTTTCTCACAATACCTGTTCAAATCATGCTGGAAGCCCAGGCTAGTGCAATATGACAACAACAAATAAATAAAAGTGACACAGACTTAGAGAAAGAAATAAAGCCATCTGGTAATGGATGTGTTGGACTTCATTAAAATAAAAACCTTTCGTTCCGCAAAATACACTTTTAAGAAAATTAAAAGGCAACCCACCCACAGAGACGGAGAAAATAACTTTAAAGCATATATTTGATGTTGTATCCAATACATACAGGGAGATACCTCCAATATACATAAAGAATGTGTCACGTTCAATAATAAGAAAACAAATAACAGAATTTAAAACTGGACAAGTTTGTGAACAGACAGCACCAAAGAAAATACAAAGAGAGCAAATATGCATCTGAAAAGATGCCCCACATCATTCATCCTTAAAAAATTGTAAATTAAAATAGAACGAGATACCACTACACACATGGTTCAGATCCACAAAACCGGTAACACCAACTGCTAGCTGGAGAAATGGGGAACCCCCTGTTACTACTGGAGGAAGTGCAACACTGTTGCTACACTGTTGACAGCATCTAAGAATGATGCAGGCCCTCTGACCAAGTCTGTGCACAAGTGGCTGAATAAAAGAGAAGTCACATGTGCAGACCACCTAGTGCCACACCTTCCTGGTTTCTCCCTGAATTCGCAGCTCTGTGAGGCACTGACTAGGAATAAGGAACTAGGGGGCGGCAGCATGCGATTTTACAACCATCTACACCTCTGAGCTTGAAGCAGCAAAACCCACAAAGGGACCAGCAAGACCTCCCAGGCAGGACCATTACCTTCCCGCTTTTGCGCTTCTGCAAAACGGCTTGCTTCTAGGAAAACGAAACTTACCCTCAAAATTCCATTGGTTCCCAAAGACTCACTCCTGACTGGTCCATTTCTAACACCTCATTTGCATCTACCCCTAAAATTCCATTGGTTCCCAAAAGCTCACTCCAGACTGGTCCATTTCTAACACCTCGCTTGCATATGGCGCAAACTTAATCGAGACCTAAACCCCTATAAAAGCCTGTGTAAACCTACAGACAGGGTCCAGAGCTTGGAGCGCTAACTCCTCTGGGCCTGCAGGCGTAATAAACCTGAGTTCTCCAGCCCTGCGAGTGGCCCTTGGTCTCTTGGCGGGAATCAGCTTCCTATAACAAGCTCGCTGTGCCTTCTTCTTTCCCTGTGAGTCCGTTCTTACACATTTGATCAACATCTCAGTCCCACTGAGGGGTAAATCCATCTGCTTAGGAAATTCACAGTGAAGACAAAAGCATTAATAACTGCTGGAACGTGAAAGGCTGGAACTAAGTAAGAACACTAGCACCTACATTTCAGGATAAGGTTAAACCTCTCAAAACAAACAAACAAACAAACCATTTATCATGCAGAGCCACATGCAGTTTGCAGTGCAATTCTAAACCTCTTTTCCTTGGAAAGGAACACCATTGAGAAGTGGCACGATTTGCAGGGTCTGACCTCCCGCCAGGCCGCTCCATTTAATCAGAGCCCATCACGTCTGTGTGGGTCTGCTGCCTGCTCTGAAGGGCGGGTCCAGACACAACTCTGCCGAGCAGTGTGCGGTTTTGCAAGAAGATGCCCTTGCTTCTGCTCCCTGGACGATGAGCTTAAGATCACTTTGTTCTTCTGAAAAACTCCTAAAGTTAAAACATCTCTGCTTACAAAGCTGTGTTTGAAATTTGCATATGAATCTGCAGAGCGAAGTGCTCGCGCTGTGCTGGGCGCCCTTTGTCTGAAGCCTGCTCCGAACACTGCTTTTCTCTGTCCTGTTTGATGTCGACCTGCGATGTTCACCATGGAGTGTCTATGGGGGGCCCCCTCGGGATTTTTGAGAAAGCAGATGAGTGATGCCCGGGGACAGGCCGTGAGGGCCGCGCGGAGAGCCCTCACCAGCAGCGCACTTTTCAGACACTTGCGCTTGACTCTTTGAGGTTTGAAACACGTAAATATATCAGAAGAGTTTTCTCCAAGTCGCTGGCGGCAGAGGAGCAGCGCATCCACAACCAGATGAGCCAGAGCCCGGAGGAGCACACGGCTTACAGTGCTTTCATGTAGTTTGACCCTTGAGAGCAAACCTTTAAACAGTTTTCCTCTCTCTCCCATGTGAGCTGAGACAGGAATTCAGTGAAGGTTCTATGCATGTTATTTCATCAGCTGTGAAAAATGTTTCGTGAAAGCCAGACCCTGTCCTGTTCCTTCCTGTCTCACTTTCCACGTCCTCCCTCGGCCCCGAGAGACGGTCCTCACCCTCCCAGCTACACACCCCCATCCCCCGACAGTGCACTCACTGGGCTGGTTGTTAAAATACACATTCCTGGGTCACCTAAACTGAGTGAATTAGGCCCCGGCTTCAGATATACACATTTACCAACATCCAGGAAACACCGTGTCAACACTGATGGCCTGTCTAGTGCTACACCCGTGAGCCTCGGGATGGAGAGCCTCTGAGTGTTGTCTCTGCTTCTGTCTCCTGTCACAGACAGACGCACACAGACACACAGACACACACAGACACACAGAGACACAGACACACATGGACACACACAGACACACAGACTGTATGTTGCCCCATGGCCTCTGCTACTGTATGAGGTTTTAGAAACATGCATTTTATTCCTTATAAGCTTTTAAACATTTGCCAAGATTTAGAGATATATATCACTTCGAGATATCCTTAGTGGATACAGATTGGTAGAAGTTAACAGAAAAGCTGGAAAACATAGCAAATGGCCCTCCTTAAGAATTTCTTTGAGTTATATTCTGTTCTGGGTGATACTCACTGATCTGTTGCTAATACAAAAAAAAAAAAAAAACATCAAATAAAAGATTATTTGAAAATCTGATAGCCCACTGGACCAGGTCGTATCTTCCTAATGAATAAAATAAATAGTTTTTAAGCAATGCCCTCAATTCCCGTTTGCCCGTGCGGAAAGTCGTGGTATTAGTACAAAACAAAGCAAACTCACCACTTCTTCATGTCTGCATTTTCTCACATTAATCCCATTTATCTGCAGTGGAAAGACAGGCATAGTTTCACGTGGAGTACTGTGAACTGACTGCATGGGTGGGCTGTACGTGAAAACTAATGGTAAAATGTCTACCTGCAGAATGGCATCCCCGATAAACAGCAGTCCTGAGAGTTCCGCTGTGAATGGAGAAGGACAACAGATTATGCATAGTGTGTGTTCCTCATGCAAAGGGAAGAGTTTTTAATTAAATGAAGTCAAAACTGATAAAGGGAAAAAGTGAAACGTCTTATACAGGGAGCATCTTAAAAGATCCACAAGCTAGGGACGTGCAAAAACAATCATGATTCATTTCAAATAGTGAAACATATGCTGAGATATTTCCATGTAATGTTATTGTTTCAGATCTTAAAAAGAATGGCCTCTCCTCTGGATGGATGCCTAAATGCTCCTGTGTACTTGTAATTTTAAGGCGTCTATGCAAATGTTCAGATCTAGACATTCAGTCCATCAGCGATGGAATCAGCTCCAAGCTTCCTTCCAAGCACCAGGCTGTCCGAGGGATTTCAGCCACTGGAACAGTTGCTTTACATCTTTTGTGTTCTTCCTGGATGGAATCCCGTAAGGGCTGAGGTACACTGCATATGAGAACTGAAATGCCTACGTGTGCACCTATGTGTCAGGCATTGCCTGCATTTGATGTCTTGTAACCCTTAGGTTTGTTTGCGTTTGTTTAATGAAACCGCTGAGAAGGCATGTGGCCCCAGTTCCCACACAGTCACGCGCGCTGACCGCTTCATCCCCGCCCTCCTGTGGCAGACGGCCTCCCCTGGGCTGATACCAGATGCAGACTCGACGAGCAGACCCGGCCGCGGGGAACCAGGAGCTGGCCAGTCACACAGGACTTGCTGGCCCTTAACTACCATCTTTACTCTTCCGTGACAGTGACGTACAAAGGAACGGCTATGGTACAGTTTTCTTAACACTTTTACCTCTTTGCTCCTTGGAGATTTTTGAAATGACGACAGGAATATTATGTTCTGCTCCCCCCTGAAAAGAGAAAATCATATATTGTGCATTTAAGTTCAAAAAATAAAAATAGGAATTTGAGTTAGAAAACTCTATAGGCTATGAATAGTGTGTTAATGAACACCAAATCAAATTTAAATAAACCTGTGGAATTTCTCTACCAAGTAGACCGTGCTCCCAAGAAACATCTGTTTATAATTTCACTGTCTATTAATCCACTAATTAATAACAGTTGACTTTGAAAATTTTTAATTTTCCAAATAACGATTGGTGATGACTTAAATAGGCATTTTCTTCAACGTGCGCCAGGGCTTCCCATTGTAAAAATTCTTATTTAGGGCTCCAAACAGTAGATGATTATGTAGTTCCATTATCTGGCCAAGTTGTACTGTGCTGGTGACCAAGCTAGGACCGCTTTGGATGCTAAGTGACTAGAAAGACCTTTACCTGCACAAACTGATACAACAAAATCAGAGAGTACACATGCCTGATGGGGAGGTTTCTTAACTAGCATTATATTTCTCTTTGTGTGAAAGCACATGCTAAACATTTAACAGAATAAAATAAACTGGCAAGAATATCGCAGTCGTGCTTTATCTAACTGACCAAATAAGATAGGGGAAAAAAAGAAAAATAAAGGGGACGGCATAGCTCAGCGGGAGAGTGCGTGCTGAGCAGGCACGAGGTCCTGGGTTCAATCCTTCAAGCCCCAGCACCTCCACTGAAAAAATAATACATAAATAAACCTTATTACCTTACCCCCCAAAACAATAAGCTAAACTTCTATAGAAGGAAATAAAATAAACCCCTGAATTACCTGTATGAAGTCATGGTTTTATATTACAGAGGTGAGAAGGTTGAAAGAAATAGTGAAAAAATTGAATCAGTGCATTAGGAGTAAGACTGCACGCAGAACGTGAGCCCAGCACACTCAGGCGGCTCCAGAGGGGAGCCTCCTAAGCCTTTCCTCTTCAAGGATCAAAGTGATTTTAGAACTTTCTTTCCCCCATGAATGTCCACTTTCAGCGACGAACTGTCAACGTACTTAAATGTAAGATGGGCCATAGTTGTTGAGAAAAGCGTGGTTTTCAAGTTTTTCTTGGTGAGTCATCCTTTCTGCTTCCGGGATATTAAGAAGAGATGTGATAAATAAAACAGCAGAAATTGTCCGACCAGGGTAAGATCCAGACTGGCTCCTGGCTCCCCCGTCCTCACCGTTTCCCACCACCCCGACATCCGCCCAGCCAGCCTCTAACTGTGCAGGGCGTCTTTGGCACGTCGTTGGCCCTGATTCTGCTTTTGCCTTTTGGTCGGTGAGTTGCTGGCAAACCCTGACTCTGTCCAGGATAATCCCTCATCTGATCAGAGGACAGGGGTTTGTGATGGAGATTTAGGGAAATGAGTGCCTGCTTAGCACAGTAAATGCCAATCAAAAGTCAAGCCTCTTTATTTTACCTCTTAGGATTCCAAGTTCCCAACCCCCCATGTAGCTTTCTCCCAATATACTTACCAGCTTCTAGCCTACTGCTGTCTTTACTCATTTCCTACATTTATTGTTTGTTTTCTTTCTCCTTCCTCTGTCCTGAACTGGATGGTAAGTTCCACAAAGGCATTGGATTTTTTTGGCAATTTGTTTCATACATTGGTGTAATGTCAGTGCATAGAATCATGATTCTTTTTTTAATCTTTGGAATTTTTGTTGAATGAATGAGTGACTAAATAAATGAAGTCTAAAGCTTTTCCAGACCTAAAATTGTTCATCCTTTAAAATACCTTGCAGAATGATTTTACATGGAAACTAAGAAGATGACCAATGAAATCAAATGCCCATCATAACAGACAGTTTATAGGTAGAGATAGTTGGAAATTGAGGAAAATAGCTTAAGAATACATCTCCATTTCTTAGTAGAAAAAGCTGGTTACCTAAAGTAAACCATGCCCTGGTGAAGTTTTACGTGCTGTTAAAGAGAAAGGAACTCATCCAGACACCGTGGCTCAGGCGTCTGGGGGCAGAGAGTGCCGTGTTCATGTCCCTCTGGCTGGGGGGCTGTCACCAGAGTGTTTCCTTCCAGCTGTTTTGCTTTTCACAGTTTTTCCTCCTTGCACTAGTGAATTTAAACACTTTCTCAGTGCTCAGATTTTTCAAGCAAGTTGCCATGCCAGACAGTGGGGAGCCTCCCCCAGGGTCAGCCTGGGGAAAAGGCCGCTGAGACAGCGATTTCCTGAGGGTCACCGCGGTTATTCCACCCCTCCCTCAGCACTGCAGACCTACAGCTGCCTTTTCATAATGAGACACAGAGAAGCCCTATTTTGTCAATGTTTTCTTTTGTATGTAAAATGGGAAATGAACATCACAGCGCCTTCATTTATTGAATAAAATGAGAGGACAGATCAGTTCAATTAAAGTTAATTTGATTTTATTCTGAACCTAAGTGGGGAAATTCTAGGTTTTCCAGACAGGAATCAAATAACGTGACGCCCTCTGTTTAGAACAGGTGGTGGGCTCCCCTGTCACGTGGACCGAAAGCCAAGGTCCTCAGCAGCCCACGGGCCCAGCCCCCCCACTTCCTCCTGCGCCCCATCACTCCGGGCACTGACGGATGTCCGCGTGCGCCGCCCTCTGCCTGGAACACTTTTACCCTTTACTCTCAACCTGGTGTAAACTCTCCTCATGTTCAGGGTTTCAGCCGCAGGGCCCCGTCGTCTCGTTCCCCTACTTGCAGGGGCTCATGCTGCAGCCGGGGTCACAGCCGCGGTCACGTTTCTCCCCTGGACACAGTGCTCAGCGCCCACTGTCCCTCCAGACTCTGAAGGGCCTGAGGCCAGGGCGCATTTCTCTGCCATCTTCTCCTGACCTACCGTGGGTCTGGCCCGGAGGCACGGCCAGGGTTCAGAGAACTAACCAGTCACCGAGCTGTGCTGTCCCAGCGTGAATCACGGTGAGAGAAAGCGAGGCAACGTCTGGAAAGTGCCCCCCAGAGAGGGTTAAACATAGGTGATTCCGTGTTGACAGAGGAGGAAAGTGGCGGGTAAGTGCATCTTTAGTAGCCAGCAACATACAGAAAGAAAAGCCCTTTCAAATTTAACCATAAATGGAAAAGAACACATAAGTGTCATTGATGTGGTTAATTTTTTAAACTAAATCAGACGCTAAAACTTTGTCTGTCCTCGGTACTCGGCATTGTAACATGATATTTTACTGACTTCTTAAATAAGAATAAAAAAAAAAACATTGCGCAGAAGAACAAGATGAGAAGGAAACAGCTAACACTCAGCTTGCTCGCAGACCTTTTTTTTTTGCTACGAGGTGTGGTTCCCTCTAGTTCCTTCGCCTGACAGGTTGGTATCTCCCACCTTCACTGGTTAAAAGGTACAAACACTACAAGACCACGTTTGATATATTAGATGAAACCAGATGAAGACAATTCATGAGTTATCTTCAATTCCAGGAAAGGCAAATTTCCCAAATACTCTTCCAATATCTCTCAGTCTAAGGTGGCCAGCGTTTTGAGAACTGACCTAATTTACGTCTCAGTCAAACTTTGAGGAGTTTGCTGTAGCCATTCTTAGCTCATTATCAATCAACACAGTTTAAAGGTACAGACACACAGGCTTTTCAGCACAGCCCCTGGAAGGACAGACAGGAAACACGGGCTACCTTGATGCTTAGTCCGAATCCTCCCACAGTCTGTCTTCTGATGGTCACGGCTCTCTCCTGAAAGACAGAGTTCAGAAGCGGTCAGCGCTTCCTGGTACCGTACTCCCCCACCGCTTTCCTCCTCTCGGTCTTAGTGTTTTGCTCTTTAAAAAAGAACATTTTGTGACAGCACAGAGGCTCCAAACCAAGGGGCAAACAGAGGATGCTGTAATTGTTAAATCGAAGGCTAACAACGTGTCTGTCCAGCTGAAAGGGACGGCAGCGTTACTAAGCTGCGGAACTCTCAAACTTGCGTCCTTTCCGGGAGGTTTTGGACGTAGTTTGAAATCTCGACTTTAAAGTCTCTCCTCCTCACTCTCACATTAATATTCCTGTTGTCTGAGAAATGACAAGCTTTGGGTTACAGAAAAACAATTCACCGCCAGTGCTACGTATTGTCTTTGTCCACCAGGTCTGCTCTCCCTCCCTGCCCGGTCACAGGGCCTGTGGTCAGAGAGCTGGGCTGGGAGGTGCCACCTGTCAGCGCATAAATCACCCACGTGGACGCCTGGGACTGAAACGCTGAATAAACTGGGCTCACAGCGATTGCTTGTTTCAAAGAGTGGGTTTTACAATTAACTGGTAATGACAGTACATTCTCAGTTTTCAAAAGCAGCTCTCTTTTGCCTTCCATACTGTAAATAACAATTCAATCATGCACATATGAAACTTAAAAAAAATCACAAAAAGCCACATTTGGACAAATCCCTTAGTTTTTGACAAAAAGTCAATATTACTGTTTTGGGGCAATCATGTCTTCATAATGCTTGTCCTCCTGTCGTGCTGAAGGGTTGGGAGCTTTCATCTACAACCTTCTCTACTTGTAACATGCTCGTCTTTTGAACCGCCCCCACCCACCCACCATGGGGCAGACTCCGCGCTCCTCCCAGGACCTGGCACAGACACTTGTTTTCTGGCCCCTGTGTCTCCACAGACGCCGTTTATTGGCTACGTTATCCATTCCCTGCTTAATAGTCACCTGATGCATTTCACCTGTGGTAGTAAAAATATACATTTTAAACCAATTTATCATTTTAAGGGTGATAATAAAACCATAGTTAACAACATTTATACTTCTTTATATAGATTTCTTCCTGAAGAAAGAAAAGTGACACTACACATTTAGATGTCTGTTGAATATTTATCTAATCATTTTCCAATAGTGACATCACAGAGCAGCTCAAATACTGGAAGACTCAGAGGAAGAGATCAATGAAAAGGTCACCTTTATTCTGAAACAGACAGGCAAACCACTTTCACAGCACTGCCCATCAATTACAGTTCTTGGATGGCGGAGCTATTTTCGTAATTCCTTTTCTGTGAGGAATAAATACTCGATTCCTTAAAATAGTATCAGAACCAGTGGTGCCTTTAGCTCAGACAACCCCCATCAACTAACTGTCTCAAAACAAAGACTTCAATCTGTCAAAGCAAATGCATCTTAAATAGCAAACAGCATCACCTAAATTTTCTAGGATATCCTGCACAGCAACCGTCAGCCACGCAGGCCGTTTGGTGAGTAGATCCCAGTGAGCATCAGCGTGCGAGCTGAGCCCCGGCTTCCCTGGAGGACAGCGGCGCCCAGGGCTCCTACTAGGGGTCTGTGCCGTGCCTTCACTCATTCTCTACAAGACCGCCTTCCGATCTTTGGTTTAGAACATGTTCCAAATCAAATATAAAATTGCTGATGCAGAGAGGCGTTTGGAGAGACCAAAGAGTCAGCAGAACCTGACTCTTTTATTTTAATGTTGTTTAAACACGGGGGCGCCCACACATGCTCTGGCAAAGCCAGCCAGCACCTCTTGATCTCCCACTTCATTAGCTTACTTGTCAGAAAGGAAGGAGCGCTGGGCAAGACAAATTACTTCGTGTTTTAAAGCCAGAATTTTAAGTTGGCCCCTGCAGGTAGCAGGAGGCATGGAAAGGCATGTGATTGTTCTCTGATGGCACCTGTGGTGCCTGCCAGGGGTCTGTGTGCTTGTGAGAGCTGTGCCCTCTGGCCCACCCCACCTCTCACACCAGGTTCTCCCCCCACCCCAAAAATCAAAGGGGAAAAAGCGATGTTAATGAATTGTTTCATCAATCAGAGAGTGGGTGGAAGCTGATGGGGAGCCGCCTTTAGTCAACACAGCTTGAGTTTCACAAAGTCGCTGCCTAGCAACAGCACGCTGTCCCACGGGAAACCGAGGTAGCATCAGTTACCTTATTTCTTAAAACACAGAATCGAGATAGGTGCTCCCATAGACTCATCTGCATAAAAAGCCTTTCTTTAATCTTCTTTTTCTTCACAAAATGAAAGGATGGAGCCCAAGAGGAGTTCTGGACTGTATAAAACCGTGCCACGCACCTAAGTACCAGCATTCATGTTACGAGAAAGATTTAAGTGCTTCACTTGCTTTATATAAGAACACAATTATTACCACCCCTGTCCTCTGGATATTACATCTGACATACTCTCTACCTCCAACGCATGGACTATATGGAACCAATTCATACATGTAACCCAGCAAAACACATTGGTCTCACAAATCCCAGGAACAGACACTTTTGATATACGTAGTGAAAAGAGGAGGAAGCTGTGAGATCAAGGCAGAGATGAGAGAGACGAGCAAACAGAGCTGTACTGATTCTGTGTGATGGGAAGAAAGCAGATATGCAGGAAAAGTGACAAGAAAAGTCATGAGCTCTTCCTGACAATTCAGGAAGGGTAACGAAACTTCAGAAAGGAACACCAATAGATGGTAGCTTCTAATTACCAAAAATCTGCTGCGTACACGTACGCGTCTCCTAACACTCTCGGCTGATTATTAAAATACACCGGGGCCTTGACTGTTTTTCCCACTACAGCTTTCTGAGTCCTGGGCCTCTTTTTTCCCAGTTGTAGCCAAAGAATTTAGCACTGGGCCTGCATCAAAGTTAGGGACTCACGCACGCACTAAGTGCATAAGGGCTATCGTCCAAACGTTCTCATTTCAAACACGTAATCACCACAACAGCCCACTGGCACAGGCGATGTTTTCCTGACTTAGAATAAGAAACTAAAATGCATGTGAGTTAAATACCTTGACCAAGAGCCACATCATGACTGAAATGCAAGTTTCCCTAATTCCCACTGTTTTTTCTATCACATAGACCTGAGCTGAGACAGAGAATTAAGATGAAGAAACAACGATTGTGAAAAATCGGTGCGTGATGTAACAGAAGGGGAAGGAATTGTAAGAAACAGTGCTCTCCTGGGAGACTGTGAATGGGGCAGTGTGCCCCCTCCCACCACGGCTGCTCAACACTGTGCTCGAAGTCGCAGCCAAGGCACCACAGCAATAATGTGAAATAAAAGGCACACCGATTGGAGAGGAAGAAAGAAAACTGTCTTTGTTCTCTGTCTACGTAGAAAATCCCCACAAAACCTCATGGAACTAGTCAGCAATTACAGCAAGGTCGTGGGAGACACGGTGAATACGCAGAATGCAGCCGCCTTCCTGTACCTCAGCTGTGAGAACTGGAATTGGAAATTAAAACCACAGTGCCATTTATGATGCCACTAAAAAGGGGGTACTTTGGTATAAACCTGACAAAATAAGTAAAGGTTTCTAGGTGGAGAACTATAGAATTCTGAGGAAAGAAGTCAAGGATGATCAAAATGTGCGTGCGTGCAGGGCTGGGACAGGATGCGTCACCAGAAATGGGCGTGTTGCAGCGGACTCTACGGCAATTAAAAAAAGACTTCCTGCTCACGGCTGAGAAGCCTCAGCACTTTTAGGATATTGATTCTTACATCCTTGGTCTATAGAATCAATGCAAACCTAACAAAAATCCCAGCGAGCTGTCTGAGGGCGTCCACAAGCTGGCTCTCGGGTTTATACAAAGAGCACAGGACCCATCGCAGACACAGCGCTGAGCGGGGACACAGCTAGAGGACTTGCTAAAGGAGCTACAGGAATCGAGACAGCACGGCTGTTTTGAACACTAAACGCAGAGATCGATGGAAGACAACAGCAAACCCAAAACAGAACCTAAACAAACGGAACTGATTTTGACAGAGGAACAAGGCGATTCAACAAGCAAAGAAGAAAGCAGAAGGAAAGAAAGAAAGGAACTGAAACATGAATGTTACCCTTTCACAAAAATTAGCACGAAATGAATCACAGACCTAACCATAATCCCAATATTGTATAAAATTTCTAGGAGAAAACCTACATGACTGGGTTTGGTGATGAGCTTTCGGAAAGGACATTGAAAACGTAGTCCATAAAAGAACAAGATTTGATGTCAGAAAATATTAAAATTAAAAACTTCTGCTTTGCAGAAGATCCTGTTAAGAGAATGAAAAGTCACAGGTGGAAAGAAAATGTTTGCAAAAGGCTGATCTGATGAAGACTTGTTTCCAAAATACGCAGAGAACTCAAAGCCCAGCAGGAAAATAATCTAATTAAAGATGCCAAAATATTTGAGCAAACATCTCATCAAAGAACATACAGACAGCGAGAAAGCACATGAAAAGAAACTCAACGTGCTATGGTACCAGGGGGGTGCAGGATGAAAATGAGCGAACATCACACACCTGTTAGATGGCCGAACCCTAAAACGCTGACCCCCAAATGCTGGGGATGTAGCTCACTCCTCGCTGGTGGAGATTCAGGAGAGAGTTTGGAGTCTCCAATGAAGCTAACACAGTCGGAACCTGTGGTGCCCCTGGGCATTTATTCGATAAATTTTAAAACTTGTGTTTACATAAAACCTGCATGCAAATGTTTATAGCAGCTTTATTCATAACTGCTGAAAACTGAAGAGGTGACCGAGATGCTCTTCATTCACAGAATGCACAATAAATAAAATAAATACATAAATAATAAATAAGAAGACGTGAGCTACCCAGCTTCAGAAAGACATGGGGGGAAACCTCAAGTTTAAAGTATTAAGCAAAAGGACGTGCCCTCTGACCCCATCCATAAGACCTTCTGAAAAGGCAGAGCTAAGGAGACAGCGACATGAGGAGTGGTGGCCAGGAGTTCGGGGAGAGGGAGGAGGGCGAATAGATGGTGCACAGGGGTTTACACATGGAGAAACCACTCTTTATGATATTACAGTAACGGATACACGACATTATGCGTTTGTCAAAACCCACAGAACGTCAGTGAAAAGCAGTCCACCTTAATATATGTAAGTGCAAAAGCCAGGGCGTCCAGAGAAGGCATGGGTGCTGTGAGGAATAACCTAACCGCCTTACAGGTGGATGTCAGCACCTCACTGAAAGGGGTAGGGGCAACGGGGGGCCGGAGTAACTGGAAAGGACGGCGGGGCTGAGACACAGAAGGCGGAAGACTGAAGAGCAGAGGAGCTGCACCGGGCACCGTGTCCTCCCACAAGGGGCGCGACACCTCTGGCCCTGTTCTGTGCGCGCTGAGATTCAACAATGAACTGCGTAGCTGGTGGGTGAGAGGAACCGGTGGGAGCGGGAGTCACACACGCCAGGGAGAGGCTGGCACAGTCCGTGGGTCACGGAGGACCGTCTGGAGGCGTCAGCATAAACCCATGTTTAGCTTAATATAGAGGTGGTTACACACAAAAATATTTAGATATGTGAATATACAAAGGTTATTTTACTGTCTTTTTAGAAACGGCTCTACAGTGCTATAATTCATATATCTTAGAACCAGCCATTTAAAGTGTAAAATTTAGTGGTTTTTAGTATATTTAGAGTCATGCATCCGTCCCCACAATCACTTTTACAATATTTGTATTTTCCAAAATATGATTCCACACCCTTCACTCTCTGCCCCTCACCCCGTTCTAACCGTGGGCACCCACACATCTGCTTTCTGTGTCTACAGACTTGCCCCTTGTGGACATTTCCCAGAAACGAAATTATACAGCGTGTGGTTCTTTGCGCCTGGCTTCTCACTGTGATGCTCTGCAGGTCCATCCGTGTTGTAACACGTGCCAGTACTTCAGTTTTAAAATTGTCAGGCGGCACTCCACGGACCGGGCATGCCAGCTCTGACTCCCCCGTTCCTCCACCCGCGCCGACCTGGGGTCTCTGTAGGGTTTGGCTGCTGTGAATGATGTTCGCAGCTGCGATCATGTGTGTGAAGGCTCTTGTGTGGACACGAGCGTTCACTGGACTTGAGCATAAACCAAGGGGTGAAGCCGCCAGTCTCTTTCAGGGCAGCTGTGCGTTTTCCATTCCCACCGGCAGAGTCTGAGGATTCCAGCCTCTCCACACCTTCAGGACCACTTGCTCTTCTCTGTCTTTTTGACTGTAAACATCCTAGTGGACAGAAAGTGCATCTCGCTGCGACTTCACGTGCGTCTCCCTGACGGCTAACGGTGCTGAGCACTTCCTCACTTCCTTGCTGGCCGAGTATACGTCCTCCTTGGAAAAAACATCTATTCAAGGCCTCTCCTCACTTTCTGTTGCCCATTTTATCAATGAGTTGTAAGTTTCCGCTTATAAAGTCCTTATTAGTCACTTTTTAGAATACGTCTCTTGGCAACACATTTTCTTACTTTTCTCTCTCCTGGTGATGTCTTAACTTCCCCTTGGTTCTCGAAGCATACTTTCGGCATCTACAGAAATCCAGGTTGAGCGTTTCTTCTTTTCAGCAGTTGGATAACACAATGCCACTTCCTCCTGATTGCTATTGTTTCTGGGGAAAAAAATCTATCATTTGAATTATTTTTCCTCTGTTGGGAAAGTATTATTTTTCTCCTGCTGCTTTTAAGCTTTTCCTTTGTCTTTAGTTCTCAGGGTTTGACTGTGATGTGTCCTGACGTGGGTGTCTTGGGTTTATCCTTTTGAGGTTAGTTCCACTTCTTTAATGTGTAGGTTTATGTCTTTTGCAAAATTTTGGGAGTTTTCAGCCGTTATTTCTTCAAGCGCTGTTTGAGCCCTGACCTCCTTCTCTGTTCCGGGGACTCTGATGAAATAAGTGTTAGCTGTTTTGTTTTAGTCTCACGGGTACCTTAATTTTTTTCCAGACCAACTTGTCTCTTTAGTTTAGAGTCGGTACTTTTTTATTGTTCTGTCTTCAGTTAAGTGGATCCTTCCTCTGTCCGCTCTGTTCAGCTGTTGAATCCGTCCCTCAAGTTTTTATTTCGGGCGAATCTTCAGTTCTGCGAGCTCCATGAGCTTTTGCTGAGACCATCTCTTTTCTCGCTTGTTTCAGTCCTGCTTGTAACAAACAGGAAGCAATTTGAGGAGAGCGACTTTCAAGTTCTTGTTCGGTAATTCTAACACCTGTGACATTTCAAGGTCGGCATCTGTTAACTGTCTTTTCTTGTTGGAGGTGAGAACTTCCTTGTAACTGCGCCAGGCCTCCGCCGACGAGCGCCTGGCTGGGCGGTGCAGGGCTGCTTGGCTGCTGCTCCCCGAGGGGTCCCCACGGACACCTAAGTGAAAGTGGCCTCGATATCAGCGTGCCGCAGTAAATTCTGACCTCCCACGAGGCCTCTTCTTGTGCTTCTCCAGGGGGACGTGGAGGAGAAAAACACGTTTTTTAAACATCGAATTTCTCTATCTGTGGTACAAAGCAACTGGTGAAGTCAATTTCAAGGGAGAAAAATAAGAAATATATCAATAACAAAAATGACAATTTTGACCAAAACGTTCACTATTTAATCTACTATGTTGAACATGTAGGATAGTATTTACATAAATAATACAGACCTTATTTCCACGTTATTATCTATTTCATTTCACCTAGTTTGTATGGTTTTTCATTTCCAGAACAATGCAAATGTTAGTGTATCAATCTATATTTAATTTCATTGAAGTATTACATATTTAATTAAATGAATTTCTGCAGAAGCAATATAACCTTCACAAATACATAGTCTTTAGAATCCCCCAGGCTCCTTGTCCCCAGCACCACATTAGGAACAGGCTGGTCTGAAGCGGTGATAATGAAACGCCTTTGCATTAAAAAGCACTGACTCACTCACAGAGCAGCTCTTCTGAGGTGAGTCTCATTTTCTAATTTTACACAGAACGATCACTCATCCAGCTGAAACTGCTCATCCGGGATAATCATTCAGAATTTTAGGCCAAGTGAATTAGAGGAAAGAACAGATATCCAGATCTGTAGTCCATCAATTATTTTAGGAAACACTTATGACCTCACGTGAGGTTGTAGAACCGAGATAAACACAAGCAGGTGGTTAGAAAACAGAAAGTGAGAAGAAGGGAGCCAGTCCAGCATCCACGCAGCGATGGCCGAAGGGAAGAACAGAGAACCGGAGACGAGCAAACGTGTTAGTTGTTCCTGTATATTTTACTCCACCAGTTAACTTTAACCTCCATGTATCTTTATATTTAAAACGGGTTTTTGTAGACAGCGTATAGTCAGGTCTGATTTGTGATTCACTGTGACGGTCTCTGATGTATTAGACCCCCCACTCCCTAACGACTCCTGGGACACCTGGAGCGATAGCTGCCACATTTGCTATGGTTTCGATTTTTGGTCCTTGTTCCTCGCTCCTATTTTTGTCTTTCATTCTTTTTCTGCTTTTGTTGCTTTAATTTAACAGTTTATGTGATTCTATTTTCTCTGCTTTCTTAGTATGTAGTTATATCTCCTTTTTTACTTTTCTTAGTGGTCAACCAAGAGTCGACCACTATGAAATAGATGTTTATAACTAATCCAAGTCCACTTTTAAATAACCCTACACCTCTTCAAGGGTAGTGTGAGTTCCTTATAACAAGCAAATAACCTTAATTCATCTCTCCAGTCCCTGGTGTAATTGTTGCTTTTCATTTAATTTCTGTGTAAACATTCAAAAGAATGCTCAGTCACATACATTTTGCTGTTATTATTTTGAACAAATCATTATCTGTGGCATCAATTAAGAATATGAAAAATCAAAGTTTTTTTAAAAGCTTTTCCTTCACTTGTTAACTCTTTGATGCTCTGTCCAAGCTTTGCACCCATAACGTTGATCTTCTCTCTGAAGAACTTTCAACATCTCTGACCAGGCAAGTCTCCTGGGAACTGATTCCTTCAGTTTTTGTCTCAAGGTCTATTTCGCATTCTCTTCTGAAAAGCCATTTTGCTGGACATGGATCTCTAGGTTGGTGGGGTTTTTCCCTCCACACTATACATATTTCACACCCCTCTCTTCTTACTGCTTGGCTTCTGAGGAGAAATCAGTTAGGACTCTCCTCTCTGTTCCTCTGTAAGTGAGTTCTCCCCATGTTCAGTACTTTATCTTTATCTTTGATCTTCTGTAATCTGAAAACGGTACGTCTAGGTGATGGTTTTTGGTATTTATCCTGTCTAGTGTTCTCTGAGCTTCCTGGATCTGTGGTTTGGTGCCTGACATTCAGAGAAATCCTCACTCATTATTATTTCAAGTGGTTGTTCTGTTCTGGTCTCTCGTTCTGTTCCTTATGCTGTTCCTCTTGCAGGCACATTTGCACTTTTTATAGCTGCCCCACAGTCCTTGGGTAGTCTCGTCTGTTTTTTTCTGTCTTTGTTCTCTCTGATTTGGGTTTTTGAGGATTCTATCGATAGACCCTGAAGCTCAGAGGTTCTTCCTCCACTGCGTCCAGACTACTTGTGAGCCCATCAAAGGCCTTCATCTCTGGGGCAAGGTTTCTAACTGTAGCTTTTCTTTTTGGTTCGTTCTTAGAATTTCCATCTCTCTGTTTACATTGCCCATCTGTTCTTGCATGCTATCTACTTTATCCATTAGATTCTTTAGCATATTAAGCATAATTTAAAAAAATCTCCCCATCTGATAACCCAACATCCTTGACATGCCTGGTTCTGATGCTTGCTTTGTCTTGTCAAAGTATGTTTTTCACCTTTCTGGTATGCCTTGTAATTTTTTTCCTGATAGCCAGACATTCTGCTGGTTGTAAGAAACTGTTGTAAAGAGGTGTCAGTAACCTTGTACTGAGGGTTACGGGGAGCGAAGCACTCTGTGGTCCTGTGACGGGTCTGTGTGTAGTGAAGCCTGTGCCTCTAGACTGCAAACCTTGCAAGCCTTTCTCAGTCCCCTCCTTCCTCTTTAGGAGGGACAGGATGGCTGGAGTCAGCTGGAGCTGGGTGCTTCTCTCTCCCGGGTCAGACACTGACACTCACTCAGCAGGGTAGGCACTGGTTAACCAGCTCCCCTGAGTGCAGACCTTGCTAAGAACAAAGCCCCCTTTCTCCCTGCCAGGAGCCCAAGGGCATTTCTCTCGTTTTTACTGCGGGGACCTGGTTGAACTCCTGCAGTAAATCTCCCAGTAGCGTGGGGGCTCCCAGGACAGGACCCCCTGGTCTCCCTCTCATACTTGCCTACACGGAGCCTCCAGCAATCCTCACTCTGGTTGGGGGTTTCCTACCTGGTGCTGGTTTCCTGCCGGTCTCGCTCGTGAGTCTCTGTTCTGCTCAGCAGCCTGTGTTCCGCTGCCCGTCCTCCAATCTGAGGGCAGTGGTTTGCCAGGTGTCCTTCTTTATCGCATGGATCCCAGAAGAGCTGATGATTTTTCAGTCTGTTTAACTTTTTATTTGTTGTGAGGAAAGAGTGGTGACTTCCAAGATCTTTATGTGTGGAAACATACCTGGAAAGTCCCTAATTTATTTTTTATCGAAAAGAGTAAGTGGGTAGAAATCCACTTTGTGAATATACCCAAATCTGTTTATCAGTTTACAACCTGGCTTTGGCTATGCATGGTCTTGAAAAAGTCTTGTTGTGAGCATTTAGTTTCACTCCTCTTGGATAAATCCCAAGGACTAGGATTTTTGTGCTTAGAACTGGTTTCTGTTTAACTTTGTAAGAAATTGCCAAATAGTTATCCAAAGAGTTGCTCCACTGAAACTCTAACGCATGAGATTTCCAAGTGAACCACATATTTGCCAAGTCTTTTTTTAAGCTGTTGTAATGAGTGTAAATTGTATATGTGATTTTAACCTGATCTGCAGTTCCTTGATGGCTGATGATTGAAACATCTTTTCATGCTTTTCTTAGCTATTTGCGTAACTTATTTTATGAAGTTTTTTCAAGTCTTTTGCTCAGTTTTTTTTCTTTTTTTAATTGGGCTTTTTTTTTGACTTGTGATTGGCCTTTATACATTCTGGATACAAGTCCTGTGTCAGATATAGGAAATATTTTCTCCTACACTGATTTGCTTTTTTATTTTCTTACAAGTGATTTTTTAATTGATCGAATCAGTAATCAAAATCTCTGAACAGAGAAAAGTCCTGGACCTCACAGGTGAATTCCACTAAACATTTGAACAAGAACTAATACCAATTTTTAACAAATTTTTCCAAAAATTGAAGAGGATTAAAACTTCCTAACTCATCCTTTGAAGCCAGCATTACCATGATAACCAAAACCAGAAGAAGACACTACAAGAAAAGAAAACTAGAGACCAATATCCTTATGAACATTGATGCAAAAATTCTCAACAAAATACTAGTAGACAAATTCAGCAGCATATTAAAGAGATCATACATTATGACCAAGTGGGATTTATTCCTGGAATGCAAGGATCAACCAACATAAGAAATTCAATCAATGTGATGCACTATATTAACAGGATAAAGGAAAATAAACACACACATCTCAACTGATGCAAAAAAAGCACTTGACAAATTCAAAACCCTTTTATGACAAAATTTAACACCCTTTCAACACTGAACAAACTAGAAATAGAAAAAAACTACCTCTAAGATCTAGAAAAGGCAAGGATGCCTGCTTTCACTACCTCTGTTAAATTTGGTTCTGGAAATCCTAGGCAGATTGATTAGGCAAGAAAAAGAAACAAAGGTATCCAAATTGGAAAGGAAGAAGTAAACTTATATCTGTTCACAGATGACATTTCTTATATGTAGAAGATCTAAAGATTATACACAGCTACCCAAAAAATCATTAGAAGTGGAAAAAAAAAAAAGAATTCAGCAAAGTAGCAGGATACAAAGTGGACACACAAAATAAGTTTCATTTGTATACACTAACAATGTATAATCTGGAAAGAAAATTAAGAAAATAATTCCATATATAATAGCATCAGAAGTAAATTACCTAGGAATTAACTAACTAAGAAGAGGAAAGATGTACACTAAAAATCACAAACATTACTGAAAGAAATTAAAGACATAAACAAATAAAAAAAACACTCTGTGTTCATGGATTGAAAGGTTAATAACGCTAAGCTGTCAACACTATCCAAAGCATACTACAAATTCAATAATATTCCTAACAAAATTCTAATGTCACTTTTTACAGAAATAGAAAAGTCTATCCTAAAATACACATAGAATCTTAATAAAATCCAATTAGCTAAAACATTCTTGAAAAAGAACAAAGCTAGACATCACACTTTCTGATTTCAAATTTCACCACAGACCTACAGTAATCAAAACTGTGGTACTGACATAAAGACAGACATGGAATAGAATGGAATAGAATTGAGAGCCCAGAAATGAAACCTCAAATGTATGGGCAAATGATTTTCAGCAAGAGTTCCAAGACACAAAAGGTGCCAGGAAAACTGGATATCCACTTGCAAAAGAAAGAGGTTGGACCCTTAATGATATCATATACAAAAGTTAACTCATAATGGATCAAAAACATACATGTAAGCTCTAATACTAGAAAATCTTAGAAGAAAATATAGGAAACAATATTTATGATACTGGATTTGACAATGGTTTCTTGGATATAACACAAAAAATACAGCCAACAAAAGGAAAGTAGACAAACTGGACTTCAAAATGAAAAACTTTTGTGCATCAAAGGAAACCATGAACAGAATAAAAAGGCAACCCTTAGGTTGGAAGAAATATTTTCAGATCACATATCTGATGCAGGATTGAAAAAAAACCATGGCAGATAGATGTAACGGACTACCATTCAGTCTTACAAAGGAATGAAATGCTGACACAGGCTACAACGTGGATGAACGAGTCCATACACAGAGACAGGAAGTAGACAGGGGTTACCAGACAGAGGAGAGGGGGATGTGGGGAGTTAGTATTTAATAGGAACAGGGTTTCTGTCTGGGGTGATAATTTTGGGGACGGATCGCTGTAAAAGGTGCACAACAATGTGGATGTGCTCGAGCCACTGAACTCTACACTTAACAACTGTTAAAATGGTCAAGTACATGTTATGTGTGGTCCACCACCACCACAACGAAAAGCAATTGACCTCTTAAGTGTGAGCTTGTTTCTGGACTACATAATGTTCCTTTGGTTTACTTACACGTGTTTATGACGTATCACATTGTGCTCATTATTGTAACAGGGCAGTAGGTTCTGAAATCAGAAAGTATAAACACTCCAGCTTTGTTCTCTTTATTCAAGACTATGTGGCCAAACTGAGTCCTTTGTATTCCATGTAAATTTTAGAGTCAACCTGTCAATGTCTCCAGAAACAAATTTGGGTTTTGACTGATGCTGGCTACTTGGGAAGATGTGAAAACTTACCAATAGTTAGTCTTTAATTCATGATCATGTTATATCACTTCATTTATTTGTTTATTTATCTTCATTTTCTTCATCACAGTTTTGTAGTTTTTAAGGTAGAAGTTTTGTACATATTTTGTTAAACTTATTTCCAAGTGTATAATCTCTATTGTGTGTTGTGAATTGCATTTTACTTTGCCTGTTGTAAAATTTAGAAATGCAATTAACTCTGGACATCATCTTTATTTCCAGCAACCTTGCTAAACTTGTATGTTATTCAATTTTGTTGTAGATTTCTCAGGATTTTCTGTGTACACTGTCATGACATCTAAAAACAAGCTGTTCTACCTCTTTCCCTTCGAATAGTTATGCCATTTTAATCCATTTCCTGACCTGCTCTACAACCAAAACAATATTGAGTATAAATGAGGTAAGTGATGACCCCTGACTTAACTTTCGGCATCTCTATCTTTTGAAGAGGGCAATGTTCTGTCGGAGTTCCACAGGTGCTCTGGTTGGCTGAGTGGGCCTGTGGATATGATTCTTGGTGCCTTTGTGGGAGAGGGTGAGCTGCGAGTGTCCTTCTACTCCGCCATCTTCTCTCTCCCCCGAGCCCTGACTTACTTTCAACCTCAGAGAATACGCTCAGTGTTATCCATAATGTTGGTGAGAAATCTTCATTAGATGCTTTATCAGTGTAAGAGGTTCCATCCTATTCTTACTTTGCTGAAAGTGTTTTGTGTGAGGGTCAAATTTTGTCAAATGCTTTTTTTGCACTTGTTGACATTATCATAAAATATTTCTTCTCAATTCTGTCTGAGTTCTTCCCAGCATTTGTTTCAAAAGAGAGCTTAGGTCTGTATGTATTAGCTCTTTTGACTGCAAAATTTAACATCAAGAACGTTATTTCAGGGTTGAAATACTGAATTTTACAAATTACAATATTTTACTGATTTAGGACCTATGTGATATACTCATTTTAGACAGTGATATAAATTATATCTCTTCATAAAGAAAAAGAAAGAAAGAAAGGAAGAAAGAAAGAAAAGAAGAAAGAAAGAAAGAAAGAAAGAAAGAAAGAAAGAAAGAAAGAAAGAAAGGAAGGAAGGAAGGAAGGAAGGAAGGAAGGAAGGAAGGAAGGAAGGAAGGAAGAAAGAAAGAAAGAAAGAAAGAAAGAAAGAAAGAAAGAAAGAAAGAAAGAAATTGATCACTATACTTTTATTAACTAAAGAAGAAAGGGCAACCCCAAGGGAACAATGTAATCAGTCTTGACAGCCAGACCCGTCATTCAGGATGATTTAAATGGTCTGTGACAAAAGAATAGTTAACAGTCTGCAAAATGTCCATTATCTTTAGTTAGCCAGAGCCTATTGATTTAGGACCTGATGTGACTCCCACAGGATGTTAGTGAGAAGTGAGGTGGAAAGTCAAGTTCAGCATTATTCACCCTAACAAAACACTCCAAAGTAAGTCTGTTAATAAGCTGCAAATTAAATCTTCCTGCTAAGTCGCTACAGATGTGTAGGGAATCCAGGGAGCTGATTGTATGACACTTGCTGTAATTTTCTTCTGAGACCGTACATGACCATAGTGTTAAGATGATGTCTTTAACGTTATTACATAATAAATGATAAACTCTAAAACTTATCCTGTTTCATGATAAAATTGTTTTGCCAAAGACAATCTAACTTCACCCATTGAAAAAGAGACAACCGGCCCCAAATGGAGTCACTTGTGCTAAATCCATGTCACCGGATTAAAACTTAACACTTAACCTAATTGCAGTTTTAGCCGCTCTCAAAACTATGACCTTTAACCAGCCACCCTGGGATTCCCTGGTCAGCACTAGTGAGTAGTCCTCTTCCCATGGGCCCCATCCGTTGCCCTTAGGAGGACGACCTCCCCTGAAAGAAGGCATTCTTTGTTAATAATTTCCTCTTTCTGCCCCTTTCTGCCTTTGAAAAACTCTTCTTTTCTACAGCTTGCCAGAGCTCTTTTTCTATTTGCCAGATGGGATGTGCCTGATTCATGAATCACTGAATAAAGCTAATTAGAGCTTTCCATTTCCTCAGTTGAAATTTCATTATTTCACACACCTAAGGATGTCCTCCAGAGCGGTCCTGCAGCACCAGTGAGCGGACTGATGAGCCGTGAGATAATTTATGGCTCTTTCAGAGATTGGGCTAGAACAGCAGAGCTCACGATAACCTAGGCATGCTTCTCGAAGTCCACAGAACTGCTTGTGCACCATCCCCCAGGGAGAAGCCCTGACACTGAGCTTAGGGACCACCACCTAAAGCCCCCGGCTTCCCAGATGCTACACTGGGCCCACCTTTGCACCACTTCTGAAGGTCTGGTATGATTCAAAATGAGATCAGGGCAGGGCACTGTTCTCACTCAGTCCTCCATGTGGACGGGTGGAGCCCACTCTCTCATGATCAGAGATACAGGGTCACTCCAGTCACATGATAATGACTCGGAGTCAGTGATTCATCAAGCTGGAGATGGCCCCAATGGGTGCCTGTGGGCCCAAGCCTGCATCATTATAAGGACAAGGACAAGGACAAGTACAAGGACACTGCTTACTAACACTGTACACAAAAATTACTGGCTCTGAAAGCAAGAGAAAAAATATTAAGAATTTTCTGTAATGAACATTTTTTATTAACAAAAAACAAAACAAAAAAACTTCAAGGGAAGGAAAAGCTACTTACACCAGAATAGAAAGGCTCACCAGACACACATATCACATCCTGTTCCTGGATCATCAGAATGTCCTTGGCCAGGTGCAGCCGCACTTTGAAGGGCTCCTGATTACCATCCTGCAGCAAACAAATCCCTGTCTTTGTCTTCAGACCAAAAAAAGCAAAACAGAGAAAAGAATTATACTTAGCTGACAGATTATAATTTTATGGCCTATTTATAACAAAAGATGATGAATAACATTTGAAAGCGAGGAAGAAGACACTGATGAGTCTGAACTTAATACAGGTGCGGAGAGAAGCAGAGCCATTCACGCCAAGCAGACCTCAGATAGCAGAGATCATGCGAGAAAATCCCCACGAAGATCTGGGAAATGAGGATTATAGCTTATATACTACATTTGAAAAGTAGTGACATCTTTGTTGAATGCTTAAAATCTAAATATAACTTCTGTAATCATTTTATTGACATACAATTTGCATCCTATACAATCCTTAACATGTTAAAGTCAGTGTTTTTGAGTGTAGCAACATGCAGCCATTGCTGTAACCAACTTTTGACCATTCTGATCACTTCAAAAAGAAACCGAACACCCTCCCTCCCCAGCCCTCCAGGCCGAGGCAGCCACGCCTCTGTTTTCTGTCTTTCTCATGGAATTTAAACCTGCAAACACACCTACTCACCTTCAGCCTGCACTGTGTGATCATTCCAGTCACCAGCACACGTACGCTTTGTATGGATGGGGGTCCAAGGAAAAAGGTGATGAGAACTGCCTGGATTAACCCAGCTCATTAAAGACAGAGCCTGGCTTAAGACCCAGGATGTCTGATTCCCATCCCCCTGTTTTGCTTCACATATTGTTAGGAATTGTGTGAAAACAGCCTGTAACTATTGCCAACCTTGTACCGCATGGCTTTGAACCAGCACCTTTGTGGTCATGGAGGAAGCCCACGTACGTCGTCCCTCCTGAAGCAGGTCAGTGTTTTAACATTCACCTGATAAGTGGACAAATCTGCCTAGCAAGTACACTTAACGGCCCCATTTATCAGAGATGCAGAGGAAAATTATTTTGAAACAGAATATAATCTCTGGTTGTTATTCTGCACCAGAAAGACAACAGAAACAATGCTTTGGAAATCACATTTTCACCTAATAATTACTGAGCCATTCTTAATTTGGATAAAGGGTTAAGTACAGAGAAATACATTTTTACCCTCAGTATTTAGTGGGCATAAACTCCCAGACAAATAATATGAACTTGCCCTTGGAATATAAATTTACATGTGGGCTGCTAGGGGTTTGCTCCCTTCAGACCAGTGAGACGTGGAGCCGGCATCTGGGTCCTGGTGCGAGGACACTGCATACTACTGCTGCACACAGACATTGCTTAGACGCTGCAGCTTTCGGAGATAACTTTGCAAACTGCTTTATCCCACGTTACATGCAGTGTTAAGTTAGTCTGCAATCATTCTGTACGTGTTATAACGTCTTTTAAGGAAAAACAAGCTTTCCAGGAGCCCCGGTGGCATGCGCTCCTCCTCCTCCGTAAGACGATGCACTCGGACACCCCTAAGTCCCGTCCACCAGCCTCTCCGAGAGCAGAACGCAAGCGTGTATGTCTAGAGGACAAAAGCATTTCAGCAAAAGCAAACTGCATCTTCCTTAATGCAGGGTATAACCCTTCTGCATTTTTCACATGGAAAAGGCTCCCATGCTGACGATGTGATCTTGGCCAGGGACCAACATGGGGACTTCCTGAGGCGCACGGGAAAGGGGGGAGGAAATGACATGAGAGCCGAGTGGGCACAGCTGAGCACACCTGCTGATCTTCCATGTACACCACATTCCAAGCCAACTTCTCCCCAGAAGTGTCATGGGGTAGCTGTCATCACAAAGAAGCTCTTCTCAGCTTGTGGATGAAAGAGGGGCTTTTCCCTGCGACCCCATAAATACGTCACTGTTACACATCAGAGAGACAGAAAAGGTCATCCAGGGAAAGTCTGAAGAGCCAAAACCCAGCCTGTGCACGGGGACGTGGTCATGCTGATGGCCAGCACCCTTCCCCAGGGAGCATTTTGGTCGCCAAGAATCTGCTTACGGGGGAGTGCAGAGTCCTGAGAACGACATCATCTCAACCAGCCGTTCTTCACATGTCAGAGCAAGGTAGGGCGGGGGAGATGAGACAGAAACCACTCGGGACCGGATGGATGACTTTCCTGCCACAGTCGAGCTGCTGAGAGAGCCCAGGACCCTGTCTAATATGGGGAGAGGCTTGGTCTACAGGCCCCCATCTCCAGAGACTGCTTCAGGGGAGAGGATGGGAAATGGGACCCTGGGAGCAGCCACGGGTGCAGCACAAACTAGGCAGCCCTGGCTGCAAAGTCTTCTCAGATCCGTGCACCCAGGTTGTTTAAAAATAAAAGACAAATCACCTGAATGGTGATCGGCCCCACATTTTAGTGCAGAGTTAAGACGTGTCCTCCTCTTCTTTTCCTTTGTTGATATAACCGTCATCTGTCTGCAGACTGTGAACTGTGTACACATGACACACGAGGGAAGAAACTTATGGTCTGTGTGTGATGTACAAACGTAGTATGTAGATTATGAAATGTGCCTAAAGCTTCAAAAATGATACAAACGCAAAGGTGGTTTTTCAGCTCCTGATGAATGATGCCACATTGACTGCGGCTGCATTTTACAAAATCCACATTGAAGACTTTGCGCAGAGGAAGATTAAAAGGCACCATCTCTCAATTACTCAAAAGGCAACATTTGGAGAAATCTAGTCATTGACTTGTTTTCCGAAAATCAATGAAATGTGTTCATGAATTTACATGGATTTCTTCTTTGTTTTAAAAACTAACCTCACATGTAAACTTGTTAAGAATGTGTGCTTGGCTTTAACCAAGTGCCTTTGGAAATTTCAAAAGTAGATGCTCACCCATTTTCTACTTGAAAGTTAAGACCTCTTCATGTGCTAGTCTTTGAAAGAACATAAAACGTGTTCTTGTGAAAGTTTAAAATCTATGTTCCTTTAACCTTGAAACGTGGGGTTTGCAGTATCAGACATAAGAAACTGCACACTGCGGGAGGGGAGGCCGAGACCCCACACGCACGGCCCACGGTCCTGCAGGGGTCCTCCTGTTCTATGTGTTGGCTCCACGTGCTCCGTGAGCCTGCAGGTGGAAGTGCCACGTGGCGCCCTGTCCTGCTCTGTGCTGGGCCAGCAGTGCCCTTGGCGCCGTTCCACACAGACGCCGAGGACCGCGTTTCCCCCTTTCCTGTCCCTGCTGGGATGACGTCTCACCATGGCCTCCTCTTGAGCTAAATTCCAACCATTTTCAAGCATTTGTACAAGACTTGCTTTTCCTTGCAGCCCTCAGAACCCCTTCCGTCAAGACGAGTCCTTCCCTGACGAGCTCTGGGTCTCAGGGCTTTTGCTGAACAATTGCCTTCACCTGACAACGCGCCAGGGTTGCATTTAGGCCTCAGAGGTTGTGACTTTAGCAACATTTACTTCTGCATCACAGTGTCTGACTTCACCTTGCGTATTGCTGTCTCAGGAAAGACTCAGCAAGCTACCACTGTTCTCGTTATTAAGGATGACTGACCCATCGGCCCTGACACAGTCTTTACTCCCAGTGGGATTTCTGACCATACCTACCGACTGAGTCATAGTCGCAGATGACGTTTCATTATACGAGAGACCAAATTAAATCATGTGTGCATGAGTTACTAAATTACTAAACACATGTTATAGAGAAACATGTCCTTTCATGGTCGACGCACAGCTGTGGGTCATGTTTAAGGAATGTGGGTGCAAAGTAAACTATGAGGAAAACCTAGAGTAAGGCAGTGTGCTGGCTTCTCGGAGCACACGGTCATTCTGATGGCACCTCTCGAAGCAGACGAGCCAGTCGACGTGCCCGACAGTGACTCCGTGTTCTGGGTTTGCATTTGTCCCATCTCTGTTCTCTCCCTCCATTTCTGCTTCTTGTCAGACTTTTAAATCCCAATTCCCTAAAATAATTACAGTTTTTTTCTTTTTAAGAGGAGAAGTTTTTTAAACAATAAATAACTCTTAAAAAAACTGTCTGTCTTAGATAATCGAGATGCTTAAACAGAACTTCTCTAGCCACACTTGTGCTCCCCGACAGAAGGGGCCCAGGCGTCCGCCTGGCGCTTTCCCAGCCGGACCGTCTGAAGGACACGGACCCCAGGTTTCCATCTCCAGTCGTTTGTTAACAGTCAGGAGAAAGTCAAGAGAAAGCAAGTTTGACTTTGATATAATTTCCAGCAATGCAGTACTGCAGAAAGAGAACCAAACTTGGACTCCAGAGCTCCAAGCTACACATGATGGCTTTGCTTTCAACTAATTAATTAAATGGCCCTCAGCGTTTCCTAAAACCTCTCATCTGCTCATCTGCAAAGTGACAGAGTTTAACTAAGCTCTCTTCGCCGTGCCAGTCCACTTAAACGTTCTAAGACTGTCCGTTTCAGATGCTCTCGTGGACTCTGGTCCACCTTTTGGGTGATGTGGTCATCCTCAAGAGCACCGAATGGTCCTGTGCTCCTCCCAGCCCGTCCAGCACGTGGGAGACGCCAAGGACTGCCTCTGACAGTTCTGAGAAGTTCTGCTCACAGTGGGGATGGACTCTCAAAGTGGTGGGATCCTCAAAGGGTCATTGCAGGAGAGCAAGAACTTCTACCACAGAAGCAAAGGTGAGAGGCCTCAGTGGTGTCACCACCATGAAATACACCTGAACCTTATGTAGAGTTTGATACATGTTTCTAACAATGAATTAAAATAATTTGTTTAAAAAAGAGGTCTGGGAAATCAGTCTTATGTCAGCCTCTGAAGTCCAAGGGGAATCATTTGTTAAAAAAATACTTGGCCACTGTCCAGTCTCAACCACGTGAGTCTCGACCACATAAATAACACTTTGATGGAAGTGGATTTACCATGTTCAAAATTACTGTACTGAAAACTAGGGATGTCACAAAATTAAAATGTACGCTCCTAAATTTAAGCTTCTAAAACAAAACACTAATTTAACTATTTTTAAAAAGTATGAACTGACAGGTGCCGAATCAAAAGATGAGTAAGCTATAGACTCTGACCTCGCAATGTTCAGTGTGTGCACGAGAGGTCTGCAAACCAACCGCTATGACACAGCACACTTTAAAAAGTGCTGAGATGAGACATGTAGGAAGTATTACCACACTTAAACTTTGAAAATAAAAAAGTAAATGAATAAAAAAGGAGCCCATGTATTAAAAGCAATTTACTATTTTTTTCTTGAAAGACCTAAACTTTGAACCTACGGCAACAAGTATTTTTTTAAAAGATATTTTTGCAACAAATTTAACACATGGCACTTTACTAAAAGAACAATTGTCACAAATGTTAATACTGAAGTTTTTTTAAAGCTTTATCATAGGTAATCCAGTCATGGCTGTTTTTTCCTGGATTATTTATACACAATAGAAACATTTTAACCCTTTTAAGCCACTATGAAATATTGTAACATGAATATTTCCTTGCAATTTTCCTGCAGAGTGGAAAAGGGGTGCTTTAAACGCTGCATGAGAAGATAATCCTTCCCCTAGAGCAGAACGGCTGCCCCCACCCCCCACCGCCGGGGCCACGTTCCCGCAGGGCTGACCGCACACTTGCGTGGCCTCGGTCCCCCAGACGGAGCGCCACTGGACCCCCACGACCGTGCAGACAGTGCTCTGGGGACTGGGAACAGCCGAGTGTCAACACTCGGACGAGACTGAAACACCTCAGTAGCATCGGAATCACGCAATCAGAGGGCTTCAGGTCTGAAAGGGGCTTTAGATGTCCCCTAACGCACAACCGCTCATGTGACAAGACCTGGTTCCTGGGCTTCCGCTGCCTGAAACCGACCCGTGCGGTTCGCGGAGAAGGACGACCAGTCGGAGCAAGTGGCCCCGGGCTCCTGAAGGAGGCGGAGGCCCGGGTGTCCCGCGGCTCCCAGCGCCTTTCCGGGCTCTCAGACACCGGTGACACTCGGAACACGACACGGAGGCACCCCCACCCCCTGCCCAAAGCAGCCTCCCCTGCCACCCGCTCACCACCTGTTCCCCTAAGCAGAGAGCAGAAGCCAGGGCACCTACCTCCTCACAGGCGGTCCTGAAATCCATGTGCTAGTGGGGCACCGCCAGGGACGCCGTCTGAAAAGACAGAGAAACGCCATCAAGCCCACGTCGCGCGCGGGAGAGCGGGGCGTGCAGGGACGACAGGAGGGTGCGCGGCAGGTCCCGGGGCAAAGCGCGCTCCCAGCGCAGCGTGGACGCGGCCTCCCGGGGTGCAGGGGCCGGTCTGCACCCCGGCTGTCACCCCGCGGGGCCGGGGGCGCGCCCTGGCAGCCCGCACCGGGCCCGGCACGCAGGCAGGGCCAGGCTCCTCTGTCTGGGGTCAGCGCGTCCCCAGACCGCCCTGTGCAACCCAACTTCGCAACTGGGAACCGGACTCCAAAAGGAGCAATTAGAAGTTGCCTTTCGTGTGGTTATCTCTTGAGAAAAGGTTGACTAATCTTCCTCTTTTTAATTAAAAGCTACACGCGTGAATAATTCTCTCCAGAACTTAAAACTTATTCACAAACTGTGTGGTGTGAGAAAGCGAATTATTTATCGGCGGGAGTAATATTAAAGCGAATCAAGGTGTGAAGTAGCTAATGCAGGTCCATTTAGTGTCGCTGAAACACCCGAATGATAGACGTACACTTAAAGGAACGCAAGTGCTATTAGGGTGGTTTTTAAAATGCTTTTAGGGAGTTTTAATTTTACTATAGTTAAATGAAATTAAATTGTATGATAATTATGTGATATACCTTGTCAATATAAAAACTGCCGAGTCAAAATCTAATAGTTTAGGTAAATGTGGCTTTAAAGTAAAATGCGTGGTGAATTCCAAAACAGAAGACTTCATACACCTTAGAACCACTGCTCCTCTCAGCCTCTGGGGTAGAAAACTGTTGGGTCATTTTCGCCATTTGCTGCTGTGTGAGCGTGAAGAGCACGTGTTCAAGCAAGCGTGCGTGGACTGGACGTGTCGCCAAAGGATCGTTGCCCTTGCCTTTGAAAGAAGCGAGATTGACCGTTTTCCTCAGTCGTGGAACATGCCCCGTAACATATCATGTTCCTTAAATACGTCGCGTGGATGCTGAGCCTGGTCTGGCTTGAACGGAAGGCATGAGGAGGCTGAGTTCAGTACAGTTAAGAAACAACAAATCACTAGCAGATAAAAGTACAATTTGTCATTAAATTATAACTTGATGATATAAATTATTTTTTTAGTGCCCATGAGAAATTTGTCATTAGTTTATTATTTTTCAAAATTGCCCTTAAAGATTGCATTTGAGAGAACCGTAAGTATCTCCAACTCTGACATAAAGTTATTCCTCTTCTACATAAGCAGGAGACTTTCAGAATTTATTGATTATATAAAACACGGTGTCTCTAGACTCAGTTTCCTGCCACTAAACGTAACAAGCGAAACATACATGAGGGCATTTAACCAGCACTTGAACTTCATCTCATATTTGAGTAGGGGTTGTATCCACGTTTTCTGCCACTTTTAACATGTCTTCCTTTTTTCCCCCTCAATTTTCCCACCAGCTTTCATGAAAATATCTGGTAATAGTATCAGGTATTTATTCAGAAAAAGAATTAGTATGAGATTCAAAATAGCTTACTTACTGGGAAACATCAATTTCACAGCTATCACAAAACTATACTCAGTGATTATAAACTTAAAAACTGGAGTAAAGTTTGTTCAAGTTTTTTATGTTTAAAAATTTCTGAGATCTTTTCTGTAGAAACTCCTGTGTTGGAACAGTTTTGGATTTACAGACATGCCGTGGAAACAGCAGAAGGTCCCATCTAGCCCGCATCCTTCCTCCTCCACTGGTGACACCATGCATTTCAGGCTGTACGAAGGACACTAACTTCATCTTGGTTGGAGGTATGACCCTGTGGTCTTTGCTTGGAGGTTAAGTAGGTTGACAGTGCCATGCTGACCAGGGTGGACTGTGATGGCTAGTTTTTATGTGTCAGCTTAGTCAGGCCAGTGATCCAACCTGGCCCCAAGTTAATCAAACACTAGCGCAGGTGTCTCTGTGAGGTATTCTGGAGATGTGGCCAACAGCTACAGACAGCTGACTTTAAGTAAATGAGATTCTACATAATGTGGGTAGGCCTCCTGCAATCAGTTGCAAGGCCTTAAAAGCCAAACTCAAACATTCCTCTGATGATGAAATTGGGCTTCAAGACAGCAGCACCAATTCCGGCCAGTCATTTCCTGCTTTCCAGACTGTCCTACAGGTTCCGGACTCGCCAGGCCCAAGATGCTGTCCGCCAATTCCTTGAAATGAATTTCTCTTAATGTATGTATACAGGTAATAGATACCTGACTGGTTCTGTTGTCTGGAGAGTCCCAGCTGATACAGTAGTGTGTGCCCCTGAGAGTTTCTGGTTTTGTTATGCAGTATTAGTGTGACGATAACTGAATAAAACAGCATGTTTCTAGGTATTTCTGAAAATCCATTATGCACAACTAACCAGCAAATTCAGTACCGTAAGTCCCAGAACACACCACACACTGGGTGTTTCTAGGTTATGCAATGAGAACTGTGAGAAAAGAATTTCATTTTGCGTTTGGGTCGTTTACAAGATAATTTAATTAATACCTTCTTGGAAAACTACAGAGAATTTTTTCTCACAAAACAAAAAAGACTTTTTTTCCCCCTAAAGTCACATTCATTGTCTCCATATTATTTTTCCCTATTCAGACCTGAAATGTTTAGGCTTTACTCTGTATGATTGTTTTTAAATAATTGATCCATATTACAATATAATGCAATAACCAATAAACAAATTTCCAAAAGTGATCATCTTTATATCCAGTGATAAAAACAGCTTATTGATTTATTAGTGCTTAGTATAAGTCTTAGAGAAAAAAGAAAACTTTTGTTATTAGAAAACATCATCACTTAAAACATGCAGAGCAGCAGCAACGCCTAGGTCTATCGGCGTTAACGTTCACAGGACCGCGGAGCATAAACGCGGCCGCCCTCAGCCCTGACCAACGCAGGACCCTCTCAGCCAGCTCTGGTGGGAGCCACACAGCACGGAGGGGCCGCGGCTCAGAAAAACTGCTTCCACTGTGGTCGCATGTGTGCCCCAGCACCAGCGGGGCCCTGGTCCTGGGCCGCAGGCGGGCTGGCTGTGCCCTCCCGGGGCAGGCGTCACCAGCCCGGCCTCCGCCTGGGGGTCCGGCCTCCTGGGACTCCACCTAACGCCAAGAAACGAACCGAAACTGCTGTCGTCAACATGCTGAGAATGGCCCAGTCCTGCTCATTGAACCTCATCTTCACGACGCAGCCCGGAAAGCGGTCAGATGGCCACGGCCCCTCGCGCGCGGGCTGCACGGGGACGCACAGCGCCTTCCCGCAAACGTTCGTCTGGGGGAGGCGCGCACAGGGACGGGCTGTGTCCCCCGCAGCGCGCGGGGGCTGCTGGCGCGGAGGACCGGGCAGCCGTGGGAAACAGGGCAGGAAGCACGGTGCAGAGGTACGTGGGCGTGCCTTATTCAGATGATTTCCAGGATGCTTCGGTGAGTGAGGGCCGATGGTCTCTGCAGCCCTCCGCTCCCCGCGACAGCGCAGTCCGCTATTCCTGGAACTCGCCCTGCGCTGAGCGCCCCGTGCGCCCTCCCCGGGCGCTCCGTCTTCACTCTGGGCCCTGACTGGCTGGAGACTGATGAACTGTCCCCGCCACTTAAACTGGTTAAAACCAGAGGAGTAAGAATGGCACTTGCAGTCACTTGGGCTTCATTTTTAGTGCCCTCTGTATTCACGCAGCGATGGACACCTTAACAGCCACTCTGTTTATGTCTTTCTCCTTTCGATATTGGTTAGAATAGTGCCTGGTTATATTTTAAAAATGTCAACGTAATAGTGGCTTAAACAGGATCACTGTTTCTCCTCCTGTAAGGACCAAGCCCAACAGCTCAGAGATTCCACAGCATCTGAAATAACTCGCCGCCACCCTTGGCCTGGGTGGTCTGAGGGAGGTCGGGCTCGGACCCACATCCAAATTCCCGGTGGGGCAGCACCCAGGAGCTGAGCACATCACGTCTGCTCACATTTCATCCTTCCCAACGCAAGGCTACATTCGGCCCCATCGAGACTGGGAAACGCAGCGTTCGGGGTCAGCCTGTGAGCAGCTGCCCTGGGTACCCGCAAGGGCAGGCCAGCATCCGGCCCCCCCACACCAAGGGCAGAACACCCCTCTCCTGGCTGCTTAACTTTGACCTTTGTCTCTTCAGAAAGGGCCTCCTTTCAAGACCATTTTTGCAGGCCTTCAGATTTTGGAGGAAATTTTGGCACTTTCGTTATTATTTTTTCCCCTAAATATTGTATCAGTTTTGGCCAGCTAGGCTCATTCTGCTTGTTTGTAAAGTTGTTGAGAAATTTTGAAATTTTCTATCTTTGAAGAATACGTCCAAAGTCAAACTTAAAAAAATGAAATAACTCCAATCTCTTATTGATGTTTTGATAATTTGTTTGGACTCAGCTGGTTTTACACGTAAATGCACATTTAAAAAGTTAAATCAGTTCCTTAATTCATTTTGCTTTTTGTACTAAACTCATTTTTGCCCAACCTATTTAGTTAGTTTTTTTATGTTTCTGTGTGAATATTTATTTTTAATTATGCAGTTTTGATAATACTCCGTGAAAACAGAAGGAAGACTCTTTCAACATTTACTACTTAGGAAAAAAGAAATTCTGGAGACTTAGGAACACCACTGCAAGCCTACTGAATAAAATAGATTGTTGAAAGAGAGATAGCTGCCAAAAGGAGCCCTCCAAAAATTTCAAAAACACCTGCTTTGCAAAAATTATCTCCTCCTCCAAACCTAGAAAATGGATAAAATGCTTGAAGTTATGTACTAAGTTGTAAAACACTGCCATTGTGCGCAGAAATGAGGATATATAAGTGGGTGTCAATATTCCTGTTGCTACACGTTCAATTTCTTTCTTTCTTTTTTCCCCAAACTCTCCATTAACGAAGATACTGGCCTCCCAGTGCCTAGACTTCACCATTTCAAAACTTCAGCCAAGCTCATTTATGTCAAACCTCCAGCTCAGCTCTCCCTCTCACCCTCCCCACGTGCACCCGTCCTGAGCTCTCCCTGAGCTGTCTCTTTTTAATGTGGTCACTTTGTGCAGAGACTCGGGAAGGTGACCAGGGCGACCTGGTCTGGTGCGACCACAGGTTCACGCTGTCTGGACAGGACAGGGAGCCCCTGGGGCAGGTCTGGTGCCCTCAGTGCTCATTTCGTTGTCAGACAGCCCTGACTCATGTAGGTAGGACTAGGACCTCCATGGAGATCGCTGCAGATCCAGGGTCTGAACACAAGGACAGCGTCTCTGATGGCGAGATTTGCAAGATGCGGTCTCTCTGGAAGTAAGTTATTTCATTGCTACTTTCAAAAATTTCCCTCCACTGGCACAAGTCTCTACAATGCTCTGTGTGACTGTCCCCAGTCTCCTCTCCAGCAGTTCTGAGTAGGAGTTTTAGCTTTGAGACATGCGATTAAAGGAGTAAATTCTAAATGCAGCACGTGAAGAGTTCAGGAGAGGGATCAACGTATAGAACTTACCAGGGGGCGGCAGTGAGTGCAAATAGGTGGTACCTTTCCTTTGAAGCCCATGGGGAAACACTACTGTCTGTCTGTCTGTCTCTCTCTATATATATATTTGTATAAAAAAGCTTAAAATGAAGCCCTGAGATTCATGGAGGCAGATAAAAACAAGTATCTCATTTGATGGAGATGCAGAAAGAAGACAGGTGCAGGTGCAGAGTGGAAGCATCACCTCGGGAAGGACCCTGTGTATATCGGCATGTTACTCCCCTGCTAAATAATTGACTTAAAACGTCCAAGTCTCAATACCCATTCTATCCCTGCCTCCTTCCCAGGGACCGTGCACAGTTCAAACAAGATGCAGCACATGTAAGTCTTTTTAAAAATTAACAACGATTAGAAGTATGAAGTTAGAAATATCATTCTTGCTGCAAGGAAGACTCAGGAGGACGGTGTGGAAAGTCGTTTCACCCGCCACAGGACACGTAAGCACCGAAATCTCAGCTGCAAGGGTGAGGCTCAGTTTCTCCGAGCTGCCAACTTTGTGACCAACGTGAAGCGAGGGAGTTCCCGTCACGTCACTGAAATTCCGATTGTTTATCAGACTGTAACAGGAGCTGTCCGCGCACCTCACCTTGGCTGGTTTGCAGGAGAACGATACCCCAGCCACGTGCACCCAGGTCGTGAAGTGGCCCCAGCCCCCCCCCCCGGGGGGGGTTCCAGACACCTCCCTCTCCCCCTGGTTTCTGGACTCCTTGCTCCCAGCCCCCGTGTGTGACTCTGATACAATGTGATCAGTCAGCGCTCACTCCCACAAGCTGCCTTCTCTTCGCTCTGTGTCTCCGGGCCCAGCCCTCCGATGTCTCCTGGACTTGGCTCCTTACAAGTTGTACTTCTTTGACGCGCCAGCTCTTGACGCTGTGAAGTTCTGGGACCTGTCGGCTGTGACCACCCACTTCCCTGACATCCTTCGGGTCAGCGCAGCAGCCCGAGACCGCCTGTCTGAAGGGGAGCTGATGACATGAAGGTGAAGACTCAAGGCTCCGTGCCCAGGGGAGTCAGGGACGAAAACGGCGTCTTTTCCCATTGGCACGCATCGCAGTTTGGAGAGACTGTGCTTCAGAACTCATTACTGGCTCCACATTTCCAGGCTCCTCTGCTGAGAGATCTCCAGCACAGCAGGGGCCATCAGGCCCGCGGGGGGTGCGGCTGTGAGTCAGACCCGCACTCAGGCAGGGTTAACTGAGGGCCAGTGTCTCTCACTAGGATGCCCTGCACCCTCCTGCCTGCTGGCCTCCCTGCACCTCAGCTCCTTCTCACCAGGAAAATGTGTTCCTCTAAGTGGAAACAAGTGTCCAAACTAAAACAGCTTTCCATCTAAGAGACGGTAAAATCACCGAGGGAGCTGTGTTTGCTTATTGAGCCATGGTGTTTTTTCCCCATGCAGGTGCTGTAGAGATCCAATATGGGAAACACATAAATGTGGACGGTCCCCATCGATAATGGGCAGGGCACAGGCTCCAATCCCCAGGTTTGCTTTCTTTCCCACATCAAATTAAGCCACTTTCTCCAAGCCTGGAACTCTGCAGAGCCAAGTGTAAGACCCTGTCCTAGGTAATTACTATGCCCCCATCACCTTTAGGACCTGGGAACGTGTTCTAGGCAGAGAGAGGCCCTACACAGAGGTACCAGAAAATCAAAACCCTGTGCCTGCCTTACTGCAATGATACTGTCCACCTTCCAAAAAGGCTTTATCACTTAAACAAAAGATAAGTCACAGACCAAACAAAATGGAACAATGCACTAGGAATAAAACTAACTAAATTTGAGAGTGCTGGTATAATGATAGACAAAATTTAGTTACTTATTAAGATCCTTTTCTATCATTCCAAAAGTAACCACTCTGTTATTTTGACTAATTGAACATTTAAATATTGAGGAAAGTATTTGATCACCATGTTATTTCAAACCAATTATCAAATTTTTCTAGGGCAAGAACAATACTTTCATCATTGTGGTTTCAGCATCCAGCCCTTGGTTTTAACAATAATGATAGTTTTTAATATAGACTTTTGGTTTATCTTTTCCCTTTGCAACTATTAAAAGAAATCCTGTTGTGAAATTGAAGAGAAAATGTAATGATATAAATGATTCCCATCAAAAATTCAGGGACTGGCATCACTTGGAAAAAATGTTCTAAGGTTTTTAAAAAATGGCAAAACTTCATAAAAATGATCTACAGTTTCAATGCAATCCTGATCTAAATTCCAATGGCATTTTTCACAGATATATATATATACACACACACACGTATGCATATATGTGTATATATATGTATGTATGTGTATACATATTATATATGTACATATATATAGAGATTTATTATAAAGAATTGTCTCACACAATTATGGAGGCTGAGAAGTCCCAAGATGTGCAGTCAGTAAGCTGGAGACCCAGAAGGCTATACGTTGCAATCCGAAAGCCCTCAGTTCAAGAACAGAGAAAAGCCAATGTTTCAGTTCAAATCCAAAGGCAAGAAAAGACCAATGCCCCAGCTCAAGTCAGCCAGAAGGAGTAACTCACTGTTACTTGTAGGATAGCCAGTCTTTATGCTTGACTCAAGCCTTCAACATATCAGACTAGGACCACCCACATTAGGGAGGGCAATCTGCTTCAATCAGGCTACTGGCTCAAATGTTAATTTTATCCAAGAACACCTGCACAGATACACTTGAAGAATATTTGGCCAAATACTTGGACATCTTGTGGCCCAGTCAAGTTGACACATAAAATTAACCATCAGAGTTAATTTTGTCTGCCAATACAGTCATGATTGAGTGCTTTAATATTTTTAGAAAACTATGACTGATAATGATTGGGAAACATTTGCATGCAGTCTTAGGATATATCTTTTAACACTGGCAATATTCCTGCATTTTAATGTAGGAGCAAATAAAATTAATGTGCTGCTGCTGACTAATTTTACTGTGGAAACTTAATGACTCTCACAACCGCATCCAATCCAATGTTGCTAAGTAGGAAACATCATGGGCTCAGCAGATTTCCTGGTGGTCGGTTACTGAAATGTAAGTCTCAACCTGTGGCTTTTAAAAAACAACTTTATAAAAAGAACTGTGAATTTCAGACACCTCACTAATAACTTGGAAAAATAAACAACATGCCATCACTTAGACGAGTGTCTTCCACATATGACAGGCTCTGAATCACATGTACTCACACCAGAACAACTGATGTCACTTCTGGGGGAGATTCTGGGAATCTGTACTATTGTCACTGAGACTTTCTCCTGGTTATTTAATATTAGTTATGTCAGTTACATAGACAAAGCAGTTGATTGCTTAAACCTGTATTTTACTCCATAGTATTTGTACCCTTTAGGACTATTTTTTTTTAATCATAGTACCTAGGAGTCAGCTACAGGGTGCTTAACAAGCACCAGATTTCTACTGCCTACTTCCAGCCTCCATTCTGATTCAGTGGGTTTAGAAAAATCTCAGGTTATACATTTTTCACAGGCATCCAGTGATTCTGATTCAGCTGGTCCAGGACCGCATACTGGACCGCATACTGGTTTTAATGTAACTGTACAGTGTGACAGAAAGGCCATTGGGTTAAGACCTAATTCTGTGCTCACTCATTCTGTGGCCTTGGGCACAACCACGTGGCATCTTTGGTCTCTGTTCAGCCATCTGCAAATGTGGGGTTGAGTTGCATTCTTTTCTAGATCTAACATCTGGATCTCACTTCTGGAGGTCCTGCAAGCCCCCCTCGCATTGTTACTGTGGGCACTGCCTTTCCCACACCCCAGGCTCAGGGGGCTGCATGGAAGTGGGGAGACCTCTGGGAACATCTGCGTCCTTTGGGTGGACCCTGGATCCCATGCCCCATTGTTCATTGGGAATTCTTAATATTGCATGGTAAACATTCTATATTCTTCTAATGCTGGGCAGAATAATGGTTTTCTAATGCCTCAATAGTCCTTTCAATTAATTTAACTCTTTGAAATATGGCCAATTGGTGATTTATTTTAGTTGTATTGCATGTATATTTATAAATCGTTGAGTAATAGATATTTTGGAAATGATTTTAAGGTTGCCTGGTATACATAAATCACTGCCAAGTTTGCTGCCCAGTTTAGTTTAATCAGAGGAAACACTGAAAGATTTGTAGTAATGATCTGTCTGTGTGGGTGTGTGTTCTGTATTTCTGCACAAATAGTAACACTGGTCGATAATAGTTGTTTATTATTGGATTCAGGGAGATTTAGAACTGGGTTGTTAATTTGTCCTAACACCTCTTCTGCACAAAGGCTTCTATTTCTAGGAAAATTGCTTGCTTTTTAAAAATTTTTAACATGAGCAGTCAGTGAGTTAAGTAAGTACCAATGTAGTCAGGAAAACCTGTAACACTTTCATGTGGAAAGAGAGAAAAAAGCACCACAGTGAAAAAAGTAGGAGTTAAGAGAACGAAAGACTAGAGGCTTAAATGTGGACAAGGATTAAAATAAGCCAATAGGAAGAAGAAAAGGAACTAGAAAACTGCTTGGAAATAATATTTCTAATCTTTAACCTTGAAGCTTTCTTTCTACATTAAAATTTACTCTCGTGATACTGAAAGATGTTTCAAAACGCATTTAGGATGGGGGAAGTTGACAGACCACTCTGAGCTTTTTTTCACACATTTAATTTAGAATGCATTTGTTTTCATATCTCATTTAAACATTTGTGTCAGTGGCATATTTTAGACAGATTCACAAAATCACTTTGTGGTTAGAAAACATTACCGTTACCACTGATGCAAGACTAGCTCAAAACAAATTTTCCTGAAAAAAATGATCACATTGGGAGCAACAAGGAAAACAGAGATGCAAAAATTGGAGATAAGCCAGAGTTTTCTTGTGTTATAACGTGCAAAGCAAGCAGATTCAGGACCGCAGAAATGCCCGCAGTGTACAGCATGTGGACCAGAGCAGTGTAAGGTCTGGCCCTACCCAGATGTCACGTCCAGCCGGGTGCAGCGTGGGCCTGGCAGGGGGAATAGGAAGAGCATGAACCTTGAGGACCCAGAGCCCCCGTCCAGTGGCGGTGATCTCCTGGACTAAGGCCGTGAAGTCAGACAAGACTGAGCATGGAGACTAACAAAAGGCCTGCCTATTCCTGGAGGGGCCCTCTCACCTCCCCTCAGCAGACCAGCTCCACACCCAGCAGAGGTGGGGCTGGCCGCACGGTGGGCACACCATGAACATGAGAAGGAGACCTCACCTTATGTCAGTGCAGCTGGAAAAGGCTGGCAAGCTGTGGTTTGTATTTTTAAAGAGCAAGCAAGTCCTTAAGACAACGTAAAGAGAGAAAACAGACAGAGCTTCTCATGACGCACGTACTGGGTGTGGACGCAAACATCAGGCGTCCAGGTAACCGCAGGGAAATGCTGGCCAGCACAGCCCAGCATCATTTACAGCTGGCTTTCGAGTTCATTGTATGTTTTTCTCTTATTAAGTCTCGTTCATCTTTTTTTAAGTCATAAAAGATGAAATTGCTTTATATTCCTTAAAATCACATCACTAAGCAGTTAATAATGTCCTGGAGGATACCCTAGCTGCCCAGAGAAAATCACCCTGGAGAGGCAGGGTGTGGACGTGCCCACAAGAGCACAATCAGAGAGGATGCAGGAACCTGTTTCAGCATCAAGGCTGGTCCATTTCCTCCTCAGTCCAGACTCACGGCCCGGAAAATGATGCTAAAGCAATGGAAAGTCTATCCATCTCGGTAATGGAGGAATAGTGATAATCCCGAAATGCCGGGAGCGTTTCTATTGATTCCGGAAAGCAATTTCCAGCACGCCTTAGAACATGAAGGCGTCTGGTGCTCTGAGACTCACATCACTTCAAACAGGAACAAAGCGCGTGTCAGAGCGGTACCAGCTCTTCGTCTTCCCTTTCCAGGCAGTTAAGCTTCGCACCTCGATGGGCTCTTCCAGGCCCGGGGAGCACCCCGCCGGGTAGGGATGCAGGGGCGGAGAGGGCGAGCAGCCTGCCCTGGCGGAGGGGCCTTCCCCGCTGCAAGGACGCTGACACGGGCGGGGACGGAGGGCGGCCGGTGACGGGCGAGGTCCATCCCGAAGGAAGAGCGGAGTCCCAGGCTGGCTGTGGGCGGAGGGCTGTCTGGAGAAGGCCACGCGTGAGCCCAGGCCCGGGGGCCGTGGCGGGAGAACCGGAGCGCGTGGCGCTGGCGGTGGCGCTCCGCCCCCAGACGCTGGGGAGCGGGCGGGGCCGCCTCCTCCTGCAGGGCCCCCGGGCTTCCCCGCAGCTGAGCGCCTGCGCAGACGCCACCTGAACGGGGCCAGACGGGAGGCCCTTCTGCTCCCGAGAGTAAGGGAACGGGCTCAGGAGACGGAGCACTCGCCCCCTGCGGCGCTACGTTTGCGTTTAGGGTAAAACCGACACTTTGGGGCCGTAAACCCCTGGCTCTGTCCACGGCAGCACGCTGAGGCCTCTCAGACCCCGCTTCTTTATTCGGGGTCCGTGAAGGGGGACACAAACCCAGGCCAGCCGGCCTGCTCTGCTCCCCCGTGGCCCTCTTTCCCCGGCCGACGAGCCTGGTAGCCCGGCTCAGAGCGACCTGGGCCCGCCCCCTGCAGGTGGGGCCCCGAGCAGGCATCCGACTGCTCCCAGCGACGTACCAGGGCCCCCAGCCCCCTCCTGCACGCGTGTGGAAGAATCCAGCCCCAGAGGATGGCAGACTGCAGCGCCAGGGCGATTCCGAAGGAGCCGAGACAGAGAACACGGGTGACGGGCTCCAAACTCTGGCCAGGCCGCGCGATGCTGTGAGGGACCATCCCTCCCGTCCGCTCTGGCTGGGACTGGACAGTCTCTCCCCGGGACCAGCAGGCACACCTGGAGCTGGGAGTCAAAGCGGCCTGCAGGCTGCGATTCACTGCAGGAAAATAATCACGAGCTTTCTCAGTGAATAGGTTAAATGTGTTCTTGGGACAGTTCAGGCTAAAAGTGAGGATGTGGTTGTCCTAGGATAAAACCCTCTTCACTTTGACAGGGCGGAGTCCCACAGACGAGGTCAAACCCTGCACTTGACTGGTAAGTGGAGGAGAAACACACGAGGAACAGATTTCTCGCCTGCGGTGCTTGATGCTAAAGACAAGGTAGAGACACCTTCACATGCTTTTCAGACTACCCTTCAAATGTTAAGGGAGAACAAAGACTTAAAAAAATTTTTTTTTAATTGAAGTGTAGTCATTTTACAATATGGTGTCAATTTCTGGTGCACAGCATAATGTTTCATTCATACATATACATACGTATATTCATTTTCATATTCTTTTCACTATAAGTTACTACAAGACATTGAATACAGTTCCCTGTGCTAGGCAGTAGGACCTTGTTGTTCATCTATTCTATATATAGCAGTTAGTATCTGCAAATCTTGAACTTCCAATTTACCCATTCTCTCCCCCTTTCCCCCCAGGAAACGTAAGCTTGTTTTCTATGTCTGTGAATTTGTTTCTGTTTTGCAAATAAGTTCATTTGTGGTTTTTGTTGTTATTTATTTTTGTTTCTAGATTCCACATATAAGTGATCTCATATGGTATTTTTCTTTCTCTTTCTGACTTATTTACTTAGAATGACATTCTCCAGGTTCATCCATGTTGCTGCAGATGGCAATATTTCATTCTTTTTTATGGCTGAGTAGTATTCCATTGTATAAATATACTGCAACTTCTTTATCCAGTCATCTGTCAATGGACATTTAGGTTGTTTACATGTCTTGGCTGTTGTAAATAGTGCTGCTGTGAATATTGGGGTGCCTGTGTCTTATGCTTAAAAAGATGCACACATTTTACCTTTTGGGTATCTTCCCTCAAGTAAAGCAAGTGAGTACAGAAAGAAGGCACCATTTAATCCCAATATACTAATATAATTTTCAAATTTGGACAGCGGTGGGCAGCCTGAGAAGGTAATAAAAATCAGCTTAAGTTTCTTCATTCAGGAGAAGACGTCTGATCACGATCACCATGAACTAGAGACACACGTGTATTATTTAGATGAAAACTGACAACCTAATTAAAAGGAAAAGCAATAAATGACTATGAGAAGATTGAGGTTCTTCAATTCTCAAATCTTTTCCCAAATAGCTCTTTGGCTTATATTTTTCTGTTTCTTCATTGATAAAATGAAAGATTTGAACTAAAATCCTCTGTAAGGCATCAGGAGTTCAGGAAATACTGCAGGTGTCGAAAGTAAAGCACTCAAGCGCTCCAGTTTCCCTTTCACAGCTTCCAGGTCTCGGGCCTCCTCGCCGGGAGTGCTGTACCCTTCTCAAGAGCGGCAGGCTTCCTTTGTTAAGAGACACTTGATCCTTATGTTAAGCACCTGTCCCTACACCCTGAACTGTCAGAAAGCCTAGCGGCATCAGAGTTATGTTCCGATTTTACACAGCTGGCTTTCCTGCATGTGTTTTTCACCTTTAAGTGTATTACCTCTTGCCAGAAAGAAAAGAAAATGGGAACCTCAGTGTTCCACTGCAGAGAACTAAGTTCTTAACAGCCCCGTGAGCTGGGAAGGGGCCCCAGCTTCAGGAACGATGCAGTGTGGCCGACACCATGATTGCTGCCTTGGGAGACTGTGAACCAGGGTCCCCTAAGCTGCACCTGGACTCCTCCCACAGGGAGACTGGGAGGTGTAATGCATGCTGTTTTAAGCCAACTAAATCTGTGGAGATCTGTTACACAGCAGGAGAAAACTAATCAGCAGAAGGCGTGGTGCTGTCACCCCTGGGGTTGCAAGACTCGCCTACAGGCAGCCAGGATGAGGTGGAACAGCACGTAATCACAGCTAGTTAATTTTGTGTTCATCGCATGCAAGATTCAGTAGCGACACACAGAGAATGTGGTCCTGAACCATAAGGAGCCCAAATCTAGTTTTAAAAAGAAGAGAAGAAACAAGCAGCAGTTACTAACACTACACGGAGCGCTCTAGACAGGCTGAGAGGGTGCAGAGCACCTGGACAGAATCTAATTTACAGGAAGCTTGGCCACGTTTCAGTTCGCAGAGTCAATGATGCCTTTTAATAAAAAGGTGTATCTGTGGCTGTTTGCTCCAGACATGAAGAGCTCCTTGGGGAGAGACAGTCAAGGCCTTCTCTAGTGCAGCTAGTGGAGGACACGAGGATGAGTGTGGTTTGCATCAGCAGGGATGCAGAGGGAACAGACAGACTGAGCATCTGGCTAAGCACAGGAAGGAATGGGGCTCTCTGACACGGCGAGTCCTGTTTGGTGATTCCTTCGTGCATGTTCACTCCCAGCTCTGCCCTTTGTGGGTGGGGGCGGGCAGACTCCCCGCCAGGGCGTGTGTGTCCTCCTCGCACTGAGACCCTGGCGCACACAGTCAGTTAGTCCTGGGAAAGCACCACGGTTTCCTCTCCGCGAGTCCTTCCCCTTTGTCTTTCCAGACGATTTCCAATCTTTTTTTTACTGATGATTTTAAAAAATGTCATTGAAGTATAATTGGTTTACAATGTTGTGTTAATTTCTGATGTACAGCACAGTGATTCATTTATACATGTATATATGTATATTCCTTTTCATATTCTTTTTCGTTATAGGCTATTACAAGGTGTTGAATACAGTTCCCTGCGCTGTGCGGTAGGACCTTGTTGTTTACACAGTGGTTTGCATCTGCAAATCCCAGACTCCCAGTCTATGCCTCCAGGTCCCCATCTTTATTTATGGACTCCTCACCCACGCAGTATCTATTATGATAAAGCGCTGCTTCCGTTGTCACACTGAACGTGGGTTTTGTGGCTGAACTTGACCGTGTATGAATGAAAAAGCGTGGTTTCCACCCTCAGTGTGTTATCAGTCAACGACATGAAAAAAGCACTCAAACACCACCAAGCACACATTGCCGTCCCGTGCCCTGAGATAAACGCGCGTCCGTACCACGCGGATCGCACATAAAAAGCCCAAGCTAGCCTGTCGCTCATTAAAGGGGACGATTTGACTTGAGTTGCTCATCCAGGTAAGGTCTTTATTTTTCATGATATTGCTGAGTTCCGCTTATTTGAAAAAAGCAGAAAGGCAGCGTGTTCCCGCCCATCTGCAAAGCCACTCCCAGCGAGCAGGAGGTTTGCTCAGAGCGCTCTTGTAGGGCAGGCATTCTGAGAGCCAGGCAAGAGGATTGCAGCCGCTTTTGAAAACCTGTCTCCTCTTAGTTTGTGCCCTGGCTGTTGACCAGGGTGGGAAGGATGAAAAGTGACCCCAGGACTCAGGCCGCGGTGGGCGGCTGTGCACCCAGCTGTCCCTGCTCCATGGGCGGCGGGGGCGTGGGGTGGGGAGCTCTGCAGCAGGAACGGAACGGTGGAAACTCCCTCCCTAGGAGCCAAATAAAACGGGGACATATGAGTCTGACTCTATTTTGAAAATTACTTTCCAATCTTAAGCTAACTACCTAATTCTATTTCCCCCTGGCAGTTAATTTGCGTCAGTCCACTTTTCTGGGTCTTAGCTGTGTGGAATCTAAGATGAGGGGGTTAGAAATGACCCCTTCAAGTCCATTCTAGATTAAACTCCGAGTCCACGTTCAGTCCCACTTACAAAGGGAGGTCGGGGAAAGTCAGTGCCTTTAGATGATGAGAAGCGGGAGAAAATAACAGTGAAGAAGGACTGTCCTGGCTGCACCTGTCTCTCTGGTTTAAAAAAAAGGCAGGCAAAAACAGAGTCCACAGAAAGCATTACAAAATTTGCTAAATTCTCCTTTACTTGGCCCCGACAAAACAGAGGGGAGCATGCAAAATGGTGAAGATTAGTCAAATTCTCGCCAGGAGAGAATTTCTCAACAGGACAAGTCATATCTTAGGAAGAAACATCATCTTCAAAATGTTTCAACATAAAGGAAAAAAAAAAAACAACTCCGAGAAAGTTCCTGGTAAGTGCTAAGTACGAATATGTGAATCCCATGAGAAAAGCAAGCTTTAGGGACAAATATCACAAACGAGCTGTGGTGAAGCAAGAAGTGTTACAAGCCCGCGTTGCTGCAAGATGAATTCCTAGCCTTTTGGAAGGAAAGGAACTGGGCGATCATAACCACCACCACCCACTTCCCAGGACACGAGCCCCCACGTTGGACTAGGTTCTGTGAGAACCAAAGTTGCAGAGCTAAACAGAGGTGGCCCATCCTATAAAGGCAGAAAATCCTGCAGATGTGCAGATTGTATCACATATCCAACGCTTTACTGTGAACCATCCTGTTTCATTCTTAAATGTGGTATGTATGGTCTTTTAACACTTGACCAAGTTGGAAGCATGAACACCTCAGTGGCGGGTCTGTTCCTCCTCTCTGTCCTCTCTCCCGAGGACCTCAACGTCTGCAGCGTTGAGATGCTCAGGATTTAGTTTTATTCTTAAAAACCAGTTTTTTTCCCCCAGTTCAGGAGGGGTGCAGTGGTGCTTCCCAGTCCCAAAAGATCACCAAGCAAATGCCCACCTACCTCAGCAAAGACACAGCTCTAGCTGCCATTTTGGAAGGAAAGCTCTTAATTAATCAGCAAATCCTGCTAGAGTTTATTTCCAGTCCTCTCGGGCCAGGCGTGTCCTGCTGTTGAGTAAGGGAACCTGCAGCCGTGCTCACCCCTTCACATCTCCTTAAATCAGACGATAATTTGGTTTTACCGCCACTGGACTTTTTTCACGTGTTTTCACTATTCTCGCTTCAGTTTTACACATCAGGCTTACGTTTCACTGTGTTGTTTCTGTGTTATAGGCCCATTTATTTCTAGAACAGCTCACTGAATGCTTTTGATCGAAGTCCATCATTAAATTATACATGGCAAAAGGGAATGCTCTAAGGAACAAAAGGAGAAGGAAGCACACCAAGCAAATGGGAAAAATATTTTGTTCTTAGACATGAATTCTCCAGAAAGTTCCCGGTATGGCATCCATCTTTTCTGTCGGAGAAAACTCTTCCTGAGTCTTTCCCGAATAAACTGCACGTTTGGGCCGAGAAATGGTGGACGTGGCCAGCTCACTCGCCTGCTCCTTCTGCTTTACCTGGAGTGTCCCAGTTTTTACTGAGAGTCCCACGTCTCAGGAATGAGACGCCCTCCTTCTGAGCAGGTCAGGACGGTTGCACTGAACTGACATCTGAGACTAATACGTGAAAATTGCTGACAAAGCTAGGCCGTCAGCATCCGCACCCTGATGAGTGACAGATCTAGCTCGCAGTCACCGACTCTCAGCCTCCTGCAGGAGTCACACGCCCCCACCCAGGAAGGCATCCTCCCAGGAGCCCAAACACACGCTGAGCCTGAATCTCATCCGGTCGCTAGAACTAACCACCATTTACAGGTTGTGCCAAGACAGGCAAACAGACAGAACAACACTGAGATGCAGCAGCAAAACCCAGACTGGGAGTCTTTGCAAAGGACAAAGCAGAGTGATAAACGGCAAGACTGCTTTCCTCGCACGTCTGCCTGCTGGGCTCCAGACCCCCCGAAGCCAGGCCTGGGTCTCACCTCCAGCGCTCAGCACGGCACAGTTCCAAAGTCACGATGGACATTCAGAGAAGGCTTGCTGCTTATTAAACACATAAAGCTTTCTCTGACTCTCCTAACGAAAGTGCACTTTTCCCCTGTGGAATGTAACAGCAACTTGTTCACGATTTACCTAACATATTTGGCTGTTAGATCAAGCGCTCAGTCCACTGACTTAGCCAACAGTAACCTCTTCACGTCGGGGACTCGTCCATATTAGCGTAAATTCTGCGGCGTCTCCCTTGATGCCGTGTATACTACGAGAATTACATAATTATTGAGCAATACATACGATCAGAATTACATTAGGATGAGCCCACCAGGGGGTGGCTGCCGTCACGTGCACGCACAGGGGCACTGACAGAGCTTCCCCCAAAGCCCAGCCCAGCGCGTCACCGAGAGGCTGAGCTCAGTCTAGGTGTGAGGCCACCGGGCAGGCAGCATGATGGATACGGAAGAGCCGCCGTTCCCTTTACGTCCTTCCCCAGAGGGGACGAAGCCAGTGTAAGAGAGGCTTATCTTAAACCCGCAGGGGTGCTGTTCACGCGTCACGTGTCCCGGTCACTGCAGGTCATCTACTCGGGGGTCCTTGATACTCGTAGGCATTCATTTTTCCCTCAGTGAGCACAAGGTCTGCTGGATCAGAGACAGATTTCTGATCAGACAGACTCTGACTGTAATGGGTGCCCAGTCCCTGTTACCAGCGCTCACCCTGGGATCATGCACAGGCAAGGGATGGAGAAGGGGGTTTCTCCAGAGAGGGCAGGGGAGAAACAGTCACCCCGCGTCCCGGAAGGAGACGGGCCGAGGTGGGAGTAAAGCCCTCTCGCTCCCCGACACTTGCTGGGATGGCACCTGGCTCTCACTCGCGCATCCTGGAGTGAAACACGTCCTCCGAGGGCCAGACAGACCCCTCTGTCTCTGCCTGTAAGACCCAGTGGTGTCCCCCAGTTCCCCGGCCTCACTCCTCCCCAGCACGAACGGCAAGAACCGGGGCCCCGTCTCCCTGCAGTGGGAGCTCCCCCGGGGCCTGTCTCAGGATGTACTCGTCGGCTTTGGGAGGTGAGAGAAGCTGTGTTTTCCCTTCTGCATCGAGCACTTCACTCCACTGTTAGCCCAGCTCCCAGAGGGCAGAGTCCAGGGCCAAGTGGTCCATGCGAGACCAGTACCGGATCCCAACTGTGGTCTGACAACTGTGTGCTGTGGGCTTTCCAGAACCGCCGGGGACCAGCGACGGCCGCGGTCCCTGTGCTCGCTCTTCCTGGACAGGGGGGTCCACCATGGCTCTTCTGTTCCTGCCCCTCCGCTGTGTGATGGTTGTGGAGGAGGAGAAAGGAACGGGTCTCTTTGGTGCAAAAATGCATCCGTGTGTGTGGGCTACCCTAACAGGAGTCCATGGACGGGTGGATGAGCCATGGAGACGTGCCTCCGTGCAGTCGGCAGGTGCAGGTGGAGACCAAGGTGTCGGAGGGTCTGCTTTCTCCCGAGGCCTCTCTCCGGGGCGCGCAGACAGCTGCCCTCTTCCTGTGTCCTCACATGGTCTTCCCTCTGTGTGTGTCTCTGGGTCCAAGTTTCTTCTCCTCCAAGGACGCCAGTCAGACCGGGTAAGAGCTCGCGTCCACAGCCTCATTTAACCAGTCACCTCTTTGACGTCCATCTCCGCACACAATCACGCTCGCGTTCTGGGAGTGAGGGCTTTCGTGTATGAATTCTGAGTGGACTCAGTTCAGCCCAGAACAACCTCCTTCTGAGCCACAGGGTCTGCACACAAGGAGTCGAACGTGAGGAGCCTTGTGCAGACCTGGAACTGAGCCGGGTGATTACATCTTGACTCGGAGAGTTTTGGGGACAGTGAGTGTATGTTATGAGCTGTGTGGCCAGAGGGCAGAATGCGATAGATTACATAATCCACAAACAGCCACAGCCATCCTTCTGGCCCCACGTGCTCTCTGTGAGGATGAGTAGGCCACATGGTGCAGCGGACTAGCGAGTGGGCAAGCCTTCAGAGGCGGGCTCGCCCGGCTGACCCAGCGTGGGGCGGGAGCCACCTGGCCGCGACGAGCTCTGCTCAAATCGAAGGTCTTCAAGCAAAATAAATCTTCTGTTGTTTTAAGTCACTGAACTATGTGTAATTTTTTTTTTATACAAATCCGCACTAACTGAAACACTAAGTTTTTGTGTGTTTTCAAAAATGACCATATATCAAAATTCACAGAAAAACAATGAATTCTGAATATAGCACAATCAACCAACAGACTTACAGTAAAACAATAAACCCCCAAACCTGAGCCTTCTCGGGCAGACAGGGAGGTGCCTTCGCCCTCGCGGCTTACGCGCCGTCTTTTGGAGACTGGCGTTGGACACTACACTGCTCCGTCAGGAAGAAGGGAGACCACCTGCTGGACTGTGACCCGGGACGCTGACCTCCCCACTGCGCTGCTGCTGTCTCGCTCCCGAAGTTCCAGCCTGGGAAGCGTGCAGACTCCTCACTGCTGTGATTGTGTGAAGGCCCAGGGGTTCAACTCTATCAAGCCGAGAACACAATCTGATAAAAAATGTGCATCTCGTATATACTGAGTCATCACTATTTCAACACTCGACAGGATTGTTGCTTTCGTTTTCAGTATCCAAAGTAAAACGGATATGGTGACCACATAAGTATCATAAATATAATTCAGCCAATGACTAAAGCAATTTTTATGCAACTATAAATAAAATACAGTAAGAAAATATTTCCTAAATATTAGCAAAGATCCACTTTGCTATTTGTTTCCTATTTACGTCTATTCATTTAGAAATCCAGTGTGACCACGTGGGGCGGGAAAAATAATTTGCTTGGCTTTATCTTCTTTGGATCCTGCAGTCCTTTAAAATTTCGTTTTCAGAGTTAAAGTAAATCAATTGTTAATTGCTTCCCACCATTCCAATATTCATGACACTGCGGTTATTCTTATGGAATTATCTCAATTCACTGTTTTTAGCCTTAAAATGTAGTTTCATAGACTCAGGTAAGGACTTAGACTAGAAGCGATGGTACTGACATAAAGGTTTTCCACGCAGTAACTGGCTCAGAGAGGACTTTCTAGTTAATGCCCTGCAGTCGGTCTGATGGTCCACCGTTCCCACCTTCTGTTTCAGGCCTGAAAGGTCTTCACTCACAGAAGGTGAAGCTGCTTCAAGTTTAACCTGGTGTGGGCCCTCTGACAGGCATAAAACCATTAGAAAATTACTCCGAGTTCAACAGCAAGGCAGGGAAATTTCAGTGACAAAATTTTGCTTGACTTGTGTGTTTCTTAGTTTTCTGGTTTTGATCTCAATTTTGTGTCCTGGAAATAAAATCCCAGGCAGTTTAGCCTGAAAAAGGACTTTGGCCGAATCCAGAGCTTCATGCTGATGCCCCAGGCAGACTGGGCTCAGCATCACTACTGCTCGCTGGCTCCGGCTCTGAAAGTGCAGTTTAGACAGACGGCGGATCGGTCCTCTTCCGGGTCCCATGTGTGGTCCTCTCCTGAGTTCCCGCCCTCCCCAGCCCGTGTGCCTGTGTGATGTGCACACAGGACTCTGGTCTCACCTTCCACACTTCCGTCTGCAATGAGCGGTTAACCTCCCTGCCTTTGTTCCCATCTCATCTCAGAGCAGGATCTGCTCTGCCTGTTTCTTGTCACAAATGAGTGCAATGAAATCACAAGGTATGACATGGGAAAACATTTTGTTTGGAGACATTGAGATGTTAATAGTCCTTTAGGAGAAGAAATGTAATATAAAGGGTGCAATTGTGAATGCGAATAGAGAACACATCCATATTAAAACAGCATATTTTACGGCAAAGCGTAAGTCTCAGACTCAGCCTAGTGAGGACGTGCAGACTGAGTGCTAGCACGTCAGGGAAAAGGAAGTTCTGATTTCTTTTTACAGGTTAAGCAAGTTTGGAAAGTTGACTGTTTCATGTAATTAGATGTGAATAAAAATTGTGTCCTCTCTTCTACTGATACGCTTATGGTTATTACAAACTATCACGCAGTCACAAACTGGTAAATACTAGATCTAGGAGACACCAGGAAGCTGGGAACTTAGTGAGGCGAATCGGCTTATTGTTAAAATGACAACTGAGTCAGTTTGTTTATAAGCATTGGGTTAAACCATATGAAATTGCTGATATTGAAAAATTGGGGGCCAAGAAAAATGACAATGTTTTGATCTTACCATAAAATGACTTCCTAATTGCTTTTAGCTTTATTTAGAAAATACACATAACCATAAATACAGAGAGAAATATACAAACTATCCAGGTGTAGATTGCAAGGTGCTTAAAAACAGTGGACTAGGCCAACATACAGACCCATTATGTACACATGGAGAAACTGACTTTAATTCTATTGTGTTTGTAAATAAAAACAACCAGACTGAAGAGGTTTGCCTGAATCGAAGACAGCGGGGCAACACGGACTAGTTCCAACCCTCAGCGGCTCTCCTCAGATCTTCCAGTGGTCCCACAAGAAAAGCCATCACACTCGCTTTCCACGCTAACACCACTAGACCCATCTGGGAAGGACGCTCAGGGCTGGTTCGCAGGCCCCTGGCACCCCAGCCCCGCTCCTGCTCGCTGCTCGGAGCCACCTCCTCAGGGCCCGGGCGGGCGGTCCTAGCGCAGTGTCTCCAAGCTGAGGGTCAGAGGGCGCCGCAGCTGGACTCGAGCGTGCTCCTCCTCCTCGGGTCCCTGGGGCTCACGCCATTTTCACCCGTTTTTATTGACTTTTATGGAGAAACAGAAAGAAATAAGGATCGAAGTTAACATCGTGCATAATTCCCGTGCTATGTTGAGTCTGCACGGGAAGTCCCCATTCACGCAAGGCCCTGGAGAGCTCACTTCCAGGTTTGCAGGAGCAGTCAGCAGTGAGGACGGGGGAAAACACACTTGTTTTAGCAACAGTAACAAGCAACATAAGAATCCTTTTCCTGTAAGTGATTATGACCAGGTTGAGGTCTCTCTACCCAAACAAGTGGGATGAGTTTACCTAAACATGACCGTGAGTTATTCATAACTCAGCTGGACAAACGTCCCTGCCTAATAACTGTCGTGTGTTTCTTTGGTTCTTCCTCCGACTTGCTGGGCTTCAGTTGCAGGGGAATGTAGGTGACACAGGTAAGGCACCTGACAGAGGACCTGGCTGAGACCCTGGCAGATGAAATCAACAGAGGTACCGAAAGCTTTGGAGCCAAAACACCCCTTTCCAAGTATCTTTCTGGTTTGTCTGTCTTAGCAGGATAGCTTTTTCAGCTAATGCTTCGCATGTTAGGAACCACTTTTGCACTGAATGGAATACGTCAGGTTTCGGTTGACAATGAAACGTCTTCTCTTCACAGCACGGTACAGAAATGAGCAGGCCGCTTACCGTTCACATAAAGCAGGCAGACCTTGTCTCCTACCGAATGTGTGTGTGATTAACGAGGTAAATACTGCATGTTTTCAGTTGTTTGTAGGTGTTTAGTTTATCTTCCAGTAGGTGGCAGTCTGTGATGTTAAAAGGGTGCACATTATTATTCTGGAAGCTTTTAGACCACTTGATGCAGAACTAAAGTGAGCAGAAGAAAAAAAATGCCTTTTATAACTGCTTATTTATTCTGTGGAACAAAAACAAGTTACGTATTTATTGTCGTTCTGCACATAATGACAAAATCGCTACTGTACAAATAGTGATTATGCCGTTTTATGGTCCAGGCTCTAAGGGTGGTTTGTATGAAGCGAGGTTGAAAACCACAGTATCTGGGAGAGAACACAGAAATAGGCAGTCGTGCCAAAATTCCTTTTTGGAAAATGGTCGGTTATTTGACTGTTTTCTAGCTCACCTGAGAATAATGAAAAGATAACTTTATTTACACTTGCCTAATATTACTCTACAAGGACAATTATCTCGCCGTGTACCTAGGGTTATTCAGACTCTCAGTATCAATCACCTTTACGAGGCAAAGATGACAGCTGTCACCTTCAAACTGGCACACTCATGCCTGAGCCTAACGAACCCTGCTGACACAGATTGTCCTGTGATGCACTGCATCCCACCCATCTGGGCGACAGAACGAAACGCCCAGGTTGCTCTCCGATTGTGCACTTCCTTCCGTTCCTCCAGTCAGAGTTTCTTCTCAGCCTGCTTCCTGGGTCAGTCTTCATCTCGTTCATTTTCTGAAGCTACCGGCATCCAGTGTTCGAAGGAGTATCAAGTGGTAGGCACTCCAGTAAATGCTTGTTGAACACATTACGATAAATGCTTGTTGAAACACCTGCCTGATGGAGTTATGATGAATAAATAAGGAAGTAAAAAATGTCTGTTGAGTTAATAGCATGTCAGAGTGGCCCAACATTCTGCATAGAAAGGAACATATCAAGTGTCCATTACGCTTCAAGCCTGGCTTACAGTTGGGAAAGAAAAAGTCCCACTTACGGAACAGGAGAAAATATTAGAGATTGTTCCTCTGCTTCTTATTTGCCCCTTGTCTGAGCTCACATGAACTGCCTACTTTTACGGTATTGATCACTTCTCAGTGTGCCAGTTGTGTATTTCTACAGTTACCAGGAGAGCGAGAGAGAGGGAGACCGTCTCCCCGAGGAAGCCGGGAACTGACCCCCTCCATTTAGGCTGCTCTGCCCTGAGCTGGCCAGACTGTTATTCAGCCAGAAACAAAAGGCAACAGCAAACAACTGCAGCAATAAAAACTCAAATAACTTCCACCTCTTTGCAGGTTTGAACGAGGAGAATCTAGTCTCAGTTCAAGAGTAAACTCTCATTCTTTTGTGAACAAGTGAAGTGATTTCTGCACTAAATTGAACTCTGTCGACACTATAATCAAACTCATTCAACAAACTTGAGCACCTACTTGAAGCAGGAAGTGCTCTGCATTTCAGAGACGCTGCAGAGACAAAAGCAACATCCCTTACACATTTATTTCTCAGCTACTTGCAGTCGATGGAGCAGTGAGCAAGACCAGTGCAAACAGTGGGGAAACTCTTGCAGAGGTCTGTTCTCAGTCACGAAGACAAAGTAGAGATGGCCTTTGATTCCACGTCACATGCTGCAAGTTTATTACAAACACATAAAATCATTGGAAGTCTTCCATGGGTAAATATTTTAATCATGGAACACTGTTAGACATGTTACACACGGTTCTACATATTGTAATATTTCATTTCCAAACAAGCCTAACTGTCTCTCAATAAAAATTATTTTACTACTAACTTAATATTGAAAAGGATACATAGTCCCCTCCCCGCCAAGACTTGGGGGCCACTTCCTCCTACGGAGTCCGCTCCCCCTCGGCTGGCAGGAGCCCTGGAGCCTTGCAGGGGGGTTGGTGGAGAAAGGCTGCAGAATGACTCTCCAAACGTCAGTCTTCCCTTCTGTGGAGCGGAAATAAGAACCACCCCCTGTCGGGCTTGACGAAGAACTGGGAACAGCAGGCAGGCGCTAACAGGCCCGGGGTGCCCAGCGTGGTGACGTTAGACAGCGCGGGGACGGAGCCAGGGTCCCGGGCCCCCCGAACCGCGCGCCCCGCTCCGCGCGCAGCGGCGAGAACGTCCGCGGACTCGGAGAGCCAGGCGCCGAGTCTGGCTCCGCGCGCATCAGCAGGCAGCTCGGGGCTCCTCGTCCGCGTCCGGGGCTCCATTCGTTCCTGCTCCTTTCTCCTCTCGTTTTTTCCCATCTGTGTCCGCCTTCTTGACTTCAGACGTATCCCAGCTGTCGGACAATCTGAACTCGAAGCAGTTTTAACTGAAGCCTCCTTCCGCCGCTTCGTCCACTTGGGCTTAGGCCCCTCGGTCTGCCCGGTTCGACGGTCCCCCCACCGCTCGGAAATGGAGACACTGGGAACCGCCTTTCTTGCCCCCCAAGGTGGAACCCGTCACCGACCCCGCCGCTCAGCCTGGGACCACGTGTCCCCTCCCTTCTCCGTCAGCCGGGCGCAGGCCCTCCAGCCCCCCGCCTCCCCGTTTGTGCCGCCATCCGCCGCACCCTGGGGGTCCCCGCCCGCCACGGCTTCCCTGGACACCTACAAGAAAACGCAGTCTTCCCGAGGACCTGGCTCATCTGACTCCGACGGCGGCCTCTCCCTCCATGTTTGCTTGGTCCAGCCGCGCTGGCCTCCTTCCGTTTCTAAAAATGCCGAGCTCTCTTCCACTCAGGGCTGTTTCTCCCACTAATCAAGTGCCCCCTGATCTCAAGTCAGTGTGACTTTATCAGATTCCACTCTTGAGTCTCTCGGTCAGAACCGGACCCCCAGTCACCTGCACTTTGCCCCAAGACGTGGCAGCAACTCCACGGGGCTCTCCCGGGTCACACAGCTACCTTTAAAAAATGATGACCACAGATGGATGGCCGCGAGAAAGGTATTAATTTCTCAAAGCCCTGGTCTTCTGTGTGAGAAGGGGAAGGTAATACCTTCCTGTCAAAACAGCTGAAGGACTGAACAGCTGAAGGTCACGTGCATGAAGCTCTTCAAAAGGAATCTAGCTTACGCTGCCTGCTGCGTTCAGAATTCCTGCCTAGAGTTGCTCACCAAACCTTTCCAGTTCCAGAAGAGACTGGGGGAAAGGATCAAATATTTTGTGCATCTGGTAAATTCAAATTCTTCATTATCTATTGTGAAAGCACCCCAGAGCTACAGAATATATTCATATTAATATACTAAATATGCAAACCATATTTAACATAGAATGTATTAATATACACACTAATGCACAAAATAGACATATGTTGAAACAAACACATGTACTCTTTCACCAGTCTTGACGGAACTGATGAAGACCTTTTTCTATCAGCTACACGAATTCTTACAATGTGCCAGGTTTATAATACTGCACATCCAAAACTTGTTCCTTAAGCTGTAGCTTTCCAATTTGTGATTTTGCTTAAATGGTATTTCAGTAAGTGACTATTGATGATAAGGATTTAATTTAATGTTGGAAAATATATGTATTATTTGATTAATGTTTTTAACATTTCAGCTTTAAAACTACAAAAGAGTATTTTGAAATTCTAGTTGTGTATATGATCTTAAACTAAAATTTAATTCCTTAAGTCAGACGGATAAATGATCACTATGAATGGATTCTTACATTAGTCAGACATGTGAGTCCACGTACGCATTTGGCTTGTTTCCACTTCTTGGTTGTCGCAAATAAATCCAATATGACAATTTTTTTGTATAGATTTTAATGGAAATAAGCACAAACTTCTACTAAGAATATCAAATCATGTTTTGAAAACTGTTAAATAGATGAAAAAAATCAAGCATTTATCTGTCTTGCCTTTCCTATACAAACTGTAACTCTAGATAGCCAAGCGGTATAAAACGGGCATTCCTATTTATAAGAATATTCAGTTGACAAACAAAAGTGGAGTGTTCGAATTAGAATAGAAAATATATGTAATAACATTTTGAAAAGTCCTTTAAAAAAGAGGTGCGTTAAATTGTGAGGCTGACATTGCATGGATGTGCATGTATCATTTTCACGTACTACACTGCTGTGGTCCACACACCTACACAGAGCACGCATTTCGGGATTTTAAAGCTGATCTGCACGGCTTCTGTGAGTCTGAATGATCGCAGGTAACAGGAGAGGCTGGCGGTTTCTTGCAACTACTTAAGGAAATCTACTCAGCAGTACTGGACGCAGAGCTCACGGTCCCCAACTACGAGTGTTATCCCAGAGCCAGGCAGCCTGTTTGTATAACGGGTGATTGAGAGACTAGTTCCATGCTCAGAAGTGATGGGGGGTGAGGAACCACACATTACCTTCCCTTTTCTAGGGAAAACGAGGGGGAACATTTAACAGACGGAGCTGCAGGGAGGTAACGGCGATCTGGACCGCAAGGAGTGTGTCAGTGTGTGTGCGCAAAGGCAGGCTGATGCTCTGTTACAGTTTGGCACCGTATCCGGCGGGTCCCACCTTGGCGGAGTTACGTAATCACCCTGGAGCGCTCTTTTACATATGCTTGTGGACTTCACAGTGCGGGAGGAGAACAGTTCCGAGGACAGACAAACATGGAAAGGAGCAGCCCTGCCCTCAAGTCCAGGGAGGAGGACAAACGCCTGCAGCAACTACAACTCAGGCTCTAAGTAGGCAAGGGACGCTGTGAGGACACAGACGGGAAAGGCACATTTTTGATATAGATTTGCTCCACAAGTTAGTGACCAACCTTTGTGTGACATAAAGACGTAAATTTCAGTATCAAACTGCTCTTAATTACATTCTGCTATTTTTTAAATACTAACATGAGTGAAGGCACTGATTCCTTTCTGATGATCATGCTTTACTTTTCAATGTAAGAAACATGCAAATGGGTCCAAAATTAATTAAATATACATGACCGTGGTCACGTGGTGAGTCATTACAGAAGATGCGGGCTACGCACTACTTTCAACGTTTAGACTTAACATTTTCTGTTCTTAATAAACACGTCCTGGAGTCACGGTGGACTCTACCATGTTTGCCAGATTCTATAAGCCAGGAGAGCATGTGCAGGCTTGGTACACGCTGCTTACAGGTCAGTGACATGTTACAGGTGAAAATTTGTTTCCAATAATATATTGTTTTAAATAAATTATGTTGAAGCTCTACCTTAATGGATCTTTTTAAAGATCACCTGACTTAACTCCACCATCTCTGAGATGAGAGGGTGGGGTTCAGAGCATATTCAAAGTATGCTTAAAGGTACGTTTATTAGGTGGTAATTATGGAACCAGAATGTAGACTTAAGCACTTTTCTACTGGACCATGATAATGTGTTTAAATTGATCACGTGCAAATATATTTGGGAAGATGATTTAATATAATCAATAAGACAATAATGAGATAAGGTGAGGTAAACCACGACACCTGAAATCCGAGGGAAAAGGCGTTGTAAAATGTGGTTTTTGAAAATCAAATTAATTGTGATTTAAATAAAAAATTATGGGAAACATTTGAGTAATATTGTTCCCTTTGAATGATGTCTTCTCATATTCAATTTTCTCTTTTCTGAATTTTTCAGGTAGTATTTATTCCGTTAAAATTCAAGAGGTGGAGCTGTGCTTGTCATCTGGGTACCCCCAGCATCCACCTGTGAGCTGCTGAGCTTAATTGCAAAGCAGGTGTTCATGGTGGGAAGAAAAGAGGGCAGAACTTTGATGATACTTTAATCTTTGGTATTATTGTTCTTTCTTTTTTTTGGGTGGTTTTGAGTGAAAGTTAGCTGTTCAGGATACCTATTTTCACTGTGAGTGTCTTAGAGAAAATTCTTGTAATGACTGCATTATCACAATCTCATCTATTCCACACTTTAGTTCAAAATGACAGATTTTCTGCTTTGTTTTCTAAAGCAATCGACATTTTCTGATTTTCCATCCAGCACTCAATGACTGTCTGAGACACTGTGCTCAGTGCATACAATATTGGTTTATTATTCTTACACGCTATTTTATTGCCCTTAAACAATTTGCTAAACAGCATCTCACAGTAAAATAAATTGTTACTTTTTTTGCCTTACGATTTACCACCTAATTTGTAGGGAATGTCAATACAATGCATACAGAGTTTGAATGATATTAAGGTATTTATGAAGTAAGTAAAACTATAATTATTCATTTCAACTTATCATTTATCTCCTGTCAGCTCCTGAAAAGCCACGATACTTTTTTCCACGCACGTCAGTAACCCCTTAGTGGTCAATGCAGCCCCGAGCCTTGACCTCACAGTTTAGAAATCAAAAATAATGTACATGAAAGCGCATTATAATACAGAAATTTGAATATTTTAATTCCTTTCTAAAATGAGGAAAGCCATTCATAACCTTAATCATTAAATTTTTATTAATGAATCACTTAGTAAACACTGCACGATCAATGAATTCAAATTGGTCAATTTATCAAAGTACTGTAATTAAAACCACTACATAAGGGACAAAAACCATGCACTGCAGTCTGTCTCTCCAGCTACTGACCATCCAGTAGTCAGCGAGGTTCCCCGGAACCTACAACACGAGGTAAATTAAAAGTCTGCAGGAGAGGCAGAGCCAAATGCAGTCAGAAGCGATCATTTTTAATTAGAGAGATTACAGAAGTCTCTATAAAACAAGTGACATTTGACATTGTCCTAAAATCATGTCCAGATTTTGATGTGAAATTTGGGGACAGGTGACACAGATCATTCCAGATTAATGGAACAGCATAAAAAAATCATGATTGTTAGAAATTATGAGGCACTTTCAGGAAAGCAAGATGTACCAGGTTCTTTCCTGAGACTCAGGTCTCCCTTTACAACCCTGAATGTGTTTTCTTCAGATGGAAGACGGCTTTGTCTCTTGCTATGAGACACGCCAAATACGGCTCTCAGCGTCTTCCACTGAAATCATCTCCTTCTGACACTCCCAGCGTGATATCCATTCTTAACTCTTCCCTTTATGTTATTCTCCAAAATCAAAGGTGATCAAGTTACACAGATTTTATTGCCCACTGATCCTCGTATTAACGCTCTTTTACGTAACAATTACACTACCTTAAATTATGCTTTTGTGTGACAAATATGACTGATTTACGTTGGAGATGTAATATCATTGAATTAACTATAATGCAAGACAAAAAATTGGGTTTTCAGACTAACCATGACTTAGGCTACTGGCCAAGAGTAACAGAGATAGGATTTACACTCCTGCATAAAACAATAAAAACCAAATATATGAAGCACGGGGATTGAAAATACTGGACATCAGGCAATAAAGTCAGTGAACCATAGAAATGAGGAAGATTGAGGTGAGGCCTGTGATTTCCCCTGCTGACTGCCTGGAGCGCATGTCCAAGAAGGGCATGTGTAAGGGAGGAAGTTACTCAAGGCCAGGGAAAGAAACACCTGCAAACCTCAGATGTCATAGTGCCCCGTCCTCACGCGGACCAGGAAGGGTGGCTTTCTCTCACCCAGGGTACACGGAGCACTGGGTAAATTACTTGGAAGTTCCATGGCTCAATAAGGAGGTATAACTAACCCTAAGCCAAACACTGCTCTAGTCCAACCTCGAAAGCTTTGGTCCAGCCTAAGAAATCTTAACACAAAATACAGAAGGATCAAACTCTTTCTAAATAACTATATCCCAGATTAGAGCTTAATACTATTTATAGGAATATAAAAAATATCCAGCACACGGTAAAATTCACATTTGACATCCCATAAAAAGTTACCAGGCGTGCCAAGGAGCAGGGCAACTCAACCCAGCATAAGGTGTCAAACGTCGAGCAAAACAGACTCAGAGCCAACACCGACGTGAGAGTTAACAGACGAGGACCTTAGGACAATAACTGCAACTAGATCCCGTATGTTCAAAGTGTTCGGTGGAGATACAGAAGACACAAAAAAGTCCCCAGTCCAACTTCTAGACGTGAAAATCACAGTGCCTGAGATTAAAGAAGAAACACACTGAATGGTACTGCCAGCAACTTAGACATTACAAAGAAAAATAAAATACTGAATTTGAAGACTTATGAAATACAGGAAGAATAAACATCAAAAGATAAACAGATCGTCACAAGTGGCAGACTATCCCCGCAGTCAGAATGTCTAGATTAGAAGAGGGGCTAGAACTACATCTGCGGAAGCAACGGCTGGAACACAGACCCTCGGTGCTTGGCAAAGCCTGCATGAGAGGCATGCAGAAGACTGTACCAGAGCACACCGCTACCGAACCGGTCAAAACAGGTGACGGTGACGAAAATTCTCCACGAGCCAGAGGAAAAAAGCACCAAGATCTTCAGACTAAGGGAATAAAGATGCAAGCATAAACTTAAAAAATAGATAAAAACACTAGTTAAATTCAAAGTGAGTGTTTTCCTCGAGAATAATAACTCTGTTCATAGATGAATCCTAGAGGTCAGGACAATCTGGGGCAAATAGCATCCCAAACCTCGGGAGCACAAACAAAAATCTGAAAACTGCCTGCTAAATACTGGTACAGGTTACCAGTAGCTTCAAAATTATGATCATGAGAAGCTAGTTATGTAGAAAAAGTCCTCATATCTTAGGTAGGCATCGTGGCAATGAGAGGGAACCCAAATTTACTTTTGAATATTTCTGAAAAAATGATGTTGAGGAGAAACGGAAGAAGACAGCATAGTGATTACACTATTCTTTATGTGTTCATTTAAGTTTCCCACAATAAAAAGATGCGTAAACTAAAGATGCGTTTTTCAAACACCAGTTTCTTCTAAGCACGCCTACATAATTTTGACAACATAAAGTAAATTCAGAATGTTGAATTTAACAGTTTTATTTTCTTGTCCTGTGTAGCCACTGCTGTCCTGCATTTCCATTCCAGGAGAAAGCGAGTGACCAACAGACAGAGCATTTCCAGTTAATGAGAACTTCATACATAGCAGCTGACAGTGAATGTACAGACTCAAAACAGGAACGTGCAGATGAAGTTAAAAGGCAGGTTTTAAATTTTCATGTATCTTTTACTGTTTATCTTGAAAATGTTATTTATTTAAGACAGAGCTATAAAGTAAACGAGTTTTCCCATAATCAAAAGCAGCATGTAATCGAGCCCGTCTGCTAAGGGCAGATATCGATTGAGAAACTTTTCGACGAAATTCCTGAAACTACACTGCAGCCCAGGAACAGACTTTGCCGCATCTGCACGTCCTGGTGGACAGTAGAAGGAAGCTTTCTCCAATGGCCTCTCCATCGCGTTCTAACGAGACAGGCTCCAACCATGGCAACCTGCCCAAGCAGCTGCTGGCGCCCATACTGACACACACGCACGTTGGGATGTGCCATTTCAGTTCAGAGAGCAGTCTGTTTTGAAAATCGAGAACATCATTTCTGCACCTTAAGGCAGCTCAGACTTCAGTGTGCACTAAAGCAAGTGCGTAATCCCGGCAGCATGAGTGCCTCGGCAGCTGGGAGGGGTGATCCACACCCAACGGTACGACGGGAGACTGAATCTATGTGGGTCTGAATTCGAACCTTATTCAGAATCATTTGATCTAAATGTCTTCCTTACTTTTATTAGTCTATGATTAGCTATTTATACAGTGATATTCAGGACATTCCTAAATTTTTTGTTTAATATTTAACCCCATTAATCAAGAGATTGCAACCCAACAGACACACAGGCATGCACACAAGTGCACAAAAGTACTGAAATGGTATATTTAAATTTGAAAGGCAATAATAGAAAAAGGTTGGTAAAATATGAAAATGCATAGTGGAAAGGAATAAAGAAAGAAGATCATATATTAAGGAAACCAGAGTACAAATTAAGGAGAGGAAATAAAAAATAATAAATGGTTACATAGTAAATTTCATTTTTCATTTTATGATGAAGAAAGGGAAGAAGTGCTTTTGAAATGTAGGCAGATCACGGATGCAGGGCAGAGTGAGTCACTGGGTGTCTTTCCCCTACTGATGTCTCCTACCTCTTCCGTTTTTCTGTCCTTTAAATCAGAGTGTAATTCATTCAGCTCCGTAGTCCAGTTTTCTAATTACCTCATGTTTTAACAGCTGTGTTTTATGTTATTTAACAAATACATCGAGGTTTTAATTCCAATGGCTATATTTTGCATTTTTAGAATGTCTGGTTCTTCCTTTTGCAGATCTGTCTGGTATATTGTTTGACAGTAAACTGTTATATTTTAATCACTCATTTAATTGACCATTTAAAATTCACTGACTTTAGACTCCGCATCCCTATTACGAAACCCTTATTATGGGAAACCTCGGGGTCACGTGTTTGCTTGCTTTATTTCCCGACTTGCACTGTCTTGGACGCTTCCTTGTGGGCTTTGGAACCTGGATGGCAGACTCCTGTTCGCGTGGTCTTGTCTGCAGGAGTCTTGTGTGTCCTGAGGCAAGGATGTCTCTTCCCGGCAGTATTTTCAGTTTGCAGCCGACTTCAGTGTTCTCGTCTTTTACTACTTGTTTCCAGATCGTACAGAATTTGTAAATTTGAGTCCCAAATCCATCTAATGGCAGGTGCGTGGTTACAAATGTTCAAAGAAGACTTCATTTTCATCCAGAGACCGGGTGCAATCAACAAGCTCCCTCAACATCTTTCCTGTTTTTTGGAAGTTTCTAGTCTCCTTCACGGAAGCACCTTGAAGGCTCCCTAGTCTCCTGACTGCACCTGACGGTTAAGTTTTAACACCTCGACTTCGAACCCTGACTAGATTCTGTACATTTTTCAGTAAGATAACTGTATTTGATTATGTTTGTTTAGAAGGCCCGTTTTATACATGCCTGGTAAAAACGCTTCACAGGTGGAATTGTATGTTTGGTTTTTTCTTTCAGAATAACCTGGAAAGAAGTGTTGAGAATTGAAAAGAGGCAAAAGTGAAACACATTTTGTTCAGTGATGGGTATGTGGTTGTTTATAATTCTATTTCTTGTATTTCTGTATATGCTTAACATTTTCCATAATTATAGTACTTCTAACTCAAACCCTTGGCTGCCAAGTGCAAGAACCCTCTGTTCTCATACCCCTTCCTTCATGAGGAGCCGAAGGGCCAGCTTCTGCTTACAGCTCTGATTTTCAATTTTACCCTGATACGCACCTGACTTAGCTTTGAATTCTGTTTAAACTTAAGGTGACATTATATTTTATCTACAAGTTTTAGAAATTTTGTACCAAAATATTTTAGGTTATTTAATTTACCTATGTTTGTAAATAAAAAGAATGATTTATTTAAATTACAGCAGCTATCTGCCTTATTTTAAGATCATAACTAAACATCCACATTTTTGAAAACAGGATGAGGGGGAATTTGAACAGAAAATGTGGGTGGAGACTGAAAAGTATTTGTTGGTTTAAGTTTTCACAATTTCACTTAAATCATAGATGATACTCCCAAGGATAACGTCGGATTTATTACTCAACAAAACTTTCACACTTTCAAGATAAAAACCACCACCATTCTTTAGGACTCTTGAAATCTCCTCTTAGAGCTGCCTCGAGAGTGGTTTCTGCACCTCTCCTCGGCAGGGCAAGGTCTTCATCCTGTGAAACTGAAATTTCATGGTACCTCAAGGAATCCACAAACTACTTTATTTAATAAAACCAGAGCACAAACGGAGCAACAAGTCCGAAACAAGACAGAACCTCCCCTTGAGTGACGGCAGCATCGCTGCAGCAAGCAAGCGCCTGTCCAGGTGGAAGGAGCCACACGCAGGATCTAACGTGTGGGGACGGGGCGGGGGGGGGTCAGCACGCACGCCCTGGATAAACACACATGCAGACTCAGGTTTAACTGACACTCATTAGATAAAACAGCCAGTTGTCTGTTTTCACACATATAGACTGAGTTTTCACTTTTAATATCAATACAACAGAAGCACCAACAAATCTCTGTTTTTCACTGATTGTCTCAATTCAGTATTTCTTATTTCCTGACCAGTGATGCCTACAGACAATGCATTTATATGTGCAGGACATTGAAATGTAAAACATTTACTACCACACCAAGTAAGAAAATGTTTTTCTTCTCAGGACGTAAAACTGCCTGGAAGAGAAGTGACGAGAGCTACATTAAGCACCGCTGGCCCGGCGCCTCCTCTTCGCCTCCCAGGTGCTCACATCCGCCAGCTTCGGAGCAGCTGCACAGCAAGGCCCACGACTAAGATGCAGTGTGCCTGGCTGAAACTTAAGCATCACCTTCCACTTTTGTAGATTCATTTAGAACCTGTCCTAAATGAACGAACGTAGCTGCACGTCAAACCTGAAGTCTGAACACAGTGCTGCAGCACTCGCTGCCAAATACACCTGTTTGCCCAGCAGTAGCTTTGCATCCAATCAGATGGAAAAAAAAATCAAAACTGCTAGACTGGCTTTTCTTAAAATCATCATACTTTCTTTTTCCCTCAAAAGAGAAAGTGACATATTCTATTTCATATTTAGAAGTTAAAAAGAGAGAGAGAGAGAGGTGAGAGTAACTCCACTGCTGGCTTCTCATCAGGAAATGCTATCATCGTTGGCTCAGGGAGTGATGGACAGGTTTCAAAAGAAATTTAAGCCTCAGTGCCCTTTCAGATACAGAACAATAGCAAAAAGCATGTGTTTCCTTCATCTCCTGAACTTTAAGCTTGATTAAACTCAGTAAAGGGCCATTAACACCATCAGACAGCTTTAGAAAACTATTTTTATTAGCCCTTTCCAGATGACTATAAATGCCAAGAATTCAAGAAGACACGTTTGCTTCCCTTTGTGAAAGCGGCTCAAAGTCATCTTTGATGTGCAGATCAAAGTGCTGCTTCCCCGTTACAGCAGACAAACACTGGCTCGTGAAGAGAAGCATCTTCTAGAAAACAAATCACTGCTTCTGCAATTCCGTAGCTCTGGGAAAAATCCTCCAGGAAAGTGAGGGCAGAAAACTAGCCCGAACAACAACAAAAAGTCCAAATAGCGCTTATAGCCTCAACAGCCAGTTGTTAAAATGCATCAGTGTCTATGACCAGTTACAAAATGACAGCATCTTTTATTTCATCAGGCGTTTGAGACGCACAAATGAATAGGTGTAACATATGAGACAGCAAAGAAAAACGAAGTCAACAGTGGTGTCCTCTACCCAGCTTAAGGTGTGGAACTTGGGATGTTACAGCAGAAGGAAGTTGGAGGTGGTGCCAGTCTAGGTGTTTGATCTACTTAAATTACCCCCTCCCCCACCAAAAAAACTGAGTGGCTGACACAGATGCAGTCACACACACACATGTAATCTCTGTATCTGTCATGTTAATAAATGAGTAACACCCACAGCAATGACAGCACAAAGGAGACGAGGTATCTGCCAACACCCCAACACAAGAGCAGCCCCAGGTCCAGTGCTAATACCCGGTGGAAGGAAGCAGAGGGGAGGAAGCCGCTGACGGGTGTGAAAGAACAGGAGGAGAACTCGCTCGTGCTGGAACCCTATGAAAGCACAGCAGGCCGATCTGAGCAGTGCAGCTGAGTAGGATTACCCCTCAAATGAGCAGGTGAGTGGAGGTCTGCAGATGCTGGGACAGTAAACCCTGTCACACCAAATTGTCCAGCCAAAGTTCCCTTCCAGGCCGAAACCCTGATCTGCAGAGAAGCCTCCAGGAATGTGTTCCAGATTGAAAAGAAGAGGGAAGATACAGCAAATGTGGGAGGAACAGCAGACCCACGACCGATCAGAAAGCATGAGACTTATCTTTTTGGAAAATTCATATGATAGCAGCAGAATCTCTAAAGCCACAACGCTAGAAAAGCAAACCTTATGTACTCTCCCTCCTAAAAGTTCAAGAAAAAAAAAAAAGCCACCATGTAAAAAGTGCAGACCAGGAACAAAGCACCCACAGAGCGGCCATAAGGAAAAGGCGAAGAGGAACAGAGTTTGCACAGACAGCGAAGGCACAGTAAGACACGCCCACAAACAGATGAAAGCTACTGCCTAATTCTTCTGGATGGACTGAAACAAATTAAGAACATGATGGAAGGAAAAAATATAGAAATAAATCAGGATTAGGAAAACTGAGAAACGAAATGATAAACTTGTAGCCATGATTCTAGTGGCATTCCATAAACTTTGTTCAACGAATGGATGAGTCAATAATTACAGTCGTTTTGCTAGAGTTCACTAAATATAGCCAATATGGCATCAAGGTAGTAATGCTAGTAAATAATTAGCTAACTTTTATTGAGAACCTTCTATGATCTGGGCCCTAGTCTAAGAGGTTTACATACAACTATCCTCTTTAAGCCATATTGAAGGTGTTGCAATTATTATCCTCATTTTATAGATGAAAAAACTAAGAAATAAAGAGGTTATTAACATGCCTAAGTTCATAGAATAACATATTTCTATAAGAAATCTCATGACTCTCATTTTGCTTGTTGTCAGATATTGAGAAAGATTTTGCAGAATATTAATTGTGCATACTTGAGATCTTCTCCTCGCCTAGCAACAAGCCCAGCCAATGGAAACACCACAGCTCAGCCAATGAGGAGCCGTATTCACCCTCAACCCTCACTTTCCTTCAATGAGCTTTCACTTAGAATAGCCCCTCCCAACTCCCCCTTTCTCTATAAAAGCAAACCCTCCTTTGTTTTCTGCAGCCACAGCTTGTATTTCCTGAACTGCAGTTTCTCTGGCTATTCCTGGATAAACTCATTTTGCTGTTGAGATCACTAGCTGTTTTATTATTAAAGTTGACAAAAGGCTTTGTGGGGAAATGAATCTGCCCCGGAGTTGTCAGAGCCCACACAAGCAGCCTTAGTCTAATGAGACAGGAAAACGTGTGCAACGTAGACATAGGACATGTTCACCTCACTTCCCCTAAAAGCATCTCACTCTCTGCACGACACGGAGATTAGATCTGTGGTCACCTGCAGAGTTTACTTCTCTGATCTGAAGTGGTAATACACTTCTTCCATCTCCCTGAGATGGACAGATGGCCACAGCCCAGGCCAGCTCTTAGGTCACACCCCAAAGTGGAGAGGTTGCCTTCCTAGGTAGGTACGTGTCAAAGAGAAATGGGACCCGGGGTTTTGGAAACATCTCTGAACTGTAAACACCCAGATACACAGGGTCACGTGGCTCCTGGAGTGGCTTTATTGTGCCCAAAGGGCTGGAGTTAGCGCCCGGAACCATTACGCTCCCCAGGAGACTCTTTCGAGAGGGGAGGGGGCGGCAGCCTCAACCCCCTTATACGGGGAGCAAAGTTATTTCTGTCGTCCCCTACCTATGGAATTTCTGGTAATTTATGCGGGAAAAATTCCCTCGGGCCCTCACGACTTGGAGTAAGGTTTAAAGCACGTTGTGGGGGCTGGGAAACAGATCAGTTATTTACCCTGAAGTGGGAAGAAGCCTGTCTCTGAGGCAGAACACCTCGTGTGAGCAGCCAGGATGAGCTCAATAAAGAACACGTACGGTAAACCCATCAGGCTGCCACAGCTGCCTCCTTACCAGTCCTCTCAAACAGCCCTCGAAATCTAATTCACAGCTCCGCTTAATCGCTATTGGTCATGTAACCCCATACTGACACAAATTTTTATATTTTTGTACAACCCAAGAGTTACTGACTGCACATTCCCCCAAAACTACTGCTGGACTGCATGCAAAGTGAAACAAAAAAACCCAAAGGAAAAATAAGGCGATTCACACTGTGGAAGCAGGCAAATCATTCCTGTTGGCTCCGTGTTTCCCTGTTTCACTGAATTACCGCATTCAGAGCTGGTCCAAAGTCATGCGACTTGTCAATAGTTGAGTTTCAGGCTTTCATGCCTTTGTTCATGCTGAGTCCTTGCTTGAATCACCCTCCTATTCCATTATTTAGCTTTTATAATATACCAGGATTCAGATAAGTTCATGATTTGCATTTGCATATAAATATGGTGTGTAGCAACTCGGTGCCTAAAATATATTTATTACCTCCATTTTACAGATAAAGAAACTGAAGCTTAGAAAGACCGCTTGCAAGTGTTCCATGGTAAAGTGACAAACCCAGGCAACGGGATTCTGGATTCATTTCTTTTAACTACTGTCTCACTGTTTATTCCTCCAGTCTCATCCAAACTTCCTGTCCTCCAGGAGGGCCTTTCCTGATCTCCTGACTAAGGAGGTGACTCTCCTCCGCTCCTGTGTTCACCGTGTGCTCTGATCCTGCTCCAATCCCTCGTGTGGAGACACACACATCTACTCGTTTATCATACGTGCAGTGGAGCAGGGACGTAAGAAGACTGAGTTGATCTCTGCTTTCTTGGAACTTATAATTTAATGAATACATACTACTTACTTACTTGGATAGTTAGTTAAGGCGGTCAGATTGCTCTGAGGGAAAAGACAGGAGGAACTACCCTAAGGAGCGTAAGGGACTGTAAGGAGTCTGCTACTTAACTCCGATTTCCTAATTCGATTCAGGATCTAATTCTCCATGGAAATAACTTTCTAGATGAGGCCTGAAAAAAGAAGGGAACCTCTGGAAAGAAGTGGTGCCCTATTGAGGAAGATTACAGGTCGAGGTGAACAATATTTTAGGGAGGAAGAACACATTGTGGAACAACCTTGAGATGAAAAGAAATTGAGAAAATGTCCAACGTGCCAGGAGCATCCTTTGAAAGGGGCTGAGCGTCTGGAAGACGGGCAATGACCAGGGGAGCTTTGGAATGGGGTAGTGACGTCAAGAGACTGCTTCTGCCCTCCCGCCACCCACTACCCTCCTTCGACAACAAAGACAGCATTACTCCAGTGACATCGGCTTTCTCATTGCCTCGCAGGGTGTCCTCCCATAACAGACACTCAGCTCTTCACAGGCTGAATGGCTGGTGTCTCAGAGGCCAGATGTCGACCAGCTCTTCCTCCTGCGGCCCTCCCTCTTGCTATAACACCAGTCCCACACTCAATAATGACTGTTCAAAAGTTTCCCATTCAAAAGTTCTCTGCAGCTAATTCAACAAAATATATGCATCCATGAAACAGAAGCCCTTACATGTGTACTGGGCGTCACCATTTTTCTGAGCCGTGCTGAGCACTGAGAGTCTAGGGGTGGACAAGGGTGGGCTCTGCTTGTGGGGCTCCAGAGTCGAGCTGATGGGCAGGAAACCTCTGGATGGGCTTGTGGGACGTGTGGGACACACATTTAGGGAGGACTTCTTGTGCTTGCCGCTTAATGAGCAGGATGGCTTATTTCCTCAAACATGATGCAGATCCCATGGGATGAAGTCTGATTATGTAACTGCAGCCTGTAACCCACCCTCTCTGTTACGGGTGCTTTCTCCCTTCATTAGGAGGCAGCACACAGTTCTGTGCTTGGGAAGACTGTGTGGTTTGGTGGAGAACAAACTAAATCTTAAATAATTTCAGATCTTAAAATCTTCTTAACCAGTCTAACAAATGTTTCCAAACTGGGGCCATGCTAGAGAGACAGGCATGTACTCCAGTGTCATCGCAGAATCTTACTGTATTAGATGCAATTTCTATATCAGGAGTCTCTGTACTAACAGTCAGGAATTGACGTCTCTTGCATGGATTTCAACTCAACAGGGGAACATTTGTCTAAAGATGTCAATGCCGTTGGTGCTCATTTTCTATGTAGGTTACACGGGAATTCTTGCAGTGCCTACATTTTATTTAAACTGACATTTGAACAATGAAGCAAACGCAGCGCCAGTTAAGGAGCGTCTGCAGCGCCGAGAAGAACTGACCCTCTGGAGAGTGATGTGCCCGCACCAGCACTGAGTGGCCGTGATTTTCTCTACTTTTAATCTGTCAAAGAAGAACCTACGATTTGCTGACGCAAGTGCCTCAGATCAGCACGTCTGCGATGACAGCTGGGAAACCTCTTCTCAGGTAAAACTGCAAATACTGCCAGGGACGTACCGTTAGGCGTAGATCAGAATTAATACTTCAAAGAAATCTTTCACCTATTTTACTAAGAGTCTCCCTAAGTAAACTGTAAAAACCACATCTACACACAGCAGACGTACTGCGGGAACGCACGTGCTCTGAAACTGTGCGTGGATGTTTCTGGAGAACGCAGGGGTGAGGGACTCTTCTGAGAGCTCGAGATGAAGGCTGGTAGCAGAGTCGTCTCCTCTGCTCAGTCACCTGTCAATATTGACATCACTGGCGCTCCTTCCTATTCACAGTGTGCTGGGGTGTCACCAGGAGAAAAGGTGTATTACTGTGCAACATTTACACTGTCACCTTAAAAATGCACTTCCTTCTGAGGTTTGATTTTATTCCCTTCCCTTTCTCTAAATTCTCAAAATGTCTTGGAGGGAGGTGCTGTCTAATGCTTCCTCCTTAGGCTCGCATGCACCCCCGCGCGTCTGACAGGTACCAGTGAGCTGTGTGGGAATCGTCCGCATTTTCTGGCTGCTTTGGTCACTTTGGCCAGCGCCTGGCTCCTGAGGGTGAGGTGAGCGGTGCTGCTGGGAGGAGTGATTCGGTGCTCGCTGTCCAGCTCTGGGGCCTCTTGTCAGCCCCACTGGCCACCTCGGTTTTTGCTTTGCCGCTAGTCAGCAAAGGTAGAGGAGAAACAGAATGTGTGATGGTTAATTTTGTGTCAACTTGGCCCAGCCCTGGTGGTCAGATATGTGGTCAAACACTATTCCTGATGGCTCTGTGAAGGTGAATTTGGGTGAGATTAACAGTTAAATCTGTGGATATTTCAGTGAAGCAGACTGCCCTCCATAATGCAGGTGGGCCTTGTCCAATCAGCTGAAGGCCTGGCTAGAGCAAAAGAATGACCTCCCCAAGTCAGAAGGAACTCCGCAGTGGGCCGCCTTTGGACTTAGAGAGCTCGGGCTCCTTTCTGGGTCTTCAGCCTAGTGGCCTTCAGACTTGAACTGAGGGTTTGGGACTTGCCAGTCTCCATAATCCCGTGAACCCACTCCTCAAAATACACCTGTCTGTGTGTGTTTGCACACACCCCTCCAGTTCTGTATTTCTGCAGCTGGCTGCCAAACATACCCGTGCTAAATGCCGCTCCTTGGAAGTTGTCCGAGTGCTCCTGGGCCCTGTATGTTTCTGAATCTGCTGAATCTGGCTTAGTGCTGCCTGGACTCTGCGCTAGTCTGACCCTGATGTATTGTTACAGGTGTGATCATCTCATTTAACCCATTGATCTATCTCACATTTCCCCCTTTTTTACTTTTAGGAATTACTCAGTCTCCAACACAATGTTAGATAGTCTTAGCTTTGTTATGCTATGGATTTATTTTATTATTTTTCCCATTATCTCGTAGACTTTTGTATAAAAGAGAAGGCAGACACTGACAACTTGATTGAGTCTTCCACATATCCTAATAATCTTAAATTAATCTGTCATTATTATTAGGTCATTTTTTTTCATGATTAGGTGTTCTCTCCAGTCACATGACAGCATAAGTTATTTTTCTCTAGAGATAGTAGTTATATGATGCTACATTTTGAATAATCTCCATAGTTCTACTGATTTTCTTTGAAGTAATAATTCCTATAAATGTAGTATTTATGTAATCTGACTGCAACAAGATGAACTATGTTTTCCCCAAATTAATGTGTTGAAATCTTAACCCCTGTACCTCAGATGGTCTTCAAAGAGGTAATTACATTAAAAGGAGGTCATCACTGTGGACTCTAATCCCATATGGCTGGTAACTTTATAAGAAGAGGAGATTAAAACCAGCACCCACAGAGGGAAGAGTGTGAAGACACAGGGAGAAGACAGCTGCCTAGAAGCTAAGGAAGGAGGTCTCAAAGAAACCAGCCCTGCTGACACCTTGATTTGGGGCTTCCAGCCTCCAGCATTGTGCGGTACGGTCACTGAAGCCCTCACAGACGCGAGGTTTGTCCCAGGTCCTTGCTTCCTACTCAGCGATTAGACAACGCTCTAAGAGTCAGCAAACTTGATGTCTTATCTGTTGAAGACACAGTTTTACCTGGATCCCCATAAACATAACAGCACATGAGTGGGTTTTATGTCACTTTATTTCCCACACCGCAGAGAAGAAAAGACTGCAATATTTATATAAGAATCATCCAGCTAACTTCTTGTATTCTAATCCTCTAAGTTGACCTTTACCATTTTGCCCTTCTTAAAAAAAAAAACTTGCAAAGCAAAATATCAGACCGGAATCAAATTCCTCTTGGTCAAATCGGTCACGTTTTGGAACTATAAGTCATATTTTCCTAGTAAATAGATTGAACCTTAGGACACAGCTCTGCTCCTTCAATAAGAAAGGAGTGAAATTGCTGTGCTTAAGTTAGAAAAAGGAGGCACTGTCAACCGATGTTAGCACCACATAACATGCAACGGTTCGGTGGTAATTAGAAGTTGAATTACTAGGAGTACGACTAAAGTGCTAAGTTCATTAAGTTCTAAAATGATTAAAACAGCCTATGTTTCAATGCCATTTAATTGTGTAAATAGAAATCATACTGTTTACCCTACACTTAATTCTCCAGATGACTTTAAACAACACATTTTATAACTCTGCCCACAAAATGAATCACTTGAAATCTTCAATGTTTTTGAGCCCGAGTCCCCAGAGAGTTGAGTTGTCATGAAATGAGCTATTTAATTCACTGAGCATCTAATGTGTGCAAAAGTGGAGTGTTTGATTTGGCAGAAAAAGGGAAAAAAAGACAATCAAGGACTTTCTCTGCTCTCAAAGGCAGTACAAAGAAAATTTCTCCAGTATCATGAATACGTCCTTCACTCTGGGGAAACAGTGTGAACCACTGATTCTTTAGTTAAACCAGTTAAAACAGTAAATCAATGGCATACCATTTAGAAATATGGGAAGTTGTTTTTGTGACTTGGGTAGGTCATTTTTCTCTTTTTCTAAATGATTCAAAATATAGGAGGAGGGCTTGTATTTAGAAAATATGACAAATCTAGGTGTGTGTTATCTGAGTGCTTTTGAGAAATCCAAATTGTTACCCTTTAAAAAAGAGAATGTTTATTCAGAACTAACAACATTGACTTCGTTCATTACTATCATTTCATTCTGTCCTAATGTCTGACCAGCAGTCTTCTTCATACTTTGAGTAGAAATACAAGTGAACAGGCACATCGTGTTATTTTCCTGAAGTTTACAGGTCTTGAAGGTCCACAATGTAAAGGCCATATTTGGAGGGGTCAAAGCAGGAAGCAGGGACTAGGCTGTGAGTCAGAAAAGGGAGGACAGAGATGACATTTACAATGAGGCCAGCAAACTGAAACATGGAGAGCCGGGGGCACAGAGCGGCCAGGGAGCCCAGCTGATCTCCGGAGTGCTACGAAGGTACAAACAGTTGTGACAGCTACAAATGTTCTCTTGTGATGAGAACTTCTCAGATCTACTCTCTTAGCGACTCTCAAACACGTGGTACAGGATGTTAACTACAGACAGCGTGCTGTGCGTTACACCCAGGACTTATTTATTCGTAACTGGAAACGACTGGTAACTAGAGCGCTGTGGTGACCATCCGCAGTGTGTGCAGGTACAGAGTCATCCTGCTGTGCACCTGGAATGACTGTGATGCCGTCTGTCCATTGTACCTTAATTGTACCACTGTACAGAAGAAGTACAAAGCCTTTCCTGGAAACTGGTGTGGGATGTTGTGTGTGAGGGCTGGGACCAGGAGATGAAGGAGAGGAGAAACTGGGCCAAGAGGGGGCATTAAATGCTCTGAAGGTCTGCACTCAGACTACAGCAGTAGGAGGTCAGCTGAGGATTTTACCAGGAAAACAGCATGCTTGGGGGCATGTATTACAGAGGTCGCCCAGACAATGTGGACGATGGAGCAGACGGTGAGGGTTCTGGAGGCAGGAAGACAAGCTAGGTGCCCGGTGCAGAGCTTCACGCAGGGTCATGATGGGTCTCGTTGTTCAAGGGGGTAACGGACCACAGGGCTGTAGTCGGGCTCCTGGCTCAAGGACTTTGGCTTAATTTTGTTACATGGGGACAGGTTCCAGTGAGACCCTAGGGCACCTTTGCTAGGGCCAGTGCTCTGAGCTGGCTGCTCTTGTGCAGTCAGTGACTTGCACAACTGTACATGGAAGCTCAGATACGGAGGGCAAGGTGGGAGTGAGCTTAACTTTCAGACTATTTGGTTGAATGGTTTTACTCATGAAGACAGAGAAAGCAGGAGAAGGACAATGTTAGGAGAGAAGTACAGTAACTGTGAGTTTGGCTGTGCTACCTTCCATTGGGAAGTGGTCAGCAGGCTTGGATTTTGAGAGGCAGACCTGAACCTGATAAACGTGTGGGACAGTAAGTCTGAAGGTAGGTGTCGTAAGCACGCAAATGGCAGCAATTACTTAGGAGAAAGGGAACCGGGACAGGAGGAATGGATGTTGCATTAGAAGTCAGAGCAGGAAAGACACAAACACACCAGAGGCCGACAGAGTGGACTGGAGATGGAAAAGGAGGTGCTAACTGATGAGAAAGGAAAAGAGACAGAAAGGAAGGAGCGATGTTAAATCCTCGAGTCAGGCTGTTCTGAAAACAGGCGATTGGATTTGGTAAGGAAGGAGCCATCAGTGATCCCAATCAGAGCCTGTTCACTGAGAGCTTAACTGTATGGTTTGAAAAATAAACTGTTTTTCCTTATTAAAATAATGGTTTAAAACTGCATTACAAATCTTCACCAATTATGAAATTAACAAAATTTGTTTTAAAAAACCCCAACAAATTCCCCAACTTAACCTAAACACTGGAATTAATGCAACTGACATTAGAGACCAACAGAGAGGAAAAAGGAAAAAAACAGGGACTAAGCAGGTAGCTCAGCCCAGCTCAGGTCTTCATCCGTCCTCCACAGTCCTGAAAAAATACAGGCACATGGCAACAACTTGGGGAATTTCCCCCAAGACCCCAAGTCTCAAGGGAAGAAAACTGGTGGCCATCATTCTATTTTCCTATTTTTGTGAAAGTATAAAGGAAGTGACTGGTGGAAAGAAATGGGTGAACTGGGGACAGTAAATGGCAATAGTGATTGATGTTTAGCAAAGAAAGGAATTAAAATCAAGAGTTTTGTCACATTGGACCAGACACAGTCCCAAATAAGTTGAAAAAACACCAGTAGAAAACACTGAAAAACCCAGGATCAGAAGGACAGGAGAGACCTGCAGGGACAAGGTGCTCTCTCGTGCCCCTTCCACTCGGACCCCTTGTCTCCCCGTGCCAGCACCTCCACCCCAGTCCTTCATCCCGGGTTTGTGAAGTGGGCAGAAAGAGAAGGGAACAGCACAGGCTTCCAAGCAAAGCCACGCAGAGGGACTGAGGTCCTGCCCGCAGGAGGAGGGAGTGGGTGGACCTGTCAGACGGCGTCAGAACAGAGTAAAGTACTGAACAGAGGCGCCCAAGGGGGAATCAAATAAACTGGCAGTTATGCAAACACAAAATTCAGGGAGAAAAACAAAATAAAGAAACATGCTATTGGTGAGACCAATGAACTTAGAAGACAACATAATTCAAGATATTGAGAGAAATTTCTCACACTTGTTTTATGCTGTCATCATTATTTTATTCAGCATCACATTAATAAGCACTTTAATTCAATACAAGAGATCAAAAGTGAGATAATAAAAACAGAACAAAATGAAAACAGAATTTGCACATTTCAAGGAATACACTTTGAATATTTCAAAGCAAATAAATACTATTAAAAGTAACAAACAACTTTGAAAATTTTCACAGTTAATAGATAGGAAGGATTCGCAAAAATCAGAGTGAATTTAGGTGAAAAATATGAAGGGTTTAGGTAAGTGAAGACAGACAAAGATTTTTAGCAAAGGATAATCATTGTTGCTGGAGGAGAGCACCTCCAAACCAGAAGAGACACATTCAAGTACATATTATGAGGAAGTGTCCCTGTGAGAAATGGGGCATTAAAATCAGCCTGGGGGAAGGGGGTGGATACATCGGACAGGGTCTGGGAGGGTTCCAAATGGGGAGGCGTCCATCATAGTCAGAACGTGTCAGCTCCATGTGTTAATACTGGCTAACAGCACAGAGTATCACCACCCCAGACATCTCACTCATCCTCCAGGGTTGGAGGCCTTGTCATATTGGCATGATTGTCCATGTGGTAGAACCTAGTCTCCACGCTGACATACACTGTGCTGCCCAAAGTGTCCCCTAAACCATGTGGTTCATCTTTCTGGCACGGCCAGTTCCCATCCTAAGACCATCACGAGTGGCCAGCCCAGCCCGAGTCATCCCTTTACCAAAAACTATCAGACACACACACACAGGATGGAGAGGCAAAGAGACACAGGAGCCAACTAAACATCCCCATTGGTCAATGGTGGAGCGATGTGAACAATAAAATAAAAAAAGTAGAGAAGCATCATACCCAGTCAACAATGATGAGTCACGGGGCACGTGTGCACTTGCTGTGACGTGATAAAAATGGCACTTTGCTTCTGCAGTCTTCCTCCCCAAACCTATAACCCCTTCTATTCCTAAGAAAAGCATCACACAAATTCCAACAGAGAGGCATCCGACTGCATACCCGACCAGCACATCTCAAACGGTCAAGTTCACTGAAAATAAGGAATGTCTGTGAAGCAGCCAAGAGACGCTGAAGAGACAGAATGAACGAATGTCACATGGTGCCCTAGAGAGGGTCATGGAACAGAACATTAGGGTAAAACTCAGGAAATCTGAAAGTTGTGAACTCTGTTTAACACTGATGTGTCAGTGTTAGTTCATTCCCCAGTGAGTGCTCCACGCGGGCCTCCACGCGGGCTACCGTGTGCGGGGGAGGAAGCCTACGCCCGGGCAGGCGACTCTGGCAGAATGTGTGCTGCTCAGGAGCCATGGGAGCCACGCTGGATTAAGTCTCCGTGTGAGGCTTTTACTTGGAAACTATATAATTATGTCCTGAATGCTGCTTTTATTTCCCTCAAAGCCCTATAACATGACTCCCGCAGAATTGTTCTTTAAGAAAACGCTAAACTGTTCTAAACTGCAGCATACTAGTCATCTTCTGCGTTGATGCAAATTCTCTTCCAAGAAAAATTGGGGCTACTTTCTTAGTTTCATTTTGGAAAATATGAATAAACATTATGATTTTAAAATACACAGAAGTGTGAGTCATACAGTCCAAATGGCATTCAGGGCGAAGAACCCCTTTCCAGTCAAGGCTCGAGGCTCCTGACTCTGTGTCTGAGGCTGGCACGGAGAGTACCCAGAGGAGGTGGCAGGAGGAAGACGGAAGATGGACAGAAGCAGGAGCGGGACCCAGTCCTGGGGGGCTGAAACGTGCTCTGGCTCCCATCATCCCGTCTGCTCCTGATGGGGCGGGGGCGGGGCAGAGGTGGGGGCTCTTTGTTACACAGCAAAATGCACACACCTACTGGGGAGACCAGGAGGCTGAGGCAGGCCCTGGGGAAGATGCCCTCACAGCCCGCCCACCACAAGGCCTGTCAGCACACACATGGGAGCCGCACGACAGGTGGGCTCACCTCCACCCATCACACCTCCCACCAGCACACCCCTGGGCCCCCGACCCGCCACCAGAAACCCACGGAAGGGAGAATTCTGGGCAGTGCGTGCAGCCTCACCTCGCCCAACAAACGTTTGAGAAAGTCGCAGTTCACTGACAGATGGAGACTATCATAACCAAGGCTGCACACTTCATGTCTTAGCTTAAACCAGGCCGTTTCCCAGAGAATCTAGAAAGTTCTAGAATGTTCAGGGTCCACATGTTTAGAAAGTAAACTCTCGTACAAATATACTGGCTGACTCCCCACTTAAGCCTGGCTGCATCATCCTGATGAAAGGAAACTGAATTATACCTTAGTTTTTTTAGCCTGCAATTTAATTCTCGGAAAGCTAATTACTACAAGAAATCTGTGTAGGTATAAAATAAACCCTTGTAAATATAATCAAGCAACAAAAACAGCTCAAACATTTAGGGCTGATTAAAATGATGTCACCCCTATTCATTACCAGAAAGCCTCTCAGACTCTCAGACTTTAAGTGGACGCTCAAAGAAAATATTTGTTACTGGTTTTAAAAAGAAGTGAGGAAAAAAAGCCACTGTGAATTTGATACAAAAATGAAAACCTTTCTGAGTTCTGGGTCAACATGGGAATACAGTGCATTAAAGTGGAAAGTTATGCTGTTTGCATTTCCTTGGTAAATGTCACCATCATCATTCTTATAGTTCTCTGGTGTCATAATGGATCTTCGGGAAGGATTAGGGATGCAATACCAAAAGCTGACATATTTTTAATAATACTCTCCATGTCTCATACGCTTCTGTGATCATTTCCCCAACGATGCTTAAAGGGCTGCTGTGAGCCCAGTTAACCAGCAATTTGGTACATGGTACATGGTACCTCATGTTCTCCCTCAGAAAAAATAACCAGGTCCATCCATCCTTCTGGCTCCAACGGAATGTCTCTAAGTGCTAATCACAGAGGCGGCAAAAGCCACTGAGAGTAAGTTTCACCATATTCCACCTACGCGCAAAGGCACCGCAACAGCGGACAGGGCTGCCTCGCGTCTCGGGGGAGGGGCCCACAGAACCGCCCCACACCAGGTGCCGGGCTGAGAGCCCGCAGTCTGCTCACCCTCTCTTTGACTCAGAGCAGAATCCGCGTGTCCTGAGCCTAGTAATTCTCCCTTGTGTGTGTGTGCATTCGTGACTCAGTTAAAATGCACGCTGACCTGTTGTTAGGCCCCAAACACGCGCAGAGCACTGAACACAAAGCGCAGAGTAGAGGACGTGGTTCCCTCCTCCCAGAGCTTATGGGACGGAGGGTTCTGGAATCCAGCTCAGCGCATGGCTGTCAGAGACCACGCCGATCTCAGGCGCTTGCCATGGAATATTCCAACAGCCGAATTCCAGGAGCTCTGCACCCCAACCTTCACAGGCTTCTGGTGTCTCGTTCACAAGATTACTGCTACTTGTTAAAATGAATTTTCCTTTCTATGTTCCCTGCTTCCTTTCATTTTAGGGTTCTCAGGACACGTGTTCTCATCAGATCACTGCTCTCAGATCCGCACAGGGCTGCTGGAACCTTCTGACTTGAACAGCCCTGGGGCGAGTGCAGCTCTCCCCTCAGCATTCCAGCCCACAGCTCTTGGTTTGGAAGAAAGGGGCCGACTGTGCTTTGCCATCTTGTCCCTGTCGCTGGGACTTGCCCCTAGTACTGATTTGTGTTTATAAAATCTTCTTGTCTTTCAGGATTACCACCAGAGGCCTGTGTTCCGTGGGCTCTTCCAGCAAGCACTCCCACCTCCTCCTACAGGTGGCTCTGCAGTGTCAGCTGACATGATGTGATGCCCCCAGACATTTACATGTTGAAGTTCTGTCCCCAGAATGTCAGACTGTGACCTCTCTGGAGGGCAGGGTCACTGCCGATGCAATCAGGAAGCAGGGTGGGCCCCAATCCAGTGTGACTGGTGCTCTAGCAAGAAGGGGACATTTGGAGACGGACAGGAGCAGAGGAAACGCCACGGGAAGGTGAGGGCAGGGATGGGAGAGGGCCGTCCACAAGCCGAGGAGCAGATCTGCCAGGAAACCACTGGAAGCCAGACAGAGACACGGAGCAGATCTTTCTTCCCAACCTCAGAAGAGGTCAGTCAACGCTACTGACACCTTGATTTTGGACTTCGAAGCTTCACAATTTTGAGGACATAAATGTCCGTTGCTCAAGCCATCCAGTTCGCGGCACTGTGTCAGGACAAGCCCAGCCAATACACACGATGACAGTGAAGGTTAGAAAGTCCTACAATATCCTTAGAACTTAGTTCAAAACAATAGAAACTCTATATATTATAAAGTGAATTAGAGCGAGAGAAGCTTTTAGAAGCAAGGAAATCAGTTGAGTGGTAAGAATAATCACGCTAAAGGTAATAAAAGCCTGTGCTCTATTCTAAAAATAAGGCTCTGACACTGTAATTACAAATGACCCTGATGAGAAAGAAAACTACGGGTTTCTGAAGACTAATTATGGATGCAGATGGGGTCTCTGCTCCAGGATGAGCTCAGATCCAAAAAGGTCAATTAATGAGGACAGAAAGTCCATCGAATGAGCCACAGCATACAAAGGCACGCAGGTGAGTAACGTCAGGAAGGCCACCAGCCAGGCTGAAGTGAAGCTGTGAAAACTACTGGAAGGCGACAAGAATGTTTGGAGCAGAACAAGTGAGGATGAAAGGGGTCACCCAGCCCCCAGCAGCAGAGCAGGGACACCCACTAGCCCTTTACTTCCTTTTCTCATTCAGCCCTTTCATTTTTACTTTTTTATTCTTTTTTAAACACTTTAATGTGCTATGGTTCCTGTACAGTCAACCACACACATTTCAGGTGTACAATGCGATGAATTTCCACGGGTGTGCACACCCACGAAACCAGCTCCACGGCCAGGACAGCTCTTCCGTCGTGACATCGCTGAGGGGAGACCTGGGTCTGAAGCTGGAGAAGCGGTGACAAATGACCTGAGAATTTCCAGGGTGATTACAAACCTGGCAGAGGGAACGCTGAGGACGAGGGTTCAGGGCTCCTTTCCATAACCTCTGGGTTTCCAGGGAGGGCCCCCGGCGGAAGGTGGGCCCCGGCACGCAGGTCTCCTGCCGACTGCGGACCTTCTAGGAAACACCTGTGCTGGCTGAAGGTGCCGTCACGTTTCCCTCTGCACCCCCTCATGAGGATTTCATAAACTGAGCCAGGTTAACTACACTGTGTCGTATTTTAGTTTTTAAAACGAGAACAGAATTCGTGAAACAGCACATCCGTGGCAGACGGCAGGCACCGATAACTATGAGGTGTTGCTAACATCCTGCCGGCGTCACTGCGGTCTTCACTCCCCGCGATCCACCTTTTTATTCTTTATTCTTTTGTTCTTTATTTGTTCCTTTAACACTAATTGAGTGGCTGCTGTGCTTTGTGTACCCTTTTTTTTTTGTACTGAACTGTGGAAATACCTAGATATAAATAAATAGAAAAGAGCTCTTCATTTCAAAGAGCATAAGCTCATTACAAGGAGCAGGGGGGCCGGGGAGATTCTGGGCAGCTTCCTGTTGCCCAGGCTGGGGCAGGAGTCAGGAGGGAGCTTTCCAGGGGAATCGACAGGCTGACAGGGTGCAGTGGATGAGGGGGAACTTATGAAGGTGTCACGCAGAGAAAAGCTTTGGGGAAAAAGGAAGTCAACGTCTGGAAATGTAGAGATGTAAAAGGGCACATTTGTCCTTGAGGGAACTGGGTTCATGCTGGCAGGACTGGAGAAAAGCTGAAAGTCGAACCTCGATGGAGGCACTGTGGGAAGACTTGTCAGCTTTATTTGACAGCAAGTCAAGAGGGCTGACAGCTGTCAGTCAGGGGCTGTGACCTGAGGGCTGTGCTCGCCCGTGTGGAGTGCGCTATAGGTTGAGTTATGCCCCCTCCGGATCCACATGCTGAAGTTCCAACACCCAGTACTTCAGAATGGGGCCTTATCTGGGCACACGGTCTTTACGATGGGGATCAGGTGTAATGAGGTCGTTAGGATGGGCCCCAGTGCACTGTGACTTGTGTCCTTATAGAAAGGCATGATCTGGGTACAGAGACAGACGTGCACAGAAGGAAGATGTGATGTGAAGGGACAGGGAGAAGGATGTCGTCTCCAAGTCAAGGAGAGACCTGGACCAGGTCCTCGCCCACAGCCTCAGCCCTCAGACACCTTGATCTCGGACGTTCAGCCTCTAGAGCTGGGAGCCACCCGGCTGATGACACTTGGTTCCTGCAGCCCTAGCAGTCACACTCAGGGACACTGCACGTGACGCATGACCAGCAAGGCCCTGCTGCACAGCACAGGGAGCTACACTCAACACCCTGTAATGGCCCATGGTGAAAAAGACACGAAGAGGGCTGTATACATGTATAAACGAATCACTATTCTGTACACCAGCAATCAGCACACAGTGTAAATCAACTGAAGTAAAAAAAAAAGAAAATTTCTGAAAAAAAAAAAAAGAATAAGGTTGCTATTTTCTGATTCAGTTTTAAATGATCATATCTTAACAGGGTCCTATCCCTCAGGTCGGCCTCACCTGCTGACAGTGACCTGAGGTCACGCAGGTCCCTGGAGGCCCCAGGTTACACTCAGCAGAGGACTCCCCTCCACACCCGGCTGCCCCCATGTGTTTAGTCTCTGAGCTCAAAAGAGCAGCAGAGCCCAGAGTCCATGGTCTGTGTTCTGCCCCACGCTGGGCAGCTGTGAGGCAGGGGACACCCCAGTCCTGCTCCCAAGAGTGACCGGGGCCTCGGGCAGGGTTCTGAACTCACTCTTATGGGGGTGGCCTAGCTCCAGGGAAAAGTCTGGTTAACACACGAGACAAAACACATTCGCTCCTTGGTCTGCCTGCACTGAGGACACTCCCGGGCCTCACTGAAGCCCTCCTTCCTATATCTTCCTATATTTTTGGCCTTAAATATAAAACAATGATGCACATAAATCTAAAGATAGAAATTAGAAAAAGGTTTTAAAAGCCCTAAGGGATGTCAAAATATTCTGTAAAGCAAAAGCACTAAACAAATGTACAGATCTGTCTTTTAAATTGTGGCGTCTGGCATGACTTTTCACTGCACCACTCACCCCCACCCACGCCTGCGCGGTGCAATCCTTTGTTTATCCCAACTTTCCAACAGCACAGAGGATTACCCTGTGCCCGCATGAATTTTTGGGTGGCTTTTTAGAAAGGACATTTTTTGATTCGACAAAAACTTACCTCCACTAGAGCTGCCCTTCTTCTATTTACCATCCTTATTATAGAAAAAGTAAGAGGAAAACACGCATCATTTCCTTGAGATTAAAAAAAAAACGAATTCAGAAAATGAATCTCTCATGAGAAAGAAAGAGATTTATTAAAAAACTGGTAAAATAATCAAAGTCACTTATGCTGAAAATTATTTTCTTGTTAAGTATTATGTTACAAATCATTTCATTTGTGGATAAGGGAGTGAATCAGAGACCTGAAAAGGAGCCTCTGTTGCTCACCCATCGGCTGAGACAACTTTGAGGATTAAACCTGATTCTGCTCTGTCCCCAGGAAGCGCCCTCACCGCTTGTTCCCAGATTTCACCCCTCAGCACTGCTGAGATGTCTCTTGGTATGAAATGTAAAATATAAAACGTTGAGGAAGGTTTAGTTTGTCAAACGAACTCACAAAGTGAAAACAGAGTGGAAGATTAATGATGGTTCACAGAAGTTAAATTATTTCAGCTATAACTCATTAGAATTTTAATTCTTTTAACTAAGTAAATCTCATTTATTCTACAAATGTTATTAGAAAGAGAAGTGTGACTTAGGGTATTTGAAAAAGCAGTTCAGGCTGTCATCACTTTCTGCTGAAATTAAAAACTCAAAACCAGCAGGAAAAAATAGAAATGCTCTGGACAGCTCCGAAGATAACCACATGGAAAGAGCTGCTCACGCCTCTCAAGAATGGGTTTTCCACACTCGCTTACTTGCTCACCTGCCTTCATCAGAACGGACACACCCGGGCACACCTGCTGCCGAGGCCGGCCAGGCGCACGTGTGACAGCTCTCTGCAGACCCCAGGGGCTCTTCAGTTTGCCTTTCCATTAAACCTGGTCAACACTCTCGGCTTTAACTGTTCCTAGAACTACTCCTCCAACTTTCCATCCATTATCAGAAGCCAAAATATTATATTTACTGGCAAATTATGATCATTTCTAATTTCAAGCTGTAATAGAAGTCAAAGGGTGTTCATATATCAAAAGAGAGGTTTTTTTGTGATGCTGGTCTAACTATTCAAAACACTACCAGATTAAATGACTGATATCAAGATCTGGTCAAGATATGGATGGATTCACACACTTTCCAATCTTCAACCCTCTCCCAACCCCTGAAATAAAATGAAACAACAGAGCAAGTAGGGCAAAACCAACAAGGAAATGGAGAAAGGAACAAACCAAACCACGGACAACATCTAGTGCTATCCATCCCCACGAGCCCCAAACCCTGGCAATGAGCCCCGCCCCCCCCCCAGCAGCAGGCCTGGGGCGTCCGCTGTCCTGCAGGAGTGGAGGGGCAGAGGAGGCGCTCGGAGGGCAGGAGCAACTGAGATGCCAGCTGGCCCTCGCCTGACAGCCTAGCGTCCTCACTCAGGGGGAAGCGCTCCAAGGGCCAACTGGAGCACAGCACCCAAGGATGCTCATGACTCAGCCCTGATGACACAGACTGTGTCTTCTTTCTAAGTAGCCATGGAACACGGGCAAACATTTTCCATATCTTTTCCTAAAAACCATCTCAATAATTTTCAAAGAATACAAATAATGTAACAATACAAGTTGAATGTAGGTACAATAAATTCAATACGATTAGCACAAACAGAAAGCAAAGAGGTTTTATCTGACAGCTTTAGATTAAATAAAAATTCAAAATAAGATGACAGAATTACTTTAAAACAATGCTATTGATTGCACAATGTTTCAGGCTCTGGAAAACAGGTAAAGAAGTTATGAGAAAAATTTATGACATATGTACTGAAACTTTTGGAAATGAAAATAAAGAAATGAATTAAACTCTCTACTGAAGACAAAACAAGAAATACAAGATGAAACAAAAAGCAAAAGAATGGAATTAGTAATTATAAATCAAAAATAAAGTTAAAAACAAACAGTTCCAGAATTTGGAACGAATATATGCATGTAAATACTGATTCATAATAAAATCAATGAAGTAAGGAACCCCCTAGCCAACCTAACAGATTAAAAAAAGAGAGAGAGGAAGCACAGCTAAATGATATTGAAAGCTAAAAAGGGGATACCTGTCAAGGAAGACGTTTCAAAAGCCTAAGACGCTGCTTTATAAAACTCGTCATAAATACATTTTAAAGCCTAGACGGAGTGAAGCTTTTCTACAGAGATTATAATGTGTTGCAGTAGCGCTGAGTACCCCACAGAAGCTGAACAGAGTATCACAGATGAAATGAAGAGAGAAGGGGTTGAAGGTTCCCTAGAGCAGCAGAGAGTCCCCACGCTGTCAGGAGCCGGGACCACGCTGGGAGGGAGGCAGGATCCCACAATGACTCATCTTTCTACTAAAAGTCCTAGAAACCACGACTGTAGGAGAAGCAGTGAGAACCCACTGTCCGGAGTTTAGCCTCTGAAAGTTTTCTTTAAGGTTTAGCTACTTGCAGGGCTGTGATCCATAAGCCTGAAGAATTTCATTATAGCAGAAGACAAGACACTATCAAATGCCACTTAAGATGTATGATATAGACACATGGGACACCTGAAGAAATTCCTATTGGCCAGAGCTGAGATTATTTTAGCATCAATAAGGATATTTATAGTGATGAATTAAATGTGTTAAAATATAAATTTAAAGGGATGTTTAAAAATTCCCTTTTGCCTCCTTGCTTCAGGGAAAAATTGATATTTCGGAAACTGGTAAGTAAATGAAAATAATGCAGCCCTTGTCCTTTGTCATTGCCTTTTCCATGCGGGCTGCCCCTCAGGTTAAGTAGAAGTTTCCTGTTATAAATGTATTCTAGGCAATAAATTAAGACCATTCTCAAAATTCTAATTAAATAACAGATCTAGTCAAGAGTCATCAGTGATGGCTGATTTCATAAAAGAGAGAAAATTAGACATGCAGCTTCCGACTGAAGTGTGTAACATCACCAGTTAAATATTCTGTGCAAAATAGTGGGTCTTGAATCTCATCAACTCTGTCGCTCTAATTAGAGATTTGCAGGAAATACACAGGGAACAGAGGAGCACAAACGTATTAAATCGCTTCACAGTCACGCAATTGAAAAAAATTTCAGACTCTAAGAAATGCTATCAGATAGAGGAGGTCCTGGTTATTTCAAGAGAGAAATTGCAAAAAAAAAATTTAAGGGCTTAACCGTATTATCTTTAATTGATGATCTTTATTTGGTTCCTGATTTGAATAAAATATGACAAAGTATTATGAAACACTTGGGGAAAATTCAAACACTAAATACTTGTTTATATTAAAGCATCACTTTGATAATGTTTTGATTCTAAAAAGTGTACTTCTTTTTCAGATACACTTACTAAACTACTTTAAAAGTAAGTTTCATGATGTCTGGGATTTGCTTCAAAATAAGCAAAGAAAGAGGGAAGTGAACGGAGGATAGAGAAGAAATGGCGTGGACGCTGCTTTACAGCTGCTAAAGCTGTGTGAGGTCTACACTTTGGGCTGTGGTGTGATTTTATATCAGATTGTATGTGATCGCTTCACAGTTTTCTACTGTATATGAAACAGATGAGCAACAAGGACCCACTGAACAGCACAGGGAACTACATTCGATATATCGTAATAACTCATAATGGAAAAGAACCTGCTGAGGTGGCGAGCACGCCAGGGTCAGGCCAGCAAGTTCTGGGTCTCGTGTGCAGCACGATAACAGCAATGAGCAGCGCTGTGCTGTGCACGTGAGAGCTGAGAGAGCAGACCTTCAGTGTTCTCACCACAAACAACAGCAGTTCTGTGAGGTTATGAAACTGTTAACTCACCTTAGTGTAGTAATCATTTCACAATATCTATGTATCAAATCATCACCTTGCACATCTTAATCCTTACACAGTGTTACCTTCCAATTATGTCTCAATAAAGCTGGAAGAAAAAGATCGAAATGATTTGTTTCCCAAATAGCTGGTGAAACTTACATGCTAAGCTATTCTGCCACTGGGAGATATTTAATATTTCTTTTCCTTTAAAGTACACAATTCAGAAGTTTTTAGTGTGGTTATAAGTTTATGCACCTATGATCAGTATCTGACTCCAGAAAACGTTTGCTACCCCCAGAAGAACTTGTGTCTATTAGCAGTCATTCTTTCACCCCACTCCTGTTAATGTCTCCTTGAATTCTTTAATACTAAGCTTGTTTGTTTTGTTTTGAATTGGCCCTGAAATTGTTTCTAGAAGTTTTTCAATTTTCTATAAATTTTCGGATTTATAGGTATTAAGTGTCTGCTTCTGATAACTCCAATTTCTGAAGCTCCTGTTGACTTATTTTTACTGAAGTTATTGTTTTTGCAATTTTCTCTCATGTGTTTTTGCCTTCTTCTCCGGTTGGTGGTCAATGTTTATTGCACGCATAACGTTGTATTTGCAAAGGTGTTTACAGAAACCAGTTAAACTCTAGGATGATGTCATCTGCCCCCAGAGAGGATGCCCAGTTGCTTCTGTCTGCACCTGGAAGCACTCGCACTCCAGGGCACTGAAACTAACTTCAGCATCGGAGATCACTTGAGGCCGAGCACACTCCCTGGTGAGGAGCTGTCGGCTTCGGGTTTACTAACGTGTGGCTTTTCAAGGTCCCAACATTCAGCAAGTCCTAGCTTCAAACTGCTGTCCCCACAGAGCCGCCAAGCTGTCAAATTCCTCCCAAACTGGAAAATGCAGAGGAGAAGTGGGCCAAGCACCAGCATGCACAGTCCTCCCGCCCAGAGCCTTCCTGCACCGTCAGTGCTCCCTTGCTGCCTCCCAGTGTACATCTCACTGGTCAGTCTTGTGTGTGCGCGTGTGCATGTGCCCGTGTGGGCGCGTGTGTATGGCGGGGAGGAACAGCAGAAGTAGGAGGCCTTGCATTAAACATTGCTCATAGTTGTTATTAGTTTTTTGTTTTTATCGTGTCTTTTTTAACCCGTCAGCTTGGCTGGTCCTGTCTGTCGTCTTGGCTTTCCATTTCCATTTCCGTTTCTGTTTCCATTTTCATGATTGCTCTCCTTCTGCTTCATCTTTCTCAGCATTCAAATCAATTTTCAGTCTTGCATTTTCCCCAATAAATGCATTAAAGACTATACATTTCTCTGTCCCACAAATTCTTATATTTAATAATTTCTATATTACAATATTGTTTGCATTTGTATTCATTTCCATTGTGTTTTCTTCTTTGATCAATGAGAAAGTTTTAGTTTCCAAATGTTTTAATTTCCAAATATAGGGGAGTTTTAATGATTTTCCTTTCTCACTAATTGTTAACTGTGCTAACTTAGTTGAACTTCAGTCAGAGAATGTAGTCTATGTGATACCAATACTTGTTTGATGGACTTGATTGCAAGAAAGATGTCTCCTCCAACAGCCCACTCAGGGCTCTACATGCAGCCTACTCTGCCACAGTGTGTTTCTGTAAAGCAAACCCACTCACATATGATTCATTAATAGAATAATTTCTTTGGAATAGAATAAAAATTGTGTTTGTTCATCCACAACATATTCTAGGCATCCGCAGGAGAACGATGGTAGAAGTATGACCTTTGTCAGGAAGTGGGAACGTCGTCAATGTTACTGCTGTCCTGGCAGGAGAAGCACTGCGGCATCTGTCTTGTGCCGACGGAGCAAGGCTCCAGCCCAGCAGCGAGCCCCCGGGGCTCCATCTCGGAGGCGCAGGCCGGCCCGTGCGGGGCTGGGCTCCTGCCCCCCTACCCTCCTCCCGCGGTCCCACTAACAGGAGCACACTCGCAGCTGGAGGAAAACACAGCACAGTTACGGGGTTCCATCTGGCTTGTCTGCGCACCCACCAGCCACGGCCCAGGTAAAGCTGAGACACCACTTCCACTCCACTGCACAGGCACATCTTTAGGAACCACGGTGACGGCATCTGCTCCACTGACACATCGACACGGGCTTCCGAATGATCCCCTCGAGTCTTAAGGACTACCCTTCATGCGGTGCTCACATTACAAGGCTGTATCATTTTGGACCGTCCTCCCAAACTCTCTCTCAGAGGGCTTGCTGTGTTTCTATGCGTATTTTTGCAGAACAAAATGATTTTCAAGATGTATGTAATGTTTTAGGACACAGAATCTCTTTATACTTTACAATGTGTGTGATTCAAATCTTCCGTACACTTACTATCAATTTTGAAGGCAAGCGTATTAAAATCTCCCCAAAGATCTGTCGATGGGGCAAGTTCTCTCTGTAGTTCTTTCACTTCTGGCTTTACATATTTTGAACTTACGGTACTGGGTCCACGAGCATTTAGAATTGTCCTTTTCTCCTGCTGAACTGAACTTTCATGTTTGATCTCCAGAAGGGCTTTTGTTCAGAAGCTCTGCTTTGTCTTATGTTGATAAAATTGCACCACTTTTCTCTTGTATCGTTTGCCCTTCATAATCTGACCGTTTCATCTGGACACTCTGCCGCTTTGCTCCTGGGGCTTGCTGCTTCTGCTGCACTGGCTCCTTCTGGCTTGTAACCTCAGGCCTCATGTAATTTTGAGGACTGTCAGCTTATGATCAATGACATTTCTCTCTGGGATTTTTGAGGCTTTGATTTAAGGAGGACTCCCATTATTGACTCTCTCGGTACCTGGGAGGGACCACCAACGGGGACCTTCTTAAAATAACCTGCAGGCTGTGTCTTTGGGGGCCCACAGCAGCGGGGCTGAGTCCGTGTAGCAGGCAGGCTGTGCTCAGCCAGGCTCGGAAGCTCCCGTAAAGCTGTTTCCCTCCCCGCATGGAGAGCGGGACTCCCCCCTCGGTCTCCAGCCCTTCCTTACACTGCGGCCGCTTCCCTGAGAAAAGCGCCTTCTGCAGGCTGTGTCCGTGGGGGGCTCCCATGGCCTCCCTCCTGCGCAGGGTGGACACTTCGCTCCTTCCTTCCTCACGCCCGTGAATCCAGAGGCGTAGCCGGGGTGGGGGGGGCGCTCCCAGCACTGGAGCGCGGTGCCTGCGGGTCGCTGCCTCCGCCCTGAGGGTTCTGCCACTTTCCTGCCCGTACGACTCTGCACAGAGAGGATGTTTGTATCTAAGTTTTTAGTGTATTGCATTGCAAGTCTATTCCGTTCATTAGTTTGCCATCTTGCTGGGATACGAGCTCTGGTGGTGCTGCTGATGTATCCTCTGTATCCTCTATATTTTTAAAATTTCCGTAACTAAAACACACTGTGATGACGATAGAGTACTGTTTAAACATGAGGAGAGCGGAAGGTATAGCCCGAGTGGCAGCACGCAAGCTTATCGTGCGTGAGGTCCTGGGTTCAATCCCCAGTATCCCCTCTAAAAATAAATAAATGAATAAAGCTAATTACCTCCCTCCTCAAAAAAAAAAAAAAAAGAAAACCAAGTAAACATGATGGCACATTTTTAATTGCAACTTTCACCGTAATCCCCTCTACTGGAAAAAGCGTAGGAACTGTGCAATCAGTGTGTGTTATAAGTTCCTATATTTCTTAAGATGAATAGCTTTTTAATTCCTACAGGAACACATAACATACATAGTCATGCGTGTTAAATAAATCTGAACATGCAACAACCAGCAATGAGTATTCTTTAGACTGGAACCTAAGGCAATGGAATGTGAATGAATTTTTTTCTCTGCATTAATTTTTTTCTTAAGTATCTAGACCAGTTAAGGGGAGTTCAGAGGCCGCGCACAGCGCATAGCGCTGGGCACCCTTCCACGCCTTCGCTCCCGTCATTTCTCACCACCTTCCTTGAACTCTTTGCATGACACAGGGAGTGTTAGTAAGTATGCGCTTTCTGTGGTTCAGCAGAAAGCATTGTTCTCATTTTATAAAACAGCATTTGTATCAGGAGTCCAAAATTTAACTACTATAGAAAAGTGAGAAAATCCAAATACCCAGAAGTCATTAGTTCATGATGCAATAATATTTCAGAGGTTAAAACACATATGAAGCTCTCCTATCTCAAAGTGTGCAGTGATGCGGTGTTTCTGTTGTGCTGGATCTTATTTCTGGAGTAGAATGAACAATAATAAAGTTAAGAAAAGGAATCAAAGTCCCCAAATGAGCGGATGCCCCCTCTTGGTTCCACGGCCCAGAACGAATCGTGCCAGCGTCTCCCTCATCTTGAGAGGTGCACCTGCTCCTCTGTTAGCCTGATGATGTGGTGACAGCTCAGAGTGGGAAATCAGAACAAAGGCTTGCGTCACTGCCCTGCCACTCTCGGGGTCACTTAGAAATCGGTAATTGTTCTTAATCTCAGAATTCATGGAGTCGTCATGATGAGCATATTTTTATTAAATGTGAGAACAGTGTTTTGTAGAATATAAAGGGGCATTTATTGTAACAGGTTTTAATATCACAAGTCTAGCCTAGACACTAGAATTAAATCGTAAATAGAGTTGGCCGTGTATGCTTCCACTTGACTTTTTTCCATTAAATCTACTGTTGGCCCACTTTTATTACATAGAATGAGATCAGAACATTATTTCACAGTCACCACCTATCATGGAGGTGCTGAACAGCCATATAAATGGCAACTGGATTTTACTGCCAAGTATTTTAAAAACTGATTCTGCCATATAATAGATGTAAAATTCTATTAGCCTTCTGGACTACCTTCCTAGTAACTGAAATTTACTACTTTATTAATACAACTCTCTTCATAGGCTAACGTGATTTTTATTAGAATTTTCTATATATGATTATACATCAGCAATATGAAAAAAAGTTATATATCAATATATTGATAATACTTAACTTGGTAACGTTTAAATAGCTAAACATTCATGTCGTGATGAAGTTTTCCTTTTACTAAATTAATACATCTGGGCCAAGTTGAATCACAAGCTTAAAATCAACTTTGGTGTCAGCAAATTTATTACATTAATGTTTAAAACTAATAAGTTTTAAAGTATATATTTATGTGTTTATCCTTGGACTGCTTTATACCCAAACATTAATAAATAAGTTTAATATTTCTGTTAAATATTAACAGGAGGACATCTGACGTGCTGACCAATCTCTGCCCCAGCAAACCTTGTAGTAATGGCATTTCAGATGCTGTTCTGGGTTGTGAGGTCACGGTGGAAGAGTAGGTGGACACAGAGCCTACATCCCCCACAAATGCATTCAAAATACACTTACACGTGGAACAATTCTCACTGAAAACTAGCTGTAAACTGGCAGAAAGACTCCTGTAGAACTAAGGCTGCAAGAAAGATCCACGTGGAATCAGGCAGGAAGGGAAGGGAAGGGAAGGGAAGCAGTTAAGTTGGTGTATGGGCACCTGACTCCGGACTCAGAGGAATGGGCACTTACACAGGTGGATGCCCTCCCTGGGGAGTGAAAAGTTCAAGTCCCATGTTGGGCACACAGCCATGGGGTCCACCACAGGGAAGACGAGCCCTCTTGGCCAACTGGAGAGCTGGCAGGACTGACAGGAGGGCTGTGGGGACCTGGCCTCTGCCCGTGGGGAGTGTGCAAATGCTGGCTTGGTCCCAGAGCTGGGTGGAGAGGACGGATTGAGAACACACTGGTGGCTGCTTTGTCTCCTTGTCACCCCCACCCCAGTGCACACCCGCCTGAGCTATGTGAACACTCTGGCACCATTTGCTAGTGTCGCAGCTCCACACTGGATCACAGGTGGCCACAAATGAGGAAGAGGCTCGGCCATGAGATGCCGTGGCCGCTCAACCCCAAGCGGTGTGTGAACTGGGAGGGGAGCAGCCATGACTGACCCTTCCCCAGGTCACGTCAGGGCAGACCGGGTCTCTGATGGTGGCCAGACAACAAGCCTGGACCATTGTGAATACCCACACCCACCCCTTTTACTCCAGCACTGGTCCCCTCTGGGGCTGAGATGCCGGGGCTGGGAAGGGGAAGAGCACACAATTACAGGGAGCTGACTGAGCCCGGACCTGAACTTCAGGGCTTCTGCCCCAGCAACTTGGGACCAGACCATGGAAATCAACTACACCTCACCAAAAATAAAATGAGTCAAACTGGACAAATGCTATTCTTGCATGTATTCCTGGGTGAACACATCTAATATTCCCTAAAATTATTCACTAACCTACTTTTTTGGGTAACTGTTGACAAAATTTTAGCAACTTTCCTCTGCTTATTAAAAGAATCCTAAGACACTAAGTAATTCATCTTCTAATTCAACATTCAAATATGATTCATGCATATACAAATTTTTAATTGTCAACAAAGTTGTGATCATCGTATCCTAGGCCTAGAAAAAGTTCCTTTCATTACGTAGTCTAGCACACACCGTTTCAGACAAAATCTGAAACGATTTTTTCTAAGTAATTTACAATAAACTTGTCATGGACTGGTGCCAACTGCCCCCCCTCGACTGTGTCACCTCTCTTTAAGGTACACATTTATTGAATTTCCTTATTTTCTTTTTGCCAGGTTCTTATAAAAACCTAATGTGTGATTATTGACAAAATAAGATGTATCTTTCCTTCAGTAAAGTACTGTCCTACTGGAGAGATAAGTTCCATACTTGAAAAGTAGCTGAGAAAAGCGATGCATAAAACAACGTGCTAAAACAGGCTAAGCCAGAAATAATAAATGCTAAAGAAGGTAAAAAATAAAAAAATAAAAAACAAAAACAAAAACAGATCAACAATACCCACAGAAGTGTCTAAATTGTTTTTCCCTGTGCAGCTGTGGGAGATGCTTCCATGAAAGGATAGGAAAGTCAGTCCACCCGGTGGACCAGCTGCCCACCAGGCAGTCGTGGGACAACAGATGTCCTAGTCACCTGTCAGCACCGAGGAGTTAGACCAAGGGAGACACACCTGAACCATGGTTCTAAATGAAACAGAAATTCACTGACTTTCTATTTCTTAAAAATCCTTTATTTCTTAATTAACATCAATCAGTGAATTTGCCAATGTATTTTTACCATAAATAAGCTATTCTAACGAAAACTAATGACTAATTTAACTTTGCAATTTCCCTGGATATTACTCATAAAAGCCTTTTTGTGTTAATTCTTATCTCTTTGTCCAAATACTATATGAACAGTCATCCCAGAAAATTAAACTCATATTCTCCAGAAGAGTTCTCCTAAAAATTCTCCAGAATGTTTCGACACTATTGGATTTTGAGTCTCAGAGATACGTCTTTGCCTATCAATGGGGAGAGCTTGGACACCAGTTATTTAAATTACAGTTATTTTTCTGGATTGACGATTCTTTTCAAATTGTTTTAAAAAATAACTCTATATTTGATCTCTTATTGGATGAATCTCATTGGCATTCATCATTGTCACTCTGAATATCAATTATAAAATTTCAGGATGTCAACACTTAATTGTTGCCCAATTATGCTGACACACTCAAGCAAGAACATAGTCATAAGAGCCCTAAACATTGGTTAAATAGCGCAATACAGTCGTGAATTACCATTTATAGGTAAAAGTTTTTGTTCTCCTTACTGCTCATTTCATAATGTGACTCACAGCTAATTATCTTGTTCTAAAGTTTCAGCGTAAATAAAAATGAGAACTAATGAGCCCTGCTCAGACTGTGCTCTGTCACACAGTGCCCTTTTATATGGTTTATTTTGGTTTATTTGTAGTGGTAAATTAAAGCACATAGAGAAAAGGCAAAAATATTTCTCTCTGTGCCCCTTGTCCATCCTTCGGAAGGTGGTATCCAATATTAAGATGCTTCCTATACTGATACATGTATATAAAATACACATAAACAAAAATAGTTTCATTTTTCACAGAAATGTTAAGGCATTCTGTCATATGGTCCTGTTCATTTTAACAAAACATTAAAATGTTGATTCATCTGTAACATGGGGTAGTATTCAGGGCTATATAAACAGAACAATTAAAAATGTGTTTAGTTAAATAGAGCCTGATGTATTTATCAATTTCTGTTATCTAACATTATTTTTCATTGTTTTTAAGCAGAAACAAATGTAGCATTTTAATTTGTGTATAAAAAATTATACCCATAAATTTCCTGAAGAATACCACCTTCCAAAATTCTCGGCTGATCATTCTGTCTTCCTCTTTTGATGTACACGTGCTGTGTTTTAATTGAGACGAGCTGTTTGGCCCCGCCCTGGAAGACTGGTCCCCAGGTGAGGGCCCCCAGCAGCTGGCTCCCATGGCGGCAGCCGGGGTCGGGCTACGGACAGGATCTGCGTGGACCCGGTTGGCTGCATGCCGGTTTCCGAACTCGGAGACAGACACGGTTTGTTTGTGCCTATTTCCCTCTGGCATCACAGCCCCTCGAGGTGCCCCAGGGGAAGCGGGCAAGGCCTCTCGAGACGTGCAGGTGGCTGTGTGGCAGGCGGTGACTTCCCCTTGCTTCTGGGGCGTCCCTCTTCCATTGTTCCTCAGCTCTGGCGGGAAACCGCCTCAGTCCTCATCTGTCTACATGTCTAGTATCTGTTTCTTTCTGTGCTTCTCATTTCATATTCTAACCGTCAAAGACCAGGGTGGACAACTGAAAAAGCTCTCCTGGTCCCAAATCAGACTGTTAGTAGAGATGCAGATTAATACCGATCGGGTCAGGCCAGTTTCACTGCACGGAGAACCCCGGGGAAATCCCCGGGAGCAGAAGGCGCGAGCACGAGAGGCTGGCTGACCGGGGACGTGCTCCGGAGCCCGGCTCCCAGGCCCCGCGCGGCGAAACCCAGCACCTGCCACCCAAGCGATGACGTCCTGTCCCGCCATCTGCACCGTTCCAATGCTGGACATGGTAATAAGTCATATTTTATTCTACCGAAAGTTCAACAGCAGCACACTTTAGATTACTTTCAGATCAACTCATAAGTATTCATATTTATGCTAAAAAAAAAAATTTTCTGGAATTCCTCCAAAACAGTGGTACGTGGAACAGCACCGTCCACACAGTGTGGAAGCGATTTCATCAGTCCTTCCCCCACCCCCTCTGGGTGTCTTTACGGCTCAATATTTAATCACGAGGACACAATTTGGTAAAATAGGCCCATTTGAAAGAAATGTCTCTCCAGAATTCCTCATTGGGAAATTCCTGTTCATTTGTTAAGAGGTCTGAAGTCTCTCTCTCACATACATACACACACACACACACACACACACACACACACACACACACACACACACTGGTCTGTTTCTCTAGAGACTCCCAGGGAAGGTCTTCTGCGCACGAGGAGACCTGCTCGGTCGTGCTGTGTGCGGAGGTGGGCAGGTCCCTGCTTTGACGGGGACTCGCGCACATGACGAAGCCACGAGGCGGGCGCGCGCGGAGGCGGCGGGCCCCCGCGAGGCCGCCCCAGCACAGCAGCCTGACCGCCTGGGGCCGCGTCGCACTCTCCGCCGAACAGCGCGGACAACCTTCCAACCAGCATCTCCATTCACACCGGTCGGCTCCGACTTAGAACACAGCTGCTCAGAGGAAGTAAATGGCACTTCTGAATTCGTGCCAAGCACACTGCCTCGTGCACAAACCACGTCTGATCTGCTCTGCTCAACGGCACGTTGAGAATTTGAGTGTTTCTGCCACGGAGCCTATTCAGACACAGCCTCAGGGAACAGACAACAAGGCAGAGAGGTGAGGTAACCACCTCCCCCCACCCCCCGGGGCACCTGGAACAGAAAAACAGAACTCTTACCATTTTTCGTCCTGGTGAAGTATTAGCCCTTTCCCCTCGCCGTCTCTCCCCCCAGCCCACGAGCTCGTGACGGGAAGGGCTGTGTGTGTTTACATCGACATCATACATCACTTGTGTCTGCAAGTGAATGCTCGCCCAGCGGACGCCCCTCAGGTACAGAGTCTCGTGTCACAGCCTCCAGGCAGCCGCACCCCCACGCCAGGTCCAGTCGGCCTGGAGACGCATTTCTCCTGCAAGCGAATTCCACTACTCAGGTTGGACGGAATCCCTGCCGTTCACGAGGGGATATAATCTGCATGTCTTTACTGGCGGTGAAATGGCCCCTTTTCTGGAGCCCCGTGAATACAGGAAGAGAAGTGTTGCCCGGGCAACAGAGCTGCTTTGTTTGAATGGCTTTCTTTATTATCACAATGGAAGTTAAAACATACAAATCTCTAGAATTACTGAGTTTGTATAAATAAGCGTGCTGCTGAAGAGAGTAAGAGAAAAGCTACTACTTTTAAGTGAAAGATACACCATTCCAGGCTTCTTTCAATGTTTCTTGGATTGTATAATCCATTTATATTCATTAAAAGTTACTGAAATCCCTGACGAAATTCGGGGGTTCATCACAGTACGCATATCCATTCTGACACCTATTTTTTATTTGTTTATGTTCCGTATTTTCTTTTGAAATGTGAGCATCTTGTTGATCTTGCTAAGAGGTTAACTCAAATACCAGGAATTCGGGAAACAGAATAACAGGAAAGTACATTTTGAGGCTACCTAGTGTGGAGATCCTTCTGTCCCATTAAAAGAAAATGATTTTGTATTTGTAATTGCAGCATTCTGTATAGAAATGGAACACATTTTAGAAATATTTGTTACCTCCCTTTTAAAAGAATTGGAAGTGGAATCATTTCATTGAAAATTATTTTACTTTTCTCAGAATTACCTTAATTGAGAAGCACTAACGCAGAGCAGTTCTGAAGTCGAGTTGCTTGGCTCGGGATTCTAGCTCTGGGTCTCACGGCTTTGTCACTAACTGGTGAAAGGGCGTAAAAGACCGCCGGGCACACCGCGGCGCTGCCAGCGTTACAGGAGATGCGCCTTACGGGGCTAGCACCGCGCGCAGCACCGAGCGCGTGCGCAGCGTTGCTCATCGTAGTTAACTGAATATAATCATACGGAGAGAATGAAATAGAGCGCTTCTTTGATAATAAAGGTCTTATCAAAATCAGTTCAAATGTCAGCAGTAAGTGTTTTTCATTCTTGGAGTTCATATATGATACAGAGCAAAATGCATTATTTAAACGTTTTCTTCAGTCAAACAGATTTGGCTCCCTCCCGGCGTTACACCCTCCTTGGTTATGGAGTTTGTGTGAATATCACACTAGCGACAACCCCCGTGCACCACTTCTCCGGCGAACGCACTCTGTCTCCACCCTGTTGCGCTGCGTTCGGGGGGACTGGTTTGGGGCCTGACTTTGTAACACCTGTTTCCACACTCACTGTTACACAGCACTGATTCTGAAACACTAGACTTGGAAAAAGCAGTCACTCATCATCAGTGCACGGATTCTAGTCGTTGCAGGGTCTTTGCAGGACATGGTTTCTGGAAAGATCCATGGCTTGGCTAAGAGCAAAGTTAATTACTGAGTATGCAATTAGGACAAGCTTCTAATCCAGTTCTTTTTACCCTGCTGCTTCTAAGAATTAAAGTACCATGAAACCAATCCTTTTTAACAATTGTTAGTACTGTTATAATACTCCTTTGTCTTATTGAAGAAATTCTCAAGTGTCACAAATCACACGGAGGGAATCACACTTTCATTCAATCATGACCAACCCTGCTTGGCAATGCTGGGGTTTTCATTAACTTATTTCTATTTGGTTTTCGGATTAGCTAAATTGATTTTCAACAGATTTATTTTCACATGTATGCCATTCTTAGGTTAATATTTACAAGAATGTACTTGCAGTTTACTTGTAAGATATCTAGGCCAGAAAAAAAATTTGGCTGGCAGAGAAAAGACAGAAAACACTGGCAGGATGATTTGCTGTGAGCACAATTTATGCCCACATGATCCGGGATTGAACTTCATTCATTTCAGTGCCACATTCGTTACACAACAAGATGATGTCTAGTCAGGTCTAGGCATCATGGAGATAATTTAAAATAGAAAAAAATTAAAAGCTCTTCACTTGAAGAAAGTGAGTCTCACTGGAAGGAACCCTTCAAGGTTTACAAGGTAGATGGCTGGGCCGGCAGGGCGCTAAGCCCAAGGAGATCAAACATCCTGGTCCTGTTCTCATGCACCAGTAAGTTGTTAAATTTAGATTAAATTCTGTGTCTATACACAAAATGTTCCTACTACATTTTTTTTCAGGGAAAATCACTGTGTATTTTTCATAGCCTTAGAAAACTGAAAGGTCTCTTAAGCAGGCCTGCCCTTTCCAGAGCTCATCAATAAGAAGAGAATTATTAGGTTTAATTATTAGATATTTGCTACGAGAAATGCACTGACATCGCTTAATTATGCTTAGTCATGCTACATTCCTTTTATAACTTCTTATTTTCTAAACTCAAAGTACTACATTATTCCTCACTACAAATATAACCAGATTTTATTACAAACATATGTGCTTTTTAAATCCCCAAAGTGCATGACAAAGTAGTACAACGAACCTTTGCACTAGCCCTGGAATGACCCCTCTCTCCGATCTAAGAATCATTAGGAATGCCCAGTCAAAAAGTGCACATTTCGATTGTAACCGCACGATTTCCTGTACAGAGTCAAACCATACACTAAACAGCCTGAATCCTGCTATTTAAAAACTAGTAGACTCCTGCTTTCAGTCTGATGGGCAAAGAAATTGTAAGCTGTCTCATCTTTACAACAAAGAAAAAAAATAGCAAACAGGAAGTCGGCCAGTCATTGAGTGCATCAGAGAACGGAGGTCTCAGAACTGCCACCCTGACGTCTAGACAGACGGGTGTGCACAGGGAACACTGCTGGGTATGCAGACGGCTAACAAGAAAATTAAAAGTTTCTCCACATCATCTGTCAATAAACAACTGCCAGTGAAAAAGCAGTGAGGTGTCATTAACACACACTGAAAGGGCCCAGGTCCAGAAAGCTGCAGCAGCCACTACTGGCGGGACGCGGGCACCAGGAGGCCCCCAACTGCCGGGGGCTGTGGGGAGTGGGGCAGCCGCCCCAGACCTGCTGGAAAGTGTCTCCCAAAGCTGAGCATGGGCTCAGCACCTGACCGTCTACGGTGCTGCCAAGTATTCACCCATTTGATTTGAAGACAGATGTCCGCATCAACTTATTCCTGCCTGCCCCAAACAGGAAGCGCTTGAGATGCCCTTCAGCAGAACGGGTAGAAGCTGCCGCTCGTGTGTGCAGCAGAACGGTATTCAGCAATGCAAAGTGGCCTCTGCAGCCACAAAGAGACACCAAGGAAGCAACCGGACGTGCCAAGTGAAAGTGCCTGCCTGGAGAGAGCATGCGACACGCCTCCAGCTGCACCACATTGTGGGAGAGGCGAAGACACAGACGAGGAAAAAGGCCAGAATTCCCAGCGGCGGAAGCCAGGGCAAGCGAGAGGAGCAGGTGGAGCGCAGGAGATGACGCCGGTCACTGGAACTACTCTGTGTGATGCTGTCACTGTGGACACATGACTTTATCCTTTTGTCAAAAACCACAGAACTTACAGACCAAAGAGTGAAACTTTATGCATGGAAATTTTAAAAAATCATTTGGGAGGTTAGGGACCCCAGGAAGGAACTCAGACTCTGGCAAGAGAATCTGTCTTCAGGGTGAATGTATGACGACCACCTCACTGGCGGGTTCGGGAGCAAAGGTGCGGATCTAGGTGAGCGTGCACAGGAGTGGAGCCTGGGCGTGGAAGGCGAAGGCCTGCACAGAGGCCCTGCACTCCACTGGTAAAGGTGCTTCCCATGGGGTGACTCTGACAACCCGGACGCTGCCACACCTGCATTCTGGAGCTGTTTCAGGAAACCTGTGCCTGCCGGTGGGAGGCACCTTTTCAACTGGAATAAGTTTACAGGTAATCGAGGGAGGAAGCTGGAGTACCTTGTGCTAATTCATGTTGGGTCAATACTGACACAGATGGATACACACAGAGAAACGCATATTAGCCCACGTTTTCACAGGGGTTGGCACACACACATCTATTCCTCTGGCTTGTCAGCAGGTGCACCTATGGGAAAGGTCACCTGAGTAGCAACCAGAACACCAGCCCCCCGATCTTGGTTTCTAACACCATTTTCCAATAAAAGGAGCCATGGCTCCTTGGAGAAATGGTTGATTCTAGGAAATACACAAGACGATCCTGGAGTATTTTGCGGCACCAGAAAGTAGCCGTGTGCTCCCCAAGTGAAAGAAAACAGAACTAAACCACACACCCTCGTGGGGGTCTGTTGAAGAACAGGAGACATCTCCCCGGAAAGAGCCCCCGCGGCTGAAGGTGAAATGATATGAACTACAAGGGAATAAGGCAGCATTGGATCAAACCCCAAAGCACGAAGTAAAACTCCGCAAGTTCATACTGATGGGAGGAGACGACTGAATAATTAATAAACGGGGAAGAAGAGACCACGTCTGGGCAAAAACGTTCCATGTAACTTTTGTGCACGCTGCGTCCACACAGAAGGGCGGGTGAGTGGCCCCCAGGGGCGGCGCCCATGGCAGCTCCTTCCACAAGCACAGTGGGGGGCTGCCCCGCCAGGCGGCCGGGGACACCGCGGCATGGAGTAGGTTGGCAGTGCACAGCCGTCTGCAATGCGAGGAAATGGTGCTTCCTTATGTCACCTCCCTTCCAAGAACCCAGTCTCACCATGAGAACACCACCAGAAAAATCCCACTTGAGAGACACTCTACAGAACACCTGACCAGTGCTCTTCAGCACTGTCACAGCATCAAAAACAGGGAAATCTGGGACTGTCACAGCCCGGAGATGCCTCAGGGGACGTGACGATTACATGTAACAAGGGAAACCTGATGAGACCCTGGGACAGAAGAAGGATACTAGGCAGCAACTAAAGAAATCTGAGTGTACAGTGAGCTTCAGTGAAAATAACAGATTCTTACTGGCACCTTAGTTGTAACAAACACATTATACTCAGGCAGGATGACACTGAGGGGCTGGGCGAGGGGTACCTGGGACCCTGGACAGCCCTCTCAGTGCTTCTGTAAACCTGAAACTGTCCTAAACCTTGAAGTCCACCTGCCCATTACTGTTTAAATTGGCATAAGTGGACGTCGCGGCTGCCCCCCCGTGTCTTCTCCGGGCTCCTGCTGCATTTTGCGCAGCACTGCATTTCCTGAGGGTGTGGAACTGAACTCAGCGGAACAGGGCTCTTCAGAGTCCTTCAAGACGGAGTGAAACATTCAATCCAGTGACTCACAATGTAAGTGTTAGAAAATGTGTAAGAAAAAAGGAAAACCTATAACCACAATGACACTGTTTTCTCCCCCAAATTCAGAGTTAGACCAGTCATTCTAAACTCTATTCACAGCTACGATCCATTTATTTTCAATTTTCTTAAGAAAAAGACAAATTTTAGCAACTTTATAACAAAATATGACATGAATTTCTGGGAATGACACACAAAAAAGAAAACTTCAAACTCCATTATTTACTGTCTGCCCTTGAGTTTGTGCTTCTAAGCCTCTAGTTTTTACCTTGAGAAGGAGCTGATGTATCGTTTCCGTCTACCTTCCCCCTGAAGGGTTCTAAACAGTACACCTCGGCGTAGCCCACGGTGCTGGAGAGAGCTCTAAGCCCTGAGACGGAAAGTCAAACAGACGAGGGAGGAAGCGACTCACAGAAGTGAGCCCGCCCTCTGACGCAGGGAAGCAGCAGCCTGCGCCACGCCGTGTTCGCAGGGAAGCCCATGAGGAATCAAGTGGACACGCTCCTCGCACAGACGTGACCCGCTGGCACTGGGGGCTGCGTCGGTCCTGCTGCCTTAACATCATCTATACCGAGTCCACATCCAGCGCTGCAGGGTCTCTCCTCTTCCTTCCTCAGAGACCCACTTGGTCTCCACTTCTCTCAAGTAATCTTGAAACTTTCTTTCATCAGTTGAGGTCTTCTTGCCTAAACGCTTCCAGTTATTGCTACTCCTGTGCTTCCGGTGACTCCAAATGGACCAAACCACTGAGTAAGGGGACCCCTGGCTTAGGAGGCAAATTGTCCCCCAAAAGCCTGGATGTAACAGATCGGGTTTCCAGAGACAGCAGAGAACCGCAGGTGCGCACGCTGCTGCTCAGGAAGGCTCTGCACCCCGCAGGTCTTAGAGCAGGTCCCGGCACCGGGCCTCGCGCGCTAACGCTGCGAATTACAGACCCGAAGCGCAGCTCTACGCGGGTTTACTTTCTCCACAGTCCCAGTGACTGTGGCCTTGGGCTTCCGGGCGCCAGTCATGAGGAGGCTCAGGTCTTCCAGCAGACGAGTCACAATTCAGAGGCTGAGCGAAGGGATTTCCAAGCTGAACTGTCCGAGTTAAAGTCCATCTCCAACACCTTCTCTTTGTGACCCTGGACAAGTCACTTTCATTTCTGGTGACGTAGGTTTCTCATTGTTAAGTGGAGATATTAGTGGGACAATCACTGGGTGCCTTAAGGGTTCAATGAGCCAGTGTGTTTTCAAGCGCAAGCCCAGTGTCCGCCACGTCCAGTGAAGTCCCAGAGTCCCCGTGGACTGACCGACTGACGCCTTTCTGATAGGACCGTGCGGGCAAGAGAAGACAGGTAGTTATGTTATTCAGAGCTTCAAGAGAAAAGTCAATTTACTGAGGGAGCGGTAAAGCAAGAAGAAATGGGTTAACTGTCTCTCTCCCTATTCATCTGAGCTCGCTTGCTGAAATCCACACGACCAAAACAGATTTCCCTAATCATGTTTTTTATCCAGGTAATTCGGCTCAGAATCAAAGTCCCCCCAAAATTCGAGTGACTGGTGAAATGTGACCATGCACAAGGAGTCCAGGAGCTCTGCATGGCTTTGCATCCTCTGCTGGAATCTCCACAGGCACACAGGGAGGACTGGAGTCACACTCAGCACAGGTTCCAGAGCACCTCACAGAGAAGAGCTCGCACTCTCAGGGCAGCTGTTGGCCTTCACGCATCACTTTAATAGTTGCCAGGATCTGCGGTCACAAGTGAGGCTGGGTCCCGCTGGGCCCTAATCTCCCAAAGGCTGCGCAGCCAGAGTTGTGGGCTTAACCCGTAATTAGCTGACTTGCTTTTCTAGGAGCACATCAGACGCTGGGTCCTAATCCATCTTGTTTCAATAGTTTTGTCTAACTAACTAAGTAAAGATAACATTTTCAAAAACTGAAGGAAATAAAAACTTTTATTGAACAGAAGAAAGTCTCTCCTACCTTCTTTTCCTAAGAAAGTCTACCTGTAACGCAAGCATGATTCATTTTCCTTGATCTGACTTCTCAGGTGCGATGACCCTGGCTGTAATCAACAGGGAACCTTTCTGCTGAGCATTCCACATGGAATGCTCACCAGAAGTGAAAATAATTTGCCCAGGGTCACAACGACTGAGTGTTGGAAGTGGGATTTTAATGCAGGCAGTTCAGCCTGGAATCCCTCCACTTTTCCACTGCGTTGTTCACTTTCTGCTAAATGATTTGAACCTCTTCATGACTGTGAAAACAGAAAATCTAAGATCATAATGACTTGGCCTGTGGACAGAGTAAATGACCACAGAAGAACACTTTGATTTCTTGAGTTGCAGCATTAATAGCTGTTTTTACGTCTTTTCAGACTAAAATTCTACAAAATGCTTCCGGTTGTTAGTTAAAAGAAAACACGACACAAAGGAAGGAATGGATGCTGTACTGCACGTTGCTAATGACGTTAGTATTTCTGGCTGTAGCTGTCTCCTTTTCTTTCACAAAGACTTCTTCCTTAACCCCATCGCCTGTCACAAAAGTAAACTAGCAGGGCTGGGACTGCACCAGATTCACTTTATGAAACTCAGAAGCAAAAAGGAAGCAGGGTGTGCAAAACCTGCAGATCTGAAGCCCACAGTGGGCCCCTGGCTGCCTGAAGATTACACTGAGGATGGAGAAGATCTCTAATTCAGTTTTGCTTGACCTGTATTGTCTTGTAAAATTACTGGCCGTCCCATTTCCAGAGAAATGATCAGTAGCAGCTCAGGATACTGAAAAACTGCGGCTGGTAGATGCAGCTGCCCGAGGGTGTGGACTCCCCTCCCCCGGCAGGGCTGGCAGATGAAGCCGGGAGGGGCCCCTCCTAGCTGGCTCCCGCCCGAGATGCTCTTCTCTAAGTCCAGGTCAGTTACCGAGGCAAGGACCTGCCCTGCGCAGGGGCAGCACACGGGAGAGCTGACCACAGTGATGCGGGGTGTGCTGCCGTCTGACGCGGGGCTCATCCCCACAGAAGACGGATGTGCAAACACACCACAGCCATGGAGAGAAACGCAGTGCTCCTGGCAGGACTGTGGACACCAGAGGAGCACCTGGGGGACTTCAGGTGGACCAGGTTACAGGGAGCCACTAAACGTAATCAAGATGCCACCAAAGTCAGCAGGTGACTGCTCAGCAGACGGCACTAGGAAATGTTCAGCTACTAGGGAAAAAAAAATAAAGCTGTATCTCCACACAACCCCATATTCAAAGTTTTAAACCAGATGCATCAAAAACCTTAATGTGGGAGAAAAGCAATAAAGAAAATAGGAGATAATAAAGTAGAATTTCTTTTTCTCCAGAGTGATAGTTTGGTTCACCATTCTGGAGAGGTATCTCGCAACACAAAATCCAATTACATGTGTGCAAGCT